>NC_080100.1:69995066-70356566 GCF_950005125.1 Chionomys nivalis
CATGGCTAGAACTCCTGTGTGTGTGTGTGTGTGTGTGTGTGTGTGTGTACACCCTCATTTAGTCTAAGTTTTGGGATGATGCAGAACTTTATGTCCCTCCTTCTGTTCAGGAGTGGCCATGCCATTCACCTATGACAGGAGCTGTGTGTCCCACCCTCTGCCTCTGAAGATGGCCTACAGAGAACCCTAAGGCCCTCACTGGCTTGGCCTTTGGAGTAACATGGAAGGGCTTAGGAATTGTCTGTACACATCGTTACTGCATCTGAGGTATCAACCACTGCTGTCGTCTTCTGTGCTTCCTCCTGTTCTTTCTCCACTTCCAGTGGTAACACGTAAAGTGACCAGAGCCCAGAAGAGTCCACACGCTTCAGGTCACAGAGCAGACTCTGAGCTCTGTCTTTCCCAGGGGAATTCCTGCATGTGTCCCCTCTTCCTTTTCAGACTGGAAGAGGGACCAGCTGTACTCATTATGCCAGGTGCCAGAACACAGCTGTTCCCTCATTGTAGGCCTCCACACCCAAGTGAGCTGAGCATGGGGGAGCCTACTGGGGGGTGGGGCTACCTCGTGCTAGCCAGTGATGCTGTGTCCACAGTAGGCAAATGCATCCTGAAACTGATTCAGAGCAGCAGTTCTGACTGGTGAGAGCCACCACTGACCGGTTAGAGGTGGTGGATGGCAGGGCAAGGAGTAGAGGCCTCGGGTCAGATTATGCAAAGGTGTGTGTACATATGTGTGTGTGTGCGCAGGCACACTCGCAAGTACATGTGTATCTAAAGGGGGTTAATTAAAGGAAGTGGGACTGGAGAGTAACAGTGCCAGTGAAGGCAAGAACATCAAGCTTTAGCCCCAGTTCCCCTGCACCCTGGGGTTCAGTTCCCATCTGGACCAACAGTGAGTGAACCCCCTGAGCCAGTGGTCTTCCTGCGATCAAGGATTGCACCAAAACAAAGCTAATCCATGAGCTGAAGGCTAGGAAGCACACAGGTATGAGCTGAAGGGAGGACTCCTGTCTGCCCGCAGTGTAGTCTAGAACCTGGCTTCTCTTTACATGTCTAGGCTCTGCCATGCCCTCTCCACATCTCTCATTGCTGCTTCCATAGCTGCTCTCCAGCCTCCTGCTGCTTTACTCAGGAAGTGTTGGGCACAAAGCATGAGCCAGCATTCACAAACAAATGCTTCAGTTTTCAAGATGGCTCTGGGAAGGTAGCTCACCTTTAGGATTGATTGCTGCACAATCATGATTACATGCCAGCACCCATGTAATCGATCACCTGTGTAACTCCAGCTCTGAGGGATCCAACTGCCTTTGTGCAGGAACAGACTTGAGAAGTCACACACAGGTGCACACACACAGGGGCACACATACAAGTGCGTGCACACACAGACACAGACACACACACACACAACTTGACAGAGTGTAGGGACATAGCCCCACCCATTGGGGGCGTGTTCGCCTCGGGCTAATGTTTACCGATAATTCTGCTGGGCATGAGCCCAGCAGCCCCTTTTCTTTTGCTCCGCTTTTCCAGTGCTCCACGGGAACCTGTGGTCCTGTAAGTCTATTTCCTTATTAAAGCTGTGTATATCTATATAATCTGTCTGCATTCATTTGCGCCACCACAACAGAGGACTAGGGGTTTAAGCCCAGTTGTAGACCTCTGGTTTAGCATCTAAGGGAGAGCCTGGTTTAGTTCCCAGGACAACAAAGAATACAGGGAAAGGATTTGATTTGACTTCTTTGGCACCAGATCCCCTATAGTGATGAGGCTATCAGGCCTGCTTCATCCCACCCAGATCCCACACGTTGATCTTTACACCGGAAAAGATTCAGCATGTCTGATCTGGTGGCTGGCTCCATTGTGTCTGATCAACTATGCTGTCTTTCTCCCAGCATCCTGTTCTGTCTTCCCTGCCTACCTATGTTCTGACCTATTGGGGCTAGAAGTTTTCTTTATTAATCAACCAATGAAACAACAGATAGATAAAAACCCTCCTACATCATTTCCCCTTTTTCTGATTAAACAAAAAGGAAGGCTTTCACTTTAACATAGGAAAATTATATATAAAGCCGGGCGGTGGTGGCGCACACCTTTAATCCCAGCACTCGGGAGGCAGAGGCAGGCGGATCTCTGTGAGTTCGAGACCAGCCTGGTCTACAGAGTAGTTCCAGGACAGGCTCCAAAACCACAGAGAAACCCTGTCTCGAAAAAACCAAAAAAAAAAAAAAAAAAAAAAAGGAAAATTATATATAGCACAGCAGTTATAAACTAGAATTACAGTCACAATATTTACATCTATTTTATCTTTTATCATAACAATGGAAAACTATAATTATAACTATCCATCTATTCTTCAACTCAATCAAAGACTCCAGAAGGATATAATATTCCCTAAGTAAACAAGAAGTAAGCCGCTTCCAAAACTCTAGAAATGACAGAGACGTCTCACTGCCTGGACAGTCACCCAAAGTTCTTTTGTACCATTGAGGCATTCATCTTCAGCTTAAAGGCTCATAGTACCCAGCAGATATTGCCATGAAGCAGGAAATTTCAAAGACAGTTGAGTCACTATCTTCTGTGTCCTGCAGAATGTCTTCCAGACTCTTTCATGAGTCAGGACCCCGAAAGACCATCTCACCTTTATGCAAGTTCAGCATTCCTCTTTCTGTGGGTTCTTCATGTCCAGTTTATGCAACAGTCCAGGCAAGTGCAGTTTCTTGCCCAAATGGCTATCAAAGTCCATAAGGAGCCCATTCAATGCCCATCTTCCTCTTGAAGTAGCTGGTGCTGCCAGGAACAGACATGTCTCATTGTCATGAAAAGCCCTAAGTTATTAAAACATTTAAAATGCCATATTCTGTAGTCTTTGAAAGATATGAAGAATGCCTATCTAACTAAAATATATCTCTATATATCCAGAAAATCCAACTAACATGACTACAAGCTTGACTATTATTGATGATTATCCATTAACAACCTATATACATTACATTTTAAATGAATTACACAATCACAATACTTTAATCAAGATCAGAAATACATATACATATAACAAAATAGACCTTAAATTTAAATCACTAAAGCAAAATCCATATCAATGCAAATTATTCATATTTATATCTCATCCCCCATTAAATGTAAAAGACCATTTATAAACAATATTTGGGAACATGGGCACAGTTTTTTCTCTCCAAACTGCTTCCTGCTGTTTTGGGGTGCTTTTAATCAGGTCTTTTATTTTATAACCTGTGTGCTTGATTTAACTCAGTCAGCAGCTGAGTGAAGTAATTTTTGAGGGTGGTCACAGCAACGTTTCAGGAGGGCATGGTCTATCATACCATATTGGGATAGAAACAATCCACAGGGTCTCATCCTCTGTGAAAAAAAAAAGAAGGACTTTCCCAAAGCATTATAACCTTAGATCCAAATTTTGAAGTCAAGGTATTTTCAAAATATCTATCTTGGATTAGTTCAGCAGCATTTATGAACAAATATCTTTTAGCATCTGTTGCTCTTTCCTCAGCATCAAACAATACAAAGACAACATAATAGCATACAGTATCAAGATTCTCTGTGTATTGTCCATCTTTGTGTGGCTTTATTTTAACCTCTATTTTGTTTATTTTTACTTTTAGTTTTTGGGACAAGCTTTTCATATATCTTTGTCCTGGAAAAACTCAGTATACCAGGCTGTCCTTGAACTTACAGAGATCCTTTGGTCTCTGCCTCCCAGGCATTGGGATTAAAGGCGTGTCCTGCCACACTTTGAAGTCACAGAGGTCAATCTATCACTGCCTAGCAAGTTTTGGGATTAAAGGTATGTACTACCACACCCAACTATTCTCTTTCTTTCTTTCTTTCTTTCTTTCTTTCTTTCTTTCTTTTTTGTTTTTACTTTAAGAACTTTAACTTTTAGCCTGTATATATTAGCCTGTATATGTATATATACATATATATAATATATATATATATATTTTTTTTTTCCAAGAAAGGGTTTTTCTGTGGCTTTGGAGCCTGTTCTGGAACTAGCTCTTGTAGACCAGACTGGTCACGAACTCACAGAGTTCTGCCTGCCTCTGCCTTCCGAGTGCTTCGATTAAAGGCATGTGCCACCAATGCCCGGCCTTTTTTTTTTTACCTGCATATTATTTTAACACACTATAAATCATTTAGAGGTTTTCTTTAATTTTGAATCTCTCTTTACTGTTTCTCTCTCTCTTTATCTCACCACATGAGCCTTTAAATTATTTAACAATATGACTAATCCGTGGCTTGCGGGCAGGATCCAGCCCATTCCTAAGCCTTCCTGCTTTCTCAGGCTTGATGTAGATTCAGTTATTCAAGTCTGGGCACGTTGATAGTGATGAGGCTAGCAGGCCTGCTTCATCCCACCCAGCTCACACATGGTTAGCTTTACAACGGGAAAGATTCAGCATGTCTGATCTGGTGGCTGGCTCCATTGTGTCTGATCAACTATCAACTATGCTTTCTTTCTCCCAGCATCCTGTTCTGTCTTCCCCACCTACCTGTGTTCTGACCTATCAGGCAAGAAGTTTTCTTTATTAATCAACCAATGAGACAACAGATAGATAAAAACCCTCCTACATTAATCCCCTGATGTGTGAGTGGCAGGAATCCAAGATCTATTCAGCATGGGAGTTGGGATCCAAACTGAGTTCCTCTGGAAGCCCAGCAAGCTCTCTTAACTGCTGAATTACCTCTCCAGTCTGAGACGCCTTTACACACACACACACACACACACACACACACACACACACCAGACAGGACAGGCTAGGCTAGATACTATGCTTCTATATGGTACACATAAACTTCATTTTCCTGCCTCTTGTCCCCCAAGTGCTAGATTACAAGAATGAGATTATAAGAATGAATCATGACTGGTTCAGTCAGCTCTCAGACTCCATCCTAGGACTTTCTATATGCCACGCAAACACTCTCTATCAGCCGAGCTACAATCTAACCTTAAAATATTTCCATTTGGGAAGCTGGAGAGATGGCTCGGCAGTTAAGAGCACTTGTTCTTGCAGAAGATGAGGGTTTAATTCCCAGAGCCCAGGTTGTGGCTCACAAGTATCTGTAATTTCAGTTCTAGGGAAACAGTGCCCTCTTCTGGCCCCAAGGGGTACTGTGTGCACAAGCTGCACAAAGAGATAGGTTGGCAAAGTACCCATACACATAAAATAATACTTAAAAATAAATGAATAGAAAAAAATTTTAAAAGATGCGCGAAATTTAAAGATACTAAAATTTATATTTCATGTCATTTTCACTTTTCAAAATACCGTCTTTAACTCGGGCAATGTGGCATTTGCTTGTCCCGGCATTCTGGAAGCTGAAGCAGAGTAGCCTAGACATCACTGGGAAACCAGCCAAAGTGAGAAAAAGGCAGGCAGCTAGACTGACGACAAACAGGAGTGCGAAGGGATTAATTTTATGTTTCTGACTTTTTTCCAACAAAAGATGGAAAAAATGAGTCTTTGCCTACAGGTCATGAAAGAGAAGCATGGGCTCAGATGTAGCAGCTAGTGGCCTGTTCATTCCTGTTTTAGCTGGCCACCTTCCAACAGCTTTTGAGGCCTGACCAAGCAAAATCACCATCTTCGGAACAATGGTGGTTGATGTTGCAGATGGGCACAAGGGTCACTTTCCCTAGTGACCTTCCTCACACTTCAGCTTAGAATTTAGCTAGGTACCTGCAGTCTTTTATAACCCAGCCCCTGCCTCAGGGCCACTTTCAGTTCTTCTCCAGCTTTCCAGTAGGGGTTCCTGAGCTATGGTTCCTCTCTAGGTCACTGACAGTCTCCTGGCTTTTTCTGTTTTTCTGGGAGCAGACTTCTCCACTAACCTGACTCCACAGGCCCTAACCCTGTCCCCTTCCTCAGGCCACCCTGATTCATCCTTGGCCCAAGCAGACTAATGGTTCCTGATCCCCACCCATCTAGTGCACATTTTTTTGCATCCTCAGGCAAGGCTTTTCAGTGGGGACCCAAGAGTGTCAGTGGAAGGAGGGGGGGGAATCTTCCGGACACAGAGAGGTCTCCAGACAGCTAGGAAACCATCCTACTACTCAACTATCTCTCCGGTCCTCCTCCCTCCTTTTAAAAGTTTTTTTTTAAGAGAGAGAGAGAGAGAGAGAGAGAGAGAGAGAGAGAGAGAGAGAGAGAGAGAATTTATCAGCTGGTGCATTCCTTCAATCCCAGCACTCAGAAGGCAGTTGGATCTCTGAGTTCGAGGCCTGTCTGGTCTACAAATGGAGTTCCTACAAAGCTACACTGAGAGATACTATTTTTTGGCATCCTGTGCCCCAAGAAGAAGAGAATTTATGATGTGAATAAGATATGTGAGAGCCAGGTGGTGGTGGCATATGCCTTTAATACAAGCACTTGCAGGCAGGGGCAGGTGGATCTCTAAGTTCAAGGCCAGCCGGGTCTGCAGAGTAAGTTACCGGAAGCTAGGACTCCATAGAAAAACCTTGTTCCAAAAATAAAAAAGCATTTGTGTGTGTGTGTAAACATGGTAAGTACGGTGCACTGGCACCTCTGTGCACATACAGAGGCTGGAGGACAATTTTAGGGTTAAGTTCCCTCCTTTCGCCATGGATCTGGGATCAAGTTCAGGTCTAGTCTGAGGCTTGCAGGACAAGGGCAAGTGCTTTTAGCCACTGAGTCATTAGTTCCCTAGGCAAGCCATCTCCCCCTCTGTTTTTGAGACAGAGTCTACTACTTAACCCTTAACTGTTCTGGTAATGTGTAGGAACACTGGCCTTGGAATTACAGGCATCCTCCTGTCTCAACCACACTAATACTGAGACAGACGTGTGCCACCAGATCCAGCAAGGTAAAATGAATCCTTGAGTTGGAACAAAATGACTTTTTCTCATTTTTAGTAACTATTAATGCAACAGGATCTCTCTTAGCCTATGCCAGCCTATAACTTGTAATCCTTTTGCCTCCGTTGCTCCTGTGCTGGAATTATAGGTGTGTATCACAATGCCCAATGATTTTTTCCCAATGAGATTCACCAGTAAGGGGGGGGAGGGGCCCTGGAGGTCACGCCCTGCCCCTCAACCCCCCACCCCCACTCCTTGGACACTAAAAAACAATTTATTAGAATAAAAGCCCCTCCTCCTTGCCTGTCCCCTGCTTTCATTAAGGTATTTAAACCTGGGGATTTCACTGCTCTCCCCCATCATGGAGGGAGGATGGGAGCCCCTCAACCTCAGTGAGGACAGCCCTGAGCAAGCCCCGGCAAAGAGGGGTGTGGTGGGAGTTTCCCCAGATCAGCCTCAACACTCAGTAACGTGGGCAGGAAAGGGTTAATGAGGGCCAAGGTGGGTACTTGGTGCCATGACTGGAGACCTGGGGAGAACAAACACATCTCTGGCTGCTCCCAGCTCTCCTCTTCCCTGCTCCTGATTCAGGGCCTCCAGGGACATGGAGTCTGCAGCCCTCTGTGATGCAGTAGAAGGGAGGGGTGCAGAGTGAGAGGTGGAGTCAGTCCTATACCAGGGGATGACCAGGGGGGCTATGGCTGACACTGTAAAATGGAATTTTGCACTTGGTCTGATTTTTGTTTTTGTTTTCCTTTAAAATTAAAACAAAAGCTCCAAACTTGTGTCTGATTGGGAGCACAGCCCTGGAACCTCATGCCCTGCTCTTCAGTGAGGTCCTAATTACAGTACTAGAATGAGCTCCCTGCTTTGTTAAAGAGGGACCATCCCTTAAGGAAGAAGCTCTGGGCTCAGGCCACCTCAAGCCAGCCCTATGCTCTGAGCATCCCAAGAATTCCTAGAGACAAAGGGTCATGAGAGAAAACTGCACTAGCTTTGCACCAGGTGGACCCAAGAAGAGGGTGGGGCCTCTCCAGCACCTCGGTGTGGCGTACCTCAAACCCACATGTCTCCCGGAGCCCCATTCTCTAGGTATTTTTTTCTTAAGTCCCCAAACTCACCTTCTCTAAGGGCTCTCTCTAGGCATCTCAGCAAGGACAGCCATGTGTATACCCACAGCGTGTCATGTGCCGCAAAGGCAAGAGAGCCTCTGTCCCAGGCTGGTTGTGTCACCAGCTGGCTATGTGTCTCTGAGAAAGCCTACAGCCCTCTCTGGACTTGTTTTCTAAGTCAAATCAAGCTGTATGGCCACGTAACCTTGAAAGCCAACCTCACGTGCCATTCTCCAGCCTTGGTCTCTGTTGACAGGAGTTTAATGTCCTGTTGGTTTGCTTGCTGGTTTTTACAGAGACAGGGTTTCTCTTTGTAGCCTTGGCTGTCCTCGAACTCACTCTGTAGACAAGGCTGACCTTGAAGTCAGAGATCCTCCTGCCTCTGCTTCCTGAGTGCTGGGATTAAAGGCATGTGCTACTACTGCCTAGTAAATTTTCCATCCTTCAACAAAAAGATGGGAAAGTGAGTTGAGGTCTGTCCAGAGAGAAGAGGTCCAGTATAGGAAGACAACAAAACAAAACAGATACCCAAAGGCCTGTAGAGACAAGAGGGTAGGCAGAGAAGACCACAAGGACCCTGATGATGGCATCTTGAACAGAAGTTAGGTACCTCCCTAGAAGTGGTGGTACCATCTGCACCATAAAAACCTCCAACAAATGCACACAGAGGTAGTGCTCATGGCAACTGATCATGGGCATAGGACCAAGCTAGTTACTGTGAGGAAAGCACCATAAATCTCCTCCCCCACATACACACACAACACAGTGCTCACAGCAACTGACCATGGGCGTAGGACCAAGCCAGTTACCATGATGAAAGGCATGGCCTTGGTCCTAGTCCAAGTCCTCCTGTAAACTCTGAGCTGCAGCCTTCAGTATGAGCTCCCAGGCAGAGTCCCTTAAGTGCTAGAAGGGGAACAGCTGCCAGGCCAAGGGCTGGAGGCAGAGTACCAGCTCCTGGTAGCAGAAGCTGAGGAGAGTCTGAAGCAAGCATCTCAGCTTCAGAAAGGATCCTAAGCATCGTCTGTATGGCTGTGCAGGCACAGCACACCCTACCTTGAAAGTTCCAATGCCTGCCCAATGTATCCTGGACAACTGTAGCCCTGACCTCACTGCTCAACTGTATAGTGTACCTCCTGGCCCTGGGGTGGAGGTGGAAATGGGGTCCTCGTGGTTCTACCATGGGGAGTCTCCTGGTGGGCCTCAAGTTCTAAGCCAAACTGAAATGCTTAGGGATAAGAAATGAGGTAAGATTCAAACAGCTCATAGCGGGGATATTGAGGAGAGCCATTCCCTAGGGTCAAAGGCTGCAATGGAGAAGGCCCAAGCCCACCTATTCCTGGCTCCTGGTATTCAACAGAACTCAGGTCAACTGGGACCCAGTTGTAGTAGTATTCGGCAAACAGTACTTAGCTCTGGTCTGGGTTCTTCAAGAAACCTAACAGTCTCCACAACCTATTGTCTTTCTCCTGGCTACAGGTAGAGGAAGAGCAAGGAAGTGGCCTCAGGGAGTCTCCCGGGTATCCTCCTTCTATGGGATAATAGGTAAGGGCTGAGGCTTTAGGTTCACACCCCTGGACCTCACCTACAAATGGAGACTAGGAGCTGGGGTGTTGCTCAACTGATGTGGTGTTTGCCTAGCATGCCCAAATATGGATTTGATCCCTAGCAAGGTGTGAACTAGGTGTGGGGGTGCACTAAAGGTCAGAAGGTCAGGGGCCCAGGAGATGGCTCAGCAGGATGAAGCATTTGCCATAATGATCTGAGTTCAAGCCCTGGAACCCACAGTGGGAGAGAACAGGATGTCAGAGTTGTCATCTGGTGTTCTCATGCACATGGCATATGAAGGAAGGAGGAGGGGCAGGTAGCACGTGCCCACAGTCTCAACACTTGGGAGGAAGCGACAAGGAGGACCCTGGGTTCAAGGCCTTAGCTATGAAGCAAGTTCGAAGCTAGCATGGGCTATGTATCTTCAAAAAAATGGTGAGGTAGTAATACACAAAGACATGACACAGACTTGTGACATGATAGCTTTTTCGTAAACGAGAAGCTTTTCAGGATAAAAAATGCAGGCTGAAGGGATAGGAACAACCACTTCCAGAAATCTCAGACTGACAGGGAGGGACTTGCCCTAGGGTGGCTCCCCAGTTAGGTGCTTGTTCCCATCCCACTAGGGACAGGCCTTGGACCTAGCAGATCGGAAGGGCCAAGGTAAAAGGGCCAAGTGGGAAGGACAGAAAGGCAACTGCCCCTGGCTTAAGGCTCCCCCTACATTAGAGAGTTCTGGGTGGGGGAGGGGTGGTATGTGCCCCTCCAAAACCTTCATCTGTCAAGCACTGTGCTAGGTGCTCACCTGATTGCCTTCGGTATGCTGTACTCCCCAGGTAGGCACTAAAGGGGCCAGTCCCTTCTGTATACTAGCACTTCCTGCGGAAATGGAGCTGTGTTCTCTGAGACCTCAGACAGGGAAGAGAGGGTCCTTCTTCATGCTGGATTCGCTGAGGGTAAAAGCTGGTCTTTTTCCTCAGACGTAGGGAAAGAATGTCATTTCACCAACACTCTGATAGGTAGGGCAATGTCCCATACCCTTCAGTCATGGCTGGCCACAAATGGGTTTGTGTAAGGGGCCCCCATTAGCCATTAGAGATATGTCAAACCCTAGGGAACAGAGAATATCTCCCAATCCTAGAAATGTTGCCTTCTTATTCCCAAAACCTGAGGTTGGAAGATAACGCAGAAGCAAGCTACTTGCAAGGAGCCTGAGCCCTCATCTTGGATCCAGGATGGTTTGGTCTGGTAGCAGGGCAGGTAAGAGAGGCCTTTGGGGGATCCAGCTTCAGCAGCAGAGGAGGATCAGGGCTCAGCTCTGGCCCTCCCCCTTAAACCTGTAAGAGGGAGGGAACTGAAAAGGCCTCTAGACCCTGCCTCTAGGCTTCTGTGACAAGCAGGAGACCAGACCCCTGTATGTGTAGGTTTGAAGGAGACCCCAAACCCCTAGAGAATTCTGAAGCAGAATCTCAGTTTCCTCCACTCACTGGAGAGCAAACTCTCCATAAAACTACTGGTTCCCTGATTGCAATGTAATAGGTTTAAAAGTCACTGGGAATGGGACTGGAGGGGTGGCTCGTTAGACCCTATAATGCTCTTGCAGAGGACCCAAGTTTGGTTGCCAGCACCCATGTTGAGGGGCTCACAACCACCTGTAAATCCAGCTCACAGGAGACCCATACACATAATTAAAAACAGATTTTTTTATATCACTGACAATAGCAATTGGAATGTAACTGAGGCGGTAGAATGATCGAATGCATGAAACCCTGAGTTCCATCCCTGTAAAATGATAAACTGAATGCTAAGACCCAGACCTTTCATCTGAGCACGCAGGAGGTAAAGTGGGAGTGTCTGCAGTTCAAGGTCTCCTTCCCTACACTACTGGGAGAGTGTGAAGCCATCCTAGTCTCTCTGAGACCCTGTCTTCAAAACAAAACAATAGCATCATAGTGTTCTTACCACAACAAAAAGTGTGTGAGGTTGGGCTTCACATATTAATTATAATTAGCTCAACTGACGCAACCAAAATAAATAGATTTACGGCATTGGGAGGCAGTATTCTTGGTTTTTTGTTTCAGAGACTGGATTTCATTCACTCTGTGGCTTTGGTCTCAAAAGCAGGATCCTTGCCAGCAAAATAGCTCAGCAGATAAAGACACTTGCCCCGAACCATGAGGACCTGTGTTCAATCCCCAAGAACCTACAGGTTGTTCTCTGACCTCCAGATAGATATGTTCTGGCACATATATGTGCCTATAAAACATAATGAACACGGAAATAGGTGCAATATGCATGATCCCTAGTCTGATGAGGTTGCTCATCTTGACGTTTAGTCTGATGGAGGAGGCAGTTTCATATGTAGTGGGTCTCCTTTTGTTGTTGTTGTTCAAGACAGGATTTCTCTGTGTAGCCTCGGCTGCCCTGGAACTCACTCTGTAGACTGTACTAGCCTTGAAGTCAGAGATTCACCAGCCTCTGCCTCCCGAGTGCTGGGATTGAAAGTGTGTGTTACCACCGTCTAGCGTCACCAAGTCTCCGGTCACTGGAAAGTGCAAGACCGAGTGGCTGGGACCTAGGTGAAGATCCAGTGGCTTTCGTCTTGAGAGTCCATTGCTAGTAATCCCCGCTAGTCTGATCAAGATGACAATGGTTGCTGTACTTGCAGAAAAAGGCCCCACAACACCATGCGACAGGTCTTGGGTCAGCTGTCTTCTTTAGAAATGTTTGCCATAGCAATGGCAGTGGGGGGGGGGGGGAAGTAGGGTGCATGACTCCGTGCTGTCAGCACTAAGTAACAAGCTCAGACACTGGTAACCCGAATGGGTGCTCTAACAGCCATTACAGTCAGAATGGTGAGACATGACTCTTAGCTGGACAATGATCGCCGAAGGAACTTGCAGGGAAATCAGGAGGTAAAGCTGCACCTTCACTGGGCTGGGCTGTCTGTGGTGATGTCCAATTCTCTTGGGTGCCAGGACCTTCTGAGATGCTTGCAGACCTCCAGCAGAGGCTGAGCCCCCTCAGTCCTAGTGCAGCCATGACAGAGGCCTCCCAGGAAAGCTCAGAGTGGAAGGCACCCAAGTCACTCACTTCCCTGTGTAGATGGCCTGAGTTCTGACCCAGATTTTCCAGCCTCTGCAGAGCTGCTGACATCTAAGGCTGAGGGAACTTTGGTCCATATAGAGGCAATGCTGTCCCAAGCATTGTAAAGTAGTTAGCTCATCTGTGGGCGCTGTCTGCTAGATGCCAATAGCAACCAGCCTCCATTTGTGGCAGCCAACAGCATCTCTAGACATGGCCAAGAATCCTTAGGCTGGGTAAAACAGGCTCCCTTGTTGAGAACTGCTTTCCTTCCTTCCTTCCTTCTTTCCTTCCTTCCTTCCTTTCTTCCTTCCTTCCTTCCTTCCTTCCTTCCTTCCTTCCTTCCTTCCTTCCTTCCTTCTTTCCTTCCGTCCATCCTTCCTTTCTTTCTTTTTCCCTCCTTCCCTCCCTTTCTCTGTTCCTCCACCTTCCTTCCTTCCTTCCTTCCTTCCTTCCTTCCTTCCTTCCTTCCTTCCCTCCCTCCCTCTCTCCCTCCCTCCCTCCCTCCCTCCTTCCTTCCTTCCTTCCTTCCTTCCTTCCTTCCTTCCTTCCTTCTTTTCTCTCTCTTTCTCTGCATTTTTTCCTCTCCTTCTCTCTTCCTTTCTTCCTTTCTTTGAGACAGGATCTCACTCTCTATGTAGCCCTGGTCTGTAATTTGTTATTTAGACCAAATTTGAACTCACAGAGATCCACCTGCCTCTGCCTCCCAAGTGCTATATTTTGTTGTTGTTGTTTTGTTAGTAAATATGCACGGGTGTTTTGCATGCATGTACATCTGTGCATCATATGAGTTCCTGGTGCACTCAGAGGCCAGAAGAAAGAATCAGCTTCCCTGTAACTAAAGTTGCATTGCTTGTGAACTGTCATGTGGGTTCTGGGAATTGAACCTGAATTCTCTGGGAGAGCAGCCAGTGCTCTAAATCATGGAGGAATAGCTCCAGCCACTGATTGTTTATTTTAATTTATGTGTCTATGTAGGGTATATGCACATGGGTGCAGGTACCCAAGAAGCTCCCATGTGGGTGCTGGGAACCAAGCCTGCATCCTTGGAAGAAGAGCAAGCACTCTTAACCTCTGAGCCATCCCTCCAGTCCTTGTGCTCTGTTATCTGAGTCAGTGCTGTCAAACAATGGCCTCCAAAGGGACCCCATCATCTCTGCTCTCCCTGGCTGAGCTCAAGCCCTCCAATGTCTTCACTTCTTCGCTGTGCCTTATGAATGCCTCGCCATTCCTCCCATCTGTGAGCAGGAAGGGCATCTCTTCTTGATGCCCTTGAAGCCTTGATCTTCTCTTCTGTGAACCAGCCACCCCGTTTTCCTTTTCAGAGGCCGGGTGACAGTAACCCAAGCACTCTGCAGACATGATGCTTGCTCTGCCTTTGTCCTGGAGCGATGACTTCACAGTCAAGAGCACTTGCTGCACAATAACGAGGCCCCGTATTGGATCTCATCACCATAGGAGAAGCCTGAGGGTCTTCGAATGGCTGTAACTCTACCTCCCAGGAATCTGACCCTATCCGCCCCCTCCAACACACACATGCACACACACTCAAACAAAATCAGACATGTACACATATAAATAAAACACATCTTTTAGATTTATGGGGCTGGAGAGATGGCTCAGAGGTTAAGGGCACTGACTCATCTTCCAGAGGCACTGGTTCAGTTCCCAGCACCCATGTTAGGCAGCTCACAAATGCCACTAACTCCAGTCCCAGGGGATCTGATGTCCTTTTTTGGCATCCAAGGACACTGCATACACCTGCCCAGACATATAGGCAGACAGGTCTGCCTACACGTTTTTGAATTAAATAAGGTTGAGCGTGTTAGTGCACACCTTTACCCACCACTTGGGAGGCAGATGCACGTGGAAGGGCTCAGGGGTTAAGAGCACCTACTGCTCTTGCAGAAGACTTGACTTGAATCGCATCACTCATGTGGCATCTCACAGCCATCTGTAACTCCAGTTCCAGGGGATCTGATGCCTATTTAGACCTCTGTGAGCACATGATGCACAGATAAACACTCAGGCACATGTGCAAATGCATATAAAAGTAAGTATTGTTTTAGTGAGGGTTTTATTGATGCAGCACCACACCATGGCCAAAAAGCAAGCTGGGGAAGAAAGGGTTGATTTGGCTTACACTTCCACATCTCTGTTCATCCCTGAAGCAAGTCAAGACAGGAACTCAAACAGCAGGATCCTGGAGGCAGGAGCTGATGCAGAGACTGAGGAGGAGAGCTGCTTACTGGCTTGCTTCCCATGGCTTGGTCCATCTGCTTTCTTATGGAACCCAGGACCACCAGCCCCGGGATGGCACCACTCTCTGTTAAGTGGACCCTCCCCCTTGATCACTAATTGAGAATCCTCCTCAGAGTTCCTTCCTTCCTAATGACTAGTTTGCAACACAACAAACCACCCACAAGAGTATTAAAAGGATAAAACCTATATAAGCGAAGATGGTCAGCTTCTAACTCTCCTGTTCCCACCGTCCAAACAGCTGCTACTCCCACCCACCCAGCTTCAGTACCGCTTTAAATTGGGTTACTTGTCTTTTACTTATTTTTTATCGAACAGAGGCATTTATATTGAAAAGGGAACGGAGGCTTCTATAAAAAGTAGCCGTCTCAAGGCCAATGGGGTCCTCGGTGAGTGGAAAACGAGGGGCTGGCCCCCATCGGGAAAGTGGGCCACCCCCCAAAAAAGGTTGGGGTGGGAGAGGGGGCTGTGGAATGGCTCTCAATCCTGGAAGACTGGGTTGCTTGTGTTCTCTAGGGCCCTTCTGTACCTACTGTGGTCTGGTTTGGGAGTGAGTTGGGATGATACAGTTAGTAGATATTTGTTGCTGCATAATGTATTACCCAAGGCTTAGCAACTGGAGGCGCATGAAGAGACAGCCCAGCAGTTAAGAGCACTTGCTACAAAATAGTGAAGTCCAGAGTTCAGACCCCAACAGCCAAGTTCTCAGCTCCAGCTCCAAGGAATTCAGCACCCCCTGCCGACCACCATGTGCACAGGAATGTACCCCACCCCACCCCAGCAACCGCCCCAAGACCACCACAGGTGCACACATTCTCACACAGACAATTATTTTTAGTTGTCAAACTAGGCATGGTGGTTCCAGCTGACGTAAGCTGCACTGTGGGACTCTGTTCCTCTGAAGGTGTGGCTGGGTCCAGTGCTCCACTGCTGAGATACTGCCCTCTGTGCATGAGATCTCAGTGCACCCTGAGCCCCTTCCCAGAAGCTCTGTGGGGCTCCATGGTAGCCGAAGAGTAAACACAGGCACTTTACGTTTATTTGTTTTGTTCAAGGGTTTTAAATTTTATTTATTGAGACAAGGTCTCACTATGTAGCTAGGGCTGTTCCATAGTGTCAAAAACAAAACAAACAAACAAAACTAAGAACAATAAAAAATAAATAATAAAAATTGAAAAAGAGCACTGACTGCTCTTCCAGAGGACCCAGGTTCAATTCCCAGCACCCACGTGGCAGTTCACAACCGCCAAGAGTTGCAAGGTCTGACAACCTCTTACAGTCATACACACAGGCAAAGAAATCACCAATGCGCATGAAAGAAAAAATGAAAAACTTATTTCATTAAAGTAATAAACTGAGTATGGTGGCATATACCTGGAATCGCAAAATCTAGAAGAGGCAAGAGGATTACTCATGATTTCAAGGTCAGGCTGGTCTACAAAGTGAGTTCTAGGCTAGCCAAGAGCTTAGTGACCTTGCAACAACAACAACAACAACAGTAAAGGGGGGTGAGAAATTTAAGGTCACTCCCAGCAATGCAGTGAGGTCAGGGTAGCCTGGCTAGAGGAGACCCCGTCTTTTGTCTTTGAGACAAAGCTCAAAACTTTCTCACCTGTCACAGGGGGTAGGACTTCTTTGGTCTGGGCCATCAGTAACTGGGCAATAGAGTCACATGACACTACTCCAGGCACCAGGTTATCTCCTCCTCCCTGAGGTAGTCCTCCCTCACAATCTCGCACCCTTTCAGGCCCAGGCCAGGACCCTGGGCCACTCTATTTCATATTTGTGGCAGGGAAAATGGCAGAAATAAGTATAGCAAGAGGCCAAAGTGCCCTAGTACCACAATCGTCTCTGTGGCTCAATGGGCCTGAGGGTTGCTGGGTACAGGAGGAGAAGATCAGTGTCTCCTTTGTAGCTCTCTTTTGTTGATGACTGTGGAGTCTTTACCATTCCCTCGGGACTGCAGCCTCCCTCCAAGTCCCAGAGGCTACCAACCATGACAGAAACTTCCCAGACCCTGGAGCCCACACAGCACCACCTTTTACCTGGCCTGTCACTGAGGGCCGACCCAAGGGGACAGATGGCAGTGGGCGACTGATTCATGGCACCATGCTCCCATGCTTACACAGGTGCACTGTGGTCCATGCTCAGCTAACTTCAGGGCTCATGGTGCCATATGGACAGAGCCCAGCTTTTCCAGTAGAGTGTGGCGATGGGATAGACATTTTTCAATTTTTGATTTAAACTTTTATTTTAATTATTGATGTGTGTGTGTGTGTTTGTGTAAGAGTTTGCACAGATGTGTGTCAGAGTAGGCACAGATGTGTGTCTGATGCCCTCAGTGTCCAGAAAAGAGTATTACAATTCCTTGGGGTGGGAATTACAGGGTGTTAGATAGCTGATGTGGATGCTGGGACCTGCACTCTGGTGCTCATGGTAGAGCAGCAAGTGCTCTTAACTCCTGAGACTTCTTTCCAGTTGCGAGGCATCTTTTTTTTGGTTGGTTGTCTGCATTTTGGAGGGGCTTGCAATTTTTCTTTTTAATTTTGTATAGGTGTTTTGTTCATGGGTTTGTGCATTTGAGTGCAGTGCCTGTAGAGGCCAGGAGAGGGCGCTGTCAGGTCCCGTGCAGCTAGAGTTACAGGTGGTTGCAAAGGATCTGATGTGGGTGCTGCACTGAACCCAAGCCGTCTGAAAGAGCAGGAAGTACTCCTAACTGCTGAGCCATCTCTCCAGCTCTTGGCTGGTTTTCAGAGACAAGGGCTCACTTTGTAGACCAAGTTGGTGACCAAGGAACTTAGAAAGCTTTTCTCCTTCACCACCTAAATACCGAGATAAGATGGCAGAAGTTTTCTAGGAGACCTCTTGGGCCTTTGACTGCTTCCCCAGCCATTCACAAGGAATCATACAGAAGGGTTATTGGATATGTTCAACAGATAGGAAAGCAGGGTGCTATGCAGCCTCCCCAAGTTCCCCCAAACCACAAATGATACCCTGATTTGTGGCTCCCCAGACTGAACTGAAAATGTGCTCACTGGGCTATTCAAGGATCAACCCCTCCTGTCTGCCTTTAAGGGGACTGCAGGCTGCTGGCTGCCATTGGTGCCCTTACTGCATATCCCAAACAGCTGTTCCCTGTGGTGCCCAGGGGCCAGAATTTCAAGAAAAACTATGCTGGCATCTTCCATTTCCATGTGAAGGGAAGAGTGGGAGGAGGGAGGGAGTGAGGGAGGGAAGGAGGGAGGTGGGGGGGAGACGGAAGGAGAGAGGGAGGGATGAAGGGAGCATGAGTCACTGTTCTATTGCTTTGAAGAGACACCATGACCATTGTAACTCTTATAGAAGAAAGCCTTTAACTGGGGGCTGGCTTACAGCTTCAGAGGTTAGTCCATTGCCACCAAGGCAGGGAGCGTTGGCAGCACGCAGGCAAGTATGCCACTGAATCTAGAGCTGAGAGCTACAATCCTGACCCACAGGCAGTAGGAAGAGAGAACTACTGGGCCTGGCTTGGGCTTTTGAAACCTCAGAGCCCACTCCCAGTGAGACACTTGCTCCAGCAAGGCCACACCTCCCTGTGCTTCCAATCTTTTAAAATACTTGCACTCCCTGGTGATGAACATGCAAATATATGAGCCTTTGGGGGTCATTCTCATTCAAACCACCAGGGAAAGATAGAGGAGAGAGAGAGAGATCATGTATGCACTTACTAGGATTCTCAAATGTAGCACTAATTGAAATGGCTTTCTGACAATATTTAGAGAAATACCCGCTCATGAAAGAAATCATTTCAGCTAAGGTTTTTAAAGTGCTAAAGAAAACAGTTGTTTGTGGTTCTCGCCCCAATCGCATTTGTGTGTGTGTGCACACGCATGCACACACACACACACACACACACACACACACACACATGTAAATGCACGTGCGTGCCCATTCCAAGGAACACACATGGTTATCATGATACTGAAAATCTCCACCTTGTATTTTTTTTGACCTGGCACTTTCGCTGATCCAGGAACAATTCTAAATGTTATAGAATAGGGAGAGGATTTCAAGATCTGAAAGCTCAACTTCCAGAAGCCTTTTATCAAGACAGGGCCTCAATCTAAAGATAGATTGGGATTTCTTTCTTTCTTTTCTTGTTCATTGACTGATTTATTTTAATTTTATATTCATTAGCTGGAAATTGAACCTTGGTCATTGGAAGAACAGTCAGTACTCTTAACCACTGAGCCAAATCTCCAGCCCTATGGGTAGGGTTTTCTTTTCGCTGGTGCAATACCTGGCTTTGGAAACTTCGAGAAATTTGGGGGCTTTTGTTATCTTTCCTTCATGTATTCTAAGGGCCTTGGTCAAGGTGGCTTCAGTGCACTTATCCCAAACCTGATGACCTGAGTTTGATCCCTGAAACTCAGAGTGTGGTAGGAAAGAAATGACATAATACAAACATACACACACACACACATGCACACACAAACACCCCCCAGTTTTTTACTAAAATCCTAATGTGAGTGATTACTGCTGGTATGTTCTCGGCATGGCCACCAGAAGGCGCTCTGAGGATAAAGTTCACCTGTATGCAGACAAATGTCCCCTTGCCACCCACAGCTTTGGCAGTTCAGGCAGTGGATGAATGTGGTGGTGGACGACCGACTGCCCACTAAGAATAACAAGCTGTTGTTCGTGCATGGTGCCCACGCCAGGAATTCTGAAGCGCCCTGCTGGAGAAGGCCTATGCCAAGTAAGTTACCTAGACTAGGAACCAGACTGGCCTTCAGGAGCCTGGCCAAGGGCCAAGGGCCACTGGCTGAACCAGGGGAGGAGACAGGCATGTCTCACTTCCCTCACCACTCTGCCTGACTGTTCGTTCCCTCCAGTTCAGATCTCCAGCCTGGCGCTTAACAGCACACTGTCTGCTTGCAGGCTAAATGGACCCTACGAGACCCTGGCGGGGAGGTAGCACTATGGAGGGTGCTGATGACTTCACAGGTGGCGTGGCCCAGAGCATTAGGCTCTGGAAGCCCCCTTACAACATGCTATGGCTCCTCAGAGAAGCACTGAGGATGTCTTCCCTTATGGGCTGTTCCATCGAAGTAAACCGAGCTGGGCCTTGGCCCAGGACTTCTGCACCTGTTTAGGCACCCCCACTACTGGAGAGTGCAGGTCTCTGGGGCAGGGAGCAGGGCCCGCAGGAGCAATCTTTGCAACCGGGTTGGGCGTGGCAGGCCACCCTGGTCACTGTAGGATTTGGGGGGCAGCCGTGGTCTTGCTGAGGGGACTCTCCCGGCAGCCGTCACCATGGGTAAAAAAGCAGGCCCAGGGAGAATTCGCCACAGGCTCCAGCTATGTTGCCCAAGCTAGGAACCTCTGTGCACAGTCCCGGGCACCACGCTGTGGGGACTCTCAGAGCAGCTGCAGCCTCCCCTGTCACAAAGGTGCTCCATGGCTAGGATCCTCTACTCCTGAGCTCAGCTGCCAACAATCCTTCCCACCTCTACTCACAGATAGCTCTCCCTGCTACTGAGTGGAGAGATAGCTCAGTGGTTAAGAGCACTGCCTGTAATGTGAGATGTCCTGGGCTTGATTCCCAGTGGAGACAGGGTGGCTCTTGGCTGTCTGTCCTGAGGTCCTGCACCCTCTCGTGGTATGAAAGAGATGAGCTTAGATCAAAATGGCTCTTTTGATTCTTTATAATGTTTATAGATATTTAAAAACATGATTTTCATTTATTATTGATACAAGAGAAAAACATTTGGGGTTCTCTTTAGTTTCTGTCTATGGTAAATTAATTCTGCTATGTAAAATAGTCCGATCCAATACGGGGTCTCGTTATTGTGCAGCAAGTGCTCTTGACTGTGGAGTCATCGCTCCAGGACAAAGGCAGAGCAAGCATCATGTCTGCAGAGTGCTTGGGTTATTGTCACCCGGCCTCTGAAAACGAAAACGGGGTGGCTGGTTCACAGAAGAGAAGACCAAAGCTTCAAGGGCATCAAGAAGAGATGCCCTTCCTGCTCACAGATGGGAGGAATGGCGAGACATTCATAAGGCACAGCGAAGAAGTGAAGACATTGGAGTCCTTGAGCTCAGCCAGGGAGAGCAGAGATGATGGGGTCCCTTTGGAGGGCATTGTTTGACAGCACTGACTCAGATAACAGAGCACAAGGACTGGAGGGATGGCTCAGAGGTTAAGAGTGCTTGCTGTTCTTCCAAGGATGCAGGCTTGGTTCCCAGCACCCACATGGGAGCTTCTTGGGTACCTGCACCCATGTGCATATACCCACACATAGACACATAAATTAAAATAAACAATCAGGGACTGGAGCTATTCCTCCATGATTTAGAGCACTGGCTGCTCTCCCAGAGAATTCAGGTTCAATTCCTAGAACCCACATGTCAATTCACAAGCATCTGCAACTTTAGTTGCAGGGAAGCTGATTCTTTCTTCTGGCCTCTGAGGGCACCAGGAACTCATATGATGCACAGATATGCATGCATGCAAAACACCCGTGCATATTTAATAACAAAGCAACAACAACAAAATATAGCACTTGAGAGGCAGAGGCAGGTGTATCTCTGTGAACTCAAATTTGGTCTAAATAACAAATTCCAGGCAGGGCTACATAGTGAGTGAGATCCTGTTTCAAAGAAAGGAAGAAAGGAAGAGAGAAGGAGAGGAAAAAAGGGAGAGAAAGAGAGAGAAAGGAAGTAAGGAAGAAAGAAAGGAAGGAAGAAAGGAAGAAAGGGGGAGTGACAGAGAAAGGGAGGGAAGGAGGGAAGAAGGAAGGAAGGAAGGAAGGAAGGAAGGAAGGAAGGAAGGAAGGAAGGAAGGAAGGAAGGAAGGAAGGAAAGCAGTTCTCAACAAGGGAGACTATTTTACCCAACCTAAGGATTCTTGGCCATGTCTAGAGACTTTGTTGCCTGCCACAGCTGGAGGCTGGTTGCTATTGGCATCTAGCAGACAGCACCCACAGATGAGCTAACTACTTTACAATGTTTGGGACAGCATTGCCTCCATGTAGACCAAAGGTCACTCATCCTGAGATGTCAGCAGCTCTGCAGAGGCTGGAAAATCTGGGTCAGATCTCAGGCCATCTACAGAGGGAAGTGAGTGACTTGGGTGCCTTCCACTCTGGGCTTTCCTGGGAGGCCTCTGTCATGGCTGCACTAGGACTGAGGGGGCTCAGCCTCTGCTGGAGGTCTGCAAGCATCTCAGAAGGTCCTGGCACCCAAGAGAATTGGACATCACCACGGACAGCCCAGGCCATTTAAGGTGAGCTTTACCTCCTCATTTCCCTGCAAGTGCCGTCCAGGATCATCGTCCACCTAAGAGTCATGTCTCACCATTCTGACTGTAAAGGTTGGTTAGAACCCCCATTTGGGTTGCCAGTGTCTGAGCTTGTTTCTTAGTGCTGACAGCAGCGAGTCATAAACCCTGCTTTGCCCCCCACTGCCATTGCTATGGCTAACATCTCTAAAGAAGACAGCTGCCCCAAGTCCTTTCGCATGGTGTTGTGGGGCCTTGTGCTGCAAGTACAGCAACCATTGTCATCTTTGTCAGAGTAGCTGGGATTACTAGCAATGGACTCTCAAGACGAAAGCCACTGGATTCTCACCTAGGTCCCAGCCACTCGATTTTGTGCTTCCTAGCCACCTAAGAGACTTGGTGACGCTAGACGGTGGTGACACACACTTTCAATCCCAGTACTCGGGAGGCAGAGGCAGGTGGATCTCTGACTTCAAGGCTAGTACAGTCTACAGAGTGAGTTCCAGGACAGCCAAGGCTGGGATTTTTGTTTTATTTTCCAGACAGGATCTTACATAACCCAGGTTAGTCTTTGTCTTGGTTTGGGTTTCTACTGCTGTGAAGAGACACCGTGATCGTGGCAACGCTTATAAAGGAAAACATTTAATTGGTGTGGCTTACAGTTTCAGAGATTTAGTCCATTATCATCATGGTGAGAAGCATGGTGTGGTGCAGGCAGATCTGGTGCTGGACAAGAAGCAGAAGAGTTCTACATCTTGATCCACTGGCAATGGCAAGTAACTGTCATATTGGGTGTGGCTTGAGCATATGGGAGGCCTCAAAGCCCACCTCTGCAGTGACACACCTACTCCAACAAGGCCACACCTCCTAATAGTACCCTCCCTATGGGCCAAGCATTTAAAGACATGAGTTATGGGGGTCATACCTATTCAAGCCACCACAACCATGAACTGACTTTGTAGCAAGGATGACTTTGAACTTCTATCCTCCTTTCTCTATCTCCAATGTGCTAGGATTACAGGGCTGCACCAACATCCCTGTGTGGTGCTAGGGATCAAACCCAGAGATTCATTCTCTACCAAGTGTCCAGTATCGCTAATCCTGACCTAGTGTTTCGTCTGATCTGCTCTGATCTTCCCTGCATATTTCAGGGATCTCATGAAATGATTAGGATTTAAATATAATAGCTTTAAAACCCACCAAAAGTGAGTGGGGGGGGCTCCTTTGGGAAAACAATACCCACACTTCTGTTTCACTTTTTCCCTGAGTTGCTTTCTAATAATCCCTGTTCTTCAATCTGATAAAAACGTTCTATAATAAACTTCAAATCTGGGGGCTAGAGAGATGGCTCAGAGGTTAAGAGCACAGACTGCTCTTCTAGAGGTCCTGAGTTCAATTCCCAGCAACCACATGGTGGCTCACAGCTGTCTATAATGAGGTCTGGTGCCCTCTTCTGCTGTGCAA
This sequence comes from Chionomys nivalis, assembly GCF_950005125.1. Taxonomy (NCBI): domain Eukaryota; kingdom Metazoa; phylum Chordata; class Mammalia; order Rodentia; family Cricetidae; genus Chionomys; species Chionomys nivalis. The sequence continues at coordinate 70,018,645 of NC_080100.1, forward strand.
GCATACATGGAAGGAATGTTGTAAACATAATAAATAAATAAATCTTTAAAAAAAACAATAAACTTCAACTCTGCTTCATACTGATTTTTATGAAACTCTTTTCCGTGCCAAAGGATTTTCCTGTGTGGAGGTCTCTAGACTCTCTGGCCCAGAGGATTAAGGGAACTAACTCCTCAAGTGCCTGCAGACAAGGAACAGTGAGTGTCTGCACCCCTTTACCACTGATTACTTCATCTAGCCTGAGGCTGCAGAGTCTCTGCTGCTATTGTAACTACTCTCCTGAGAACGCTCTCTAGGATTACTGCAATAGCCATTAGGCTATGTTTCTACTTCTCTTTTAGGGCCCAAAAGGTTTTCAGAAAACATGAATTGAATCTGCCCTCCTCTCTTCTGTAGTAGGGGCTGCGGGCCTCTTCCCACAGCCCGGCTCATGGTTGCCTGGCTAGCTTATGCCCCAAAATAATGACACACAAACTCTATTCATTTAAACACTGCCTGGCCCATTTCTATTCATGTATGTAGCACCCCAAGGTGTGCTTACCAGGAAGATTCTAGCCTACGTCCATCCTGGGTCAGAGCTTCATCGCATCTACCAGGGAGAGGGGAGCATGGCGTCTGCTCCAGAGAGCAGAGCTGTCGAGTCTGAGCTCACTTCCTCTTCCTCCAAGCATTCTGTTCTGTCTACTCCACCCACCTACATTTTAACCTATGAGGGCCAAGCAGTTTCTTTATAACTTTTTTTTTTTTTTTTTTTTTTTGGTTTTTCGAGACATGGTTTCTCTGTGGCTTTGGAGCCTGTCCTGGAACTAGCTCTGTAGACCAGGCTGGTCTCGAACTCACAGAGATCCGCCTGCCTCTGCCTCCCGAGTGCTGGGATTAAAGGCGTGTGCCACCATCGCCCGGCTAGTTTCTTTATTACTTAACCAATGAAATCAACAGATTGATATATGACACTCCCACATCACTTCCCCTTTTTCTGTTTAAACAAAAAAAGGAAGGCTTTAACTTTAACATAGCAAAATTACATATGACAAAACAGTTATATCTATTTTATCTTTTATCATAACAATGGAAAACTATAACTATAACTATCTATCTATTCTTCAACTCCATCAAAGACACCAGAAGAATACAATATTACCTAAGCAAACAAAAAGTAAGCAATTTTCAAAACTCTAGAAACGACAGAGACATCTCGCTGCCTGGACAGTCACCCAAAGTTTCTCTGTACCGTTGGGGCATCCATCTTCGGCCTACAGGCCCATCGTATCCAGAGACTTTTCCATGAAGCAGGAAATTTAAAGGCAGTTCAGTCACTATCTGCTAGGTCCTGCAGAATGTCTCACAGACTCTTTCATAAATCAGGAACCCCGAAAGATCATCTCACCTTTAGGCAAGTTCAGCAGTCCTCTCCCTGCGGGTTCTTTGTGTCCAGTTTATGCAATAGTCCAGACAAGAACAGTTTCTTGCCCAGATGGCTATCAGACTCCATAAGGATCCTCTTCGATGCCCATCTTCTTCTTGAAGTAGATTGGTGCTGCCAGGAGCAGAGTGTCTCATTGTCATGAAAAACCCTAAGTTATTAAAACATTTAAAATACCATATTCTCTAGCCTTTGAAAGATATGATGAATGCCTATCTGAAATATATGCATGCACATCTAGAAAATCTAACTAACATGACTACAAACTTGACTATTATTGATAATTATCCATTAACAACCTATAGACATTACATTTTTAAGTGAACTACACAATCACAATACCTTAATCAATATCAGAAATACATATACATATAATAAAATTGACCTTAAATTAATATCAGTAAACCAAGATTCATATCAATGCAAATTATTCACATCTATATCATCTCCCCCTTTAAATGTAAAAGAACATTTATAAACAATATATGGGAACATGGGCACAGTTTTTTCTCTCCAAACTGCTTCCTGCTGAATGGGGGCGCTGTTATTCGGGTCTTTTATGGGATAACCTGTTGTCTGCTAGGTTCATCTCAGTTGGCAGTTGAGCGAAGCAATTTTTTAAGGGTGTTCACAGCAACCCTTCAGGAGGGCGTGGTCTATCATACCATATTGTGATCAAAGAAGCAATCCACAGTGTCTCATCCTCTGTGAAAACAAAAGAAGAAACTCTTTTCCAAAGTATCATATCCTTAGATCCAAATTCTGAAGTCAAGGTATTTTGAAAATATCTATCTTGGATTAGTTCAGCAGCATTTATAAACAAATATCTTTTAGCATCTGTTGCTCCTTCCTCAGCATTAAAACAATTCAAAGAGAGCATAATAGCATACAGTATCAAGATTCTCTGTGTATTTTCCATCTTTGTGCAGCTTTATTTTAACTCTATTTTGTTTACTTTTACTTTTATTTTATATTTTCTGTATATCTTCGTCCTGGAATAACTCTTTAGACCAGGCTGGCCTTGAACTCACAGAGATCTGTCTGTCTCTGCCTCCCAGGCAGTGGGATTAAAGGCGTGTGCTACCACACCTTGAAGTCTCAGAGGTCAATCTCCCTCTGCCTCCCAAGTGTTGGGATTAAAGGTGTGTACTACCACACCCAACTACTTCCTTATTTTTGTTTTTTTTTTTACTTTTAAGAACTTTATCTTTCAGCCTGCATATATTTTTAAACACACTGTAAATCATTTAAAATTTTCTTTGTCTTTGAATCTCTCTTTACTGTATCTCTCTCTTTTTCTGACCACATGAGTCTTTAATTTACCAAGCAATATCAGTAGGACGAAAGCCATGGCTTTGACGGCTAGATCCAGTCATTCCTTAGCTTTCCAGCCTCATTGCTGAGGTACCGGCTGTAGCCATGTTTATCACCACAACTCTGTGGCGTTTCAAGGTCTTTGGCATCAAGCAAACTGCAGCATTACGTCCACAGACAACAATCAAGTCCTCTCTCTGTAGTCGGCCCTCCCGCCTCAAACAGTCAGAGTTTGCTCTGGCAGGATGGACCAGAATGCCAGCATTTTAAAGCAGCACAACTTTTTTTTTTTTTTTTTTTTTTTGCTACGGCCGAAAACAAGCATTCAGTCAGGTTTTATAAATACCATTTAAGTGTTTTGTGGCAGGACCTCTTAATGAGCTGCAGGGTTTTGCAGCTGAAGCTGAGTCAGGAAGCCTCTCTTAGATGAGAGCACTTGCTTGCCTCTAGCAGGCACAGCAGACCCAAGAAATTGTTGCTACCAAGAAAACACGCTTTATTCTTTCCCAAGCTTTCTCAGGCTTTCTGTAGATTCAGTGCCCCATGTCTGGGCGCCACTCTTCCAATGGCCCATGGTTCCCACCTCATCTTTAAGTCAGGAAAGGCCTTAGCAGTTAAGGCCAGGATTTCAGGATGTATAGCTCAGTAATAGGCCTCTCACCGACAAAATTTGGGGACCCGGGTTTCACTCCCAGCTCTGAACCAGGCAACCCAAAGCCAAAACATAAACAAACACCACAAATAAACAAACACAAAGGGTTCTGCAATCACCCTCAGGGGCCATGGATAATGTGACCTCTCTTCCTGATTGGTTTCTCCCTGATTTCATTTCTAACTCATCTAAAAAATGTTTTATGGCTTTGTAAGGATATTCATAATTTCTTTTCCTTTAAAAAGGAATGATGAGCTGGGTGGGGGTGGCACACGCCTCAAGGGTGGTGGGAGAAATCCGCCAGTCTCAATAATTCAGGCCAACAGATGCAATCAGCAAGAGGTGTCTTTATTGATTACTCAGGCGCCTGAGGATGCTGCAGCAACTAAGTTACAATTAAGTTACTGAGCACGCCAGGCTGATGGCACATCATGTATTTATAAGGATTTAGGAGTTACATAAGAAGCTTGTCTAGCAACAGCATTTTCTTGGTTCTCAAATTGGCAGGCTTAGATCACCCTGGGGATGGCCCCGTGTCTATTCTCAAATTTCGCCAAAAAACCATGAAGCCAGATAAAACACCCTGTAGCAGGTTGACAATTTAGATAGGATGTCTTGGGTGGGGGGTGGAATAGTCCCCAAAATCCACAAAGCTAGATAGAGCACTCTGCAGCAAGTTTGACAATTTAGATAGACTGCCTTGGGGGTGGAGCATTTCCTCTTCTTACCTAGTCAGTGAATCTGCAACCCATAGATATCCAGTTTTAGCATCGGCTGCTGAGCTGAGGGGCCCAACTGAATTTCAGCAAAGTTTAACATAGAACATGTGCATGGGGGTTTTTCAAGTATGGGGGTCTTTCACTTTAATTCCAGCACTCGGGAGGCAGAGGCAGGCAGATCTCTATGAGTTCGAGGCCAGCCTGATCTCCAAGAGTTCGTTTTTAGGATAGGCTCCAAAGCTACAGAGAAACCCTGTCTCAAAAAAGGAAAACAAAACAGTATTATGATTATTTTAGGTATATTTATGTTCTGTTTTGTTTTTGTTTGTGTGTGAGGATGTCTATAAACTACAGGATTGCCCATGGAGGCCAGAAAAAGGCATCAGGTCCCCTGGGACAGGAATTTTACAGACAGTTGTGAGCCACCATGTGGGTGCTGGGAACGAAATCCCAGATTCTCTGGAAGAGCAGTTAGTGCTCCTAACTACTACTGAGCCTTCTCTCCAGCCCCTACTTATTTATTTTTATTTATTGTTTTAAAGATTTATGTATTCATTATGTATACAACATTCCCTCCATGTATGCTTACATGCCAGAAGAGGGCACAGCTCATAGATGGCTGTGAGCCACCATGTGGTTGCTGGGAACCGAACTCAGGACCTATGGAAGAGCAGTCAGTGCTCCCAACCTCTGAGCCATCTCTCCAGCCCCCTACTTATTTATTTTTAATTCATGTATATGAGGGCTTTGCCTACAGGTATATTTATGAACCTCATGCATGCAGTGCCTGCTGAGGCCAGGAGACGGCATCAGATCTTCTGGAGCTGGAGATACACATGGTTGTGACCCACCATGTGGATGCTGGAAACTGAACCTGATTCCTCTGCAAGGGCAGCTAACTGCTTTGAACCATGGAGTCATCTCTCCAGTCCCCAGCCTCTGATTCTTGCCTCTCTTACTGTCTACTCCAGGCAGGCCTGGCCTCTTTACTGTTCCTTAATTATGCCTCAGACAACAGTAAATTCTGCCCAAGGCTTTGCTGCGTCCCTTGACTTTCCAAAATTCTTTGCCTATTGTATAAGTGAAACTGATCTGAAAACAGATTGATGGGGGAAATCAATTTTCATTATGTATGGACTAATGGGAGTTCTATAGGGAAAAATGTAAGGGTGCAAGCATTGTGGCCAGTGTACCATCCTGAGCTACAGAAATGATAGCATCACGAGGCTTCCTGGAGTGAGAGACAAAGTAGGGGCGGCAGATACACAGAGCAGCATGGAGAATAAGTAGATTGTCTTGTTATGTAGATAAAAGTCTCAAGAGTAGGGCTCAGTGAGAGACTGCTGACCTTGCTGAGGACTCCTTCACTGAGGAAATGGGAAGAATGTTTGGGACTAATTGAGTCCCGGCCTTCAGCTGCTCTTCCCCACTAGACCCTTCTAATTGAAGATACTGAAAGCTGTGCTTTGCCTAGAGGATCAGAGGATGGGATTTTCACCTGTTGGCCATTGACTGCAGGGTCCTTAAGCCTCCATGGTGCTATTAAAGAAGGGCTTTTGTACCAGCGATTGGAGGTCCGTGTGTTGGTCTGTCTCTGCCTGTGTTTCCTCAGCCTCGAGCCCCTTGCCCGAATCTGGCGAACTGGATTCTAGTGCAAAGAGTGCAGATGGGTGTTCTCTGACATGCCAGGCAGTGGCAGATAGTCATGAGGCCTTCAAATCTTCAGTGACTGGCCCTGGAAGATGATGCCATCCAGGGCCATTGCCTGGGTTGTTTCATCCACTGAGCGGAACTCCAAAAAGGCAAAATTCTTGGCTGTGCAGATAAATCAAGACAAGACTGGGTTGCCAGGGGACTGAGTCAATCCACCCAAGAGAATCTGTGCATTGAAGAAGTCCATCATGGCTTCTTCAGTGATGCCAAATGGAATGTTGCCACGTAGAGGCGTCTGGCCTGTCTGGTCATCTGGCTGCCAACAACAGGCACGGGCGTTGGGGTCAGAGCCAGACCATCAGGAGTCACCGTGGGAAGAAAGGCAGTGGCTGGAATCTGACCCACAGCTTGCATGGCCTTGTACTGCATTGGGGTGATGTGCTCAAAGCCAGGTGGTGGCACGTCCCAGTATTTATGCACCTTCTTCTTATTATGGCGAGGGGAACGAATCAATCCACAGTGCCCCTCTTTAGCGCCTCTGGTCAAAGGTTTGCTTCGCCTTAGTCTGTCTCATGAGACCCTGCACTGGTCCCGGTTATGCAGATCTCGGCTCAGGCTCCTGTGCTTCGGGTCCCAGCTTCTAGAGTGGCTGCGGCTACTCTTCTGATGCAGGTTCTCCTTGTCCCGTTCTTATTTATTCTTGTTGAGCTTCAGCTCGAACTCGTCAACGTCCCACATGCTTACGCGGCCACGTGGGGCCCTGTGCAACTCTCCCCTCACCTTGCCACCTGCCCCAGGTAAAGTTAGTTGTTGTTGTTGTTGTTGCTGTTTTTCCACAATAAAGTTTATTATGAAAACAGGCTGTTGTGGGGACAGAGGGAAAGACAAATACACCTGGGTTAGGTGGTTCAGGTGAAGTAGTGCGGCTTCTTCACATTGATGCCATGGTCACTGAGGGCTGGGGTCAAGTCCTCCATCGTTAGGGTGTACTTGCGGTCCTTGCTCTTGCTCCGGGAGCTGCCAGAGGCGGTGCCCTTCATTTTGCAGTGCTGTAGGGCATCATTAGCAATATCTGAGATGAATTTCTGGGCAGCTAGTGAGATGAGCCGGATTATGCGTGGGTCTGAAGCTTCAAAGCCAGCACGGTTCAGGTAATAACCAGTCACTGCATCTGGGATCGTAGGGGTGTAATCCTCCAGCTGCATCAAGAAGTCCACCGGTGGCATGCTGGACACTATGGGCTTCACTTCTCTGTTGGGCGCGCTCGGCAGGGTGTAAACCCCCTTAGACATTGCCCCTTCAGGGGGAGCCGCGCCGCCCACTACCACCAAGGATTGCTGGCGCCGCTCCGCAGGCTCCCTGGCTTGCGCCACTATGGGGCCCATGGCCATAGTGGCGACTCCAGCCCCGGGTCCCCCTGTCATCCCCGCGGGGCTGGCCTTGCTCTCCGTGGCTATGCTGGTGGGCAGCTTGGCGGGAGCGGACACCTGAGGCGCTGGACCCAGATGCGAAACACAGGCGGCACAGGCCAGCAGCGCCGCCTCGGGGTCCGGACCCAAGCCACTGCAGCTCATGGGGCTGGTGGGAGAGGCCACGAACCCCCAGGTAAAGTTTTTAAAAGTATAAAAGAAAGAAAGAAAGAGAGTAGTTAGGAGTGAAACACCCGATTTTGTGTTACACCCTCGGTACAGTTCACGGGCCACTGTACCTTATGCAGGTCAGGCAAGGGCCTGGAGATTGAAAGAACACACAAAGAGCCCTAGGTCATTCGAAGGAGATCAGCAGAATGCCATTTATTCAACCTTGGGGAAATCCTTATATACCTAGCTGCTGCATTAGGATTTCCACCCACGCAGGTGGGAAATTACCATACCAAGGGTGGAGTCAAAGCCCTGCAGCTAATCTCCAGGTGGGGCAGAATGCTTTAGTTAGCTGACCAGACACAAACAGAATGCTTTAGTTAGCTGACCAGAAACTGTCCTCAAGATGCACCCCAGGAACCAGGGTACACACTTGCAAGGCAGAGAGGCAGAGGTAGATTGATCTCTGTGACTTCAAGGTGTGGTAGTAGCATACACCTTTAATCCCAATGCCTGGGAGGCAGAGACAGACTCATCTCTGTGAGATCAAGTTGTGGTTGCACACACCTTTAAGCCTAGCACTGGGGAGGCAGAGACTGGTGCTTCTCCCTCTGTGAGTTCAAGGACAGCCTGGTATACAGAGTTATTCCAGATATACAGAGAACCTGTCTCAAAAAGTAAAAGTAAAAATAAAAATAAATGTAATAGAGGTTAAAATAAAGCTGCATAAGGATGGAAAATACACAGAGAATCTTGATACTGTATGCTATTATGCTCTCTTTGAATTGCTTGAATGCTGAGGAAGGAGCAACAGCTGCTAAAAGACTTTTGTTTATAAATGCTGCTGAACTAACCCAAGATAGGTATTTTGAAAATACCTTGGCTTGAAAACTGAAGGTAAAAGGCATGTTACTTTGGAGAAGAGATTTTGCTTTTGTTACCACAGAAAATGAGAGGCTGTGGATTCATTCTGAGTTAAGAAAAATCCAGTTTGCTCAAGGAAGACCACCTGAGAAGGCTCCGGTAGGAACAGATGGCCCAGATGTCTGAGGTCTACATCCAGAACAGATTCAAGACTGCTGCCTGAGATGATCAAGACTCACAGGATACTCCAGTCAGGACATGATTATAACTCTAAATTTCTTTAGGTCCCCATAAGATTATCAGTGCCCCCAAACAGCAGGAAGAAGCCTGGAAAACTACGCCCACTTTCCCGAAAAAAATGAACTATGAATGTTTTCTTTTGTTTATAAAAGAAAGAGGGGGAAGTGGTGCAGGAGAATTGTCTGTATTCTGTCAATCCCCACAGCTGGCCCTCATGTTACAGACACCTGTCATTCTCTTGAGCCTCCTGGTGAGTCCCAATCAAGTGGAAAGCACTATGTGAATGTTGGTAAGAAACCCCCTTGTATTGACCAGTGAGCCAAGCTAGTTCTTTGTAGGGGATGGGGGTGGCGGGGAGTAGGGTGGGGTACTGCCATCCTAGGGTCATATAGAGGCAGATCACAGTTTATTGGGGCCGCTGTTGCTGTTTGCATTCTTTTTTTTTTTACTTTTTTATTGAAAAAATATTTCTACCTCCTCTACGCCTCCCATTTCCCTCTCCCTTCTCCCTCCCCTCTCCTCTCCCCCCACTCCTCTTCTCCTCCCTCTCCAGCCCCAAGAGCAGTCAGGGTTCCCTGCCCTATGGAAAGTCCAAGGTCCTCCCCACTCCATCCAGGTCTAGGAAGGTGAACATCCAAACTGTCTAGGCTCCCACAAAGCCAGAACCTGAAGTAGGATCAAAACCTCATGACATTGTCCTTGGCCTCTCATCAGCTCTCATTGTCCGCCATGTTCAGAGAGTCCAGTTTTATCACATGCTTTTTCAGTCACAGTCCAGCTGGCATTGGTGAGCTCCCAATAGGTCAGACCCACTGTCTCAGTGGGTGAGTGCACCCCTCGTGGTCCTGCCTTCTTTGCTCATGTTCTCCCTCCTTCTGCTCCTCGTTAGGACCGTGGGAGCTCAGTCCGGTGCTCCAGTGTGGGCCTCTGTCTCTATCTCCATCCATCGCTAGATAAAGGTTCTATGGTGATATGCAAGATATTCATCAGTATGGCTATAGGATAGGGTCATTTCAGGTTCCCTATCCTCAGCTGCCCAAGGAAATAAATGGGGACATTGCCCTGGCACCTGGTAGCCACTCCAGGTTCAAGTCTCTTGCCAACCCGTAGGTGGCTCCCTTAACTAAGATATGTGCTTCCCTGCTCACCTATCCAATCTTCCTTTATCTCCAATCATCCCGTTTCCCCAAGATCCCCCCATTCTTCACACTTTTCTCTCCCCATCTCCCCTTCCCCCCATCTCCCCCCACCACCAAGATTCCAATTTTTTGCCCGGCAATCTTGTCTACTTCCCATAGCCAGGAGGATAACTATATGTTTTTCCTTGGGCTCACCCTCTTATTTAGCTTCTTTAGGATCACAAATTATAGACTCAGTGGCCCCTATCCACGGCTAGAAACCAATTATGAGTGAGTACATCCCATGATCTTCTTTTTGGGTCTGGGTTACCTCACTCAGGATAGTATTTTCTATTTCCATCCATTTGAATGCAAAATTTGAGAAGTCATTTTTTTTCCCGCAGAGTAGTACTCTAATGTATATATATTCCACACTTTCTTCATCCATTCTTCCATTGAAGGAAATCTAGGTTGCTTCCAGGTTCTGGCTATTACAAATAATGCTGCTATGAACATAGTTGAACAAATGCTTTTGTCATATGATAGGGCATCTCTTGGGTATATTCCCAAGAGTGGTATTGCTGGGTCCAGGGGTAGGTTGATCCCAAATTTCCGGAGAAACCGCCACACTGATTTCCAAAGTGGTTGCACAAGTTTGCATTCCCACCAGCAATGGAGGAGAGTGCCCCTTTCTCCACAACCTCTCCAGCAGAGGCTATCATTGGTGTTTTTGATTTTAGCCATTCTGACCGGTGTAAGATGGTATCTTAATGTTGTCTTGATTTGCATTTCCCTGATTGCTAAGGAAGTTGAGCATGACCTTAAGTGTCTTTTGAGAATTCTCTGTTCAGTTCAGTGCCCCATTTTTTAATTGGGTTAATTATCCTTTTAAAGTCTAGTTTCTTGAGTTCTTTATATGTTTTGGAGATCAGACCTTTGTCTGTTGCGGGGTTGGTGAAGATCTTCTCCCAGTCAGTAGGCTGCCTTTTTGTCTTAATGACAGTGTCCTTTGCTTCACAGAAGCTTCTCAGTTTCAGGAGGTCCCATTTATTCAATGTTGCCCTTAATGTCTGTGCTGCTGGGGTTATACATAGGAAGCGATCTCCTGTGCCCATATGTTGTAGGGTACTTCCCATTTTCTCTTCTATCAGGTTCAGTGTGTTCAGATTGATATAGAGGTCTTTGATCCATTTGGACTTGAATTTTGTGCATGGTGATAGATATGGGTCTATTTTCATTCTTCTACAGGTTGACATCCAATTGTGCCAGCACCATTTGTTGAAGATGCTTTCCTTCTTCCATTGTATACTTTTAGCTCCTTTATCGAAAATGAGGTGTTCATAGGTTTGTGGGTTAAAATCCGGGTGTTCTATACGATTCAATTGGTCGACTTCTCTGTTTTTATGCCAGTACCATGCTGTTTTAATTACTGTAGCTCTGTAATAGTGTTTGAAGTCAGGGATGGTAATGCCTCCAGAAGTTCCTTTATTGTATAAGATTGTTTTGGCTATCCTGGGTTTTTTGTTTATCCATATAAAGTTGATTATTGTCCTCTCAAGATCTGTGAAGAATTTTGATGGGACATTGATGGGGATTGCATTGAATCTATAGATTGCCTTTGGTAGACTTGCCATTTTTACTATGTTGATCCTCCCAATCCAAGAGCAGGGGAGATTCCTCCATTTTCTGGTATCCTCTTCAATTTCTTTCTTCAATGCCTTAAAGTTCTTGTCAAATAGATCTTTCACTTCCTTGGTTAGAGTTACCCCAAGATATTTTATGCTGTTTGTGGCTATCGTGAAAGGTGATGATTCTCTTATTTCCCTCTCTGCTTCCATATCCTTTGTGTATAAGAGGGTGACTGATTTTTTGGAGTTGACCTTGTATCCTGCCACATTGCTAAAGGTGTTTATCAGCTGTAGGAGTTCTTTGGTGGAGTTTTTGGGGTCACTTATGTACACTACCATATCATCTGCAAATAATGCAAGTTTAACTTCTTCCTTTCCAATTTGAATCCCCTTGATCCCCTTATGTTGTCTTATTGCTATTGCTAAAGCTTCAAGGACTATATTGAAGAGATATGGAGAGAGTGGACAGCCTTGGTTTGTTCCTGATTTTAGTGGGATGGCTTTAAGTTTCTCTCCATTTAATTTGATGTTATCTGTTGGCTTGCAGTAAATAGCTTTAATTATATTTAGGTACGACCCTTGTATCCCTAATCTCTCCAAGACTTTTATCATAAAGGGATGTTGAATATTGTCAAATGCTTTTTCAGCATCTAATGAAACGATCATATGGTTTTTTTCTTTCAGTTTATTTATATGATGGATTACATTGATAGATTTGCGTATGTTGAACCAGTCCTGCATCTCTGCGATGAAGCCTACTTGATCATAATGGATAATTTTTCTAATGTGTTCTTGGATTCGGTTTGCCAGTATTTTGTTGAGGATTTTTGCGTCGATGTTCATGAGTGAGATTGGCCTGTAATTCTCTTTCTTAGTTGAGTCTTTGTGTGGTTTTGGTATCAGAGTTACTGTAGCTTCATAAAAGGAATTGGCAATGACTCCTATATTTCTATATTGTGAAATACATTAAGGAGTATAGGTATTAGGTCTCCTTGGAAGTTCTGGTAGAATTCCGCATTGAAACCATCTGGTCCGGGACTTTTTTTGAATGGGAGGTTTTTGATAACAGCTTCTAATTCTTCACGACTAACAGGTCTATTTAGGTTGTTCACCTGGTCCTGGTTTAACTTTGGTATATGGTATTTATCTAAAAAAGTGTCCATTTCTTTTACATTTTCCAGTTTTGTGGCATACAGGCTTTTGTAGTAAGATCTAATGATTCTCTGAATTTCCTCTGTGTCTGTGGTTATGTCCCCCTTCATTTCTGATCTTATTAATTTGCAAATTCTCTCTCTGCCGTTTGATTAGTTTGGATAGGGGTTTATCAATCTTGTTCATTTTCTCCAGGAACCATCTTTTCGTTTCACTGATTCTTTCAATTGTTTTCTGTGTTTCTATTTTGTTGATTTCAGCCCTCAGTTTGATTATTTTGTCTTCTACTCCTCCTAGGTGAGTCTGCTTCTTTTTTTCTAGAGCTTTCAGGTGGGCTGTTAAGTCTCCAATGTGTGCTTTCTCTGTTTTCTTTAAGTGGGCACTTAGTGCTATGAACTTTCCTCTCAGGACTGCTTTCATAGTGTCCCATAAGTTTGAGTATGTTGTTTCTTTATTTTCATTGAATTCAAGGAAGACTTTAATTTCTTTATTTCTTCCGTAATCCAGGTATGGTTCAGTAGTTGACTGTTCAGTTTCCACGAGTTTGTAAGCTTTCTGGGAGTAGCATTGTTGTTGAATTCTAGCTTTAATCCATGGTGATCTGATAAGATACATTTGGTTACTAATATTTTTCTGTAACTCTGGATGTTTTCTTTGTTACTGAGTATGTGGTCAATTTTCAAGAAGGTTCCATGAGCTGCAGAGAAGAAGGTATATTCTCTTCTATTTGGGTGGAACATTCTATAGATGTCTGTTAAGTCCATTTGATTCATTACCTCCATTAATTCTCTTATTTCTCTGTTAGGTTTCTGTCTAATTGACCTGTCCATTGGTGAGAGAGGAGTGTTGAAGTCTCCTACTATTAGTGTGTGTGGTTTGATGTCTGGCTTGAGTTTTAGCAATGTTTCTTGTACATACGTGGGTGCTTTTATATTAGGGGCATATATATTCAGGATTGAGACTTCATCCTGATGAACTATTCCTGTTTGAGTAGAAAATGTCCCTCTCCATCTCTTCTGATTGATTTAAGTTTGAAGTCAACTTTGTTAGAAATTAGTATGGCCACACCTGCTTGTTTCTTAGGTCCATTTGCTTGATAAGCCTTATCCCAGCCCTTTACTCTGAATAGGTGCCTGTCTTTGTGGTTTAGGTGTGTTTCTTGTAAACAGCAGAATGTTGGGTCCTGTTTTCGTATCCAATCTCTTAGCCTGTGCCTTTTTATAGTTGAGTTGAGTCCATTGACATTAAGTGATATTAATGACCAGTGGTTGTTAACTCCGGTCACTTTTTTAGTAGTAGAGTTTGTGTGTTTCCCTTCTTTGAGTTGTGCTGGTGAAGGGTCTCTAGATGTCTGAGTTATTGTGGTCATTGTTGGACTCCTTGGTTAGTGATTTTCCTTCTATTACTTTCTGTAAGGCTGGATTTGTGGCTACATATTGTTTAAATTTGTTTTTATCCTGGAAAATTTTGTTTCCACCATTTATAGTAAACGAAAGCTTGGCTGGGTATAATAGTCTGGGCTTGCATCCACGGTCTCTTAGTTTCTGCAATGCATCTATCCATGACCTTCTGGCTTTCATGGTTTCCATAGAGAAGTCAGGTGTAAGTCTGATAGGTTTACCTTTATAAGTAACTTGGCCTTTTCCCTTTGCAGCTCTTAATATTCTTTCTTTATTCTGAATGCTTTGTGTTTTGATTATTATATGGCGAGGGGATGTTTTTTTGATCCAGCCTATTTGGTGTTCTATATGCTTCTTGAACCTTCATAGGTATATCTTTTTTTAGGTTGGGAAAGTTTTCTTCTATAATTTTATTAAATATATTTTCTGGACCGTTGAGCTGCACTTCTTCCCCTTCTTCTACTCTTATTATTCTTAGGTTTGGTCTTTTTATTGTGTCCCATATTTCCTGAATGTTTTGTGATGAGAGATTGTTGGCCTTGCTGTTTTCTTTGATTAGCGTGTTTATTTTCTCTATGGTATCTTCGGAATCTGAGATTCTATCTTCTATCTCTTGTATTCTGTTGGTTATGCTTGTTTCTGTAGTCTCTATTTGTTTACCTAGATTTTCCCTGTCCAGCCGGCTCTCTGTTTGTGTTTTCTTCTTTGCTTCCATTTCAGTTTTCAAGTCTTGAACTGTTTCCATTATCTGTTTGATTGTTTTTCCTTGGTTTCCTAGGGTATCATTCACTGATTTACTCAATTCTTCAAACTTTTTGTTATACTTCTCATCCATTTCTATAAGGGCATTTTTTACATGCTGTTTAAGGGCATCAATCACTTTCATAAAGTCGATTTTTTCTACTTCTTCTTGATTAAGGTGTTCATGACCTCCTGTTGTGAGGTCACTGGGTTCTGGTGGTTTCATATTGTTTTTCAGATTGTTGGTTGAATTCTTGCATTGGCGCCTGCCCATCTCTTCCTCTGAGTGCTCCCCTATGGATCTTCTTTTACAGGATCAGGTCTCCTTGCCTACTGATGTATTTTCCCAGTGATGGCACTCCCCAGTGATATCTCTCCTGGTGCTCCAGTGATGGCTCTCCTGGTGCCGAGATCAGATCTCCATGCCCAAAGATGGCTCTCCTGGCCTCGAGAACAGATCTCCATGCTGGTTGGGTAGTTCGTAAACAAATCGCCTACCTTGCTTGGTGCAGGCAGGTTATTGACACAAAGGAACTTCTGAGTTTCCTGTCTTGGGCTGCTGGCATGGGTCAGAAACTCATCCCAAGGATGGCTCTCCTGGCTCCGAGAACAGATCTCCATCCTGGTTGGGTAGTTCGTAAACAAAGTACCTACCTTGCTTGGTGCAGGCAGGTTATTGACAAACAGGAACTCCCGCCAACCCGCTTGCCCTTAGGATTCGACCCCAGCGCCCAGGTAGGCTGAGCTGGGTGGCATTATGTGCCCAAAGAGGGAAGGCGGGCAAAGGGGAGGAGGGTACTGGATGCAAGCTGGGTGGGATAAGAAGAGAGAGGCAGTATGCGGGGAGTAGAGCCCCTGCAGGGAGCCCAGGAAGTGTAGGGGAGTGGGGATGAGGAACTTTTGAGTTTCCTGTCGTGGGCTGCTGGCGCGGGTCAGAAACTCACCCCAAAGATGGCTCTCCTGGGGCCGAGAACCTGCTGTTTGTCTTCTGCGGTGTGCAACAATTCGGTTTATTCAACCAGATAATGACTGTGACTGGCCCGCAGAACGACAACTGGGTTGCTGTTTTTACTATTATGAGAGTTGCCACAAGTGTTTATGTTCAGGCTTTGAGGGGGCCCATTTTGTCTTCCTCTCCTCCTCCTTGTTTGCAATACCCGCCCCCACCATATAACTGCTGTTATATCGAAGTATTCTGGGTATATTGATTGGAATAAATATTTGCTGGGTGCTTATTGCATGCTGGGTATCGTCCAAAGTCCCAGGGTCCATGGGGAATGAACCAGGTAAAGGTCACTGCCCTCCTGGAATCTCTGCCCTTCTCTCTGGGTCAGAAAATGCTAAGGAGAAAGTAACAACAAAGCAGAGGGTATGCCAGGTGGGGACAGACACTAGACCAGAGGCAGATAGAATTTGTTGAGCAAACGGGTAGTGAGTGAGAAAATGTTTGGGGAAAGAGTTTTGGGATAGGGTGGGGGTTCCTTAACAGGTGCAGAAATCCTGGGCCAAGGCCCAGCTTGGTTTACTTCGATGGAACAGCCCACCAGGGAAGACATCTCCAGCGCTTCTCTGAGGAGCCATAGCACGTTGTGAGGGGTCTTCCAGAGCCGAATGCTCTGGGCCACGCCACCTGTGAAGTCTTCAACACCCTCCATAGTGCTACCACCTCGCCAGGGTCTCGTAGGGTCCATTTAGCCTGCAAGCAGACAGTGTGCTGTTAAGCGCCAGGCTGGAGATCTGAACTGGAGGGAACGAACAGTCAGGCAGAGTGGTGAGGGAAGTGAGACATGCCTGTCTCCTCCCCTGGTTCAGCCAGTGGCCCTTGGCCCTCGGCCAGGCTCCTGAAGGCCAGTCTGGTTCCTAGTCTGGGTAACTTACTTGGCATAGGCCTTCTCCAGCAGGGCGCTTCAGAATTCCTGGCGTGGGCACCATGTACGAACAACAGCTTGTTATTCTTAGTGGGCAGTCGGTCGTCCACCACCACATTCATCCACTGCCTGAACTGCCAAAGCTGTGGGTGGCAAGGGGACATTTGTCTGCATACAGGTGAACTTTATCTTCAGAGCGCCTCCTGGTGGCCATGCCTAGAACATACCAGCAGTAATCACTCACATTAGGATTTTAGTAAAAAACTGGGGGGTGTTTGTGTGTGCATGTGTGTGTGTGTGTATGTTTGCATTATGTCATTTCTTTCCTACCACACTCTGAGTTTCAGGGATCAAACTCAGGTCATCAGGTTTGGGATAAGTGCACTGAAGCCACCTTGACCAAGGCCCTTAGAATACATGAAGGAAAGATAACAAAAGCCCCCAAATTTCTTGAAGTTTCCAAATCTGAGTATTGCACCAGTGAAAGAAAACCCTACCCATGGGGCTGGAGATTTGGCTCAGTGGTTAAGAGTACTGACTGTTCTTCCAATGACCAAGGTTCAATTTCGAGCTAATGAATATAAAATTAAAATAAATCAGTCAATGAACAAGAAAAGAAAGAAAGAAATCCCAATCTATCTTTAGATTGAGGCCCCGTCTTGATAAAAGGCATCTGGAAGTTGAGCTTTCAGATCTTGAAATCCTCTCCCTATTCTATGACATTTAGAATTGTTCCTGGATCAGCAAAAGGGCCAGGTCATACAAAATACATGGTGGAGATTTTCAGTATCATGATAACCATGTGTGTTCCTGGGAATGGGCATGCACGTGCGTTCACATTGTGTGTGTGTGTGTGTGTGTGCATGCGTGTGCACACACACACAAATGAGATTGGGGCGAGAACCACAAACAACTGTTTTCTTTAGCACTTTAAAAACCTTAGCTGACATGATTTCTTTCATGAGCGGGTATTTCTCTAAATATTGTCAGAAAGCCATTTCAATTAGTGCTACATTTGAGAATCCTAGTAAGTGCATACATGATCTCTCTCTCTCCTCTATCTTTCCCTGGTGGTTTGAATGAGAATGACCCCCAAAGGCTTATATATTTGCATGTTCATCACCAGGGAGTGCAAGTATTTGAAAAGATTGGAAGCACCGGGAGGTGTGGCCTTGCTGGAGGAAGTGTCTCACTGGGAGTGGGCTCTGAGGTTTCAAAAGCCCAAGCCAGGCCCAGTAGTTCTCTCTTCCTACTGCCTGTGGGTCAGGATTGTAGCTCTCAGCTCTAGATTCAGTGGCATGCTTGCCTGCGTGCTGCCAACGCTCCCTGCCTTGGTGGCAATGGACTAACCTCTGAAGCTGTAAGCCAGCCCCCAGTTAAAGGCTTTCTTCTATAAGAGTTACAATGGTCATGGTGTCTCTTCAAAGCAATAGAACAGTGACTCATGCTCCCTTCATCCCTCCCTCTCTCCTGTCTCCAACCTCCCTTCTTCCCTTCCTCGCTCCCTCCCTCCCTCCCTCCCTCCCTCCTCCCACTCTTCCCTTCACATGGAAATGGAAGATGCCAGCATAGTTTTTCTAGAAATTCTGGCCCCTGGGCACCACAGGGAACAGTTGTTTGGGATATGCAGTAAGGCGCCAATGGCAGCCAGCAGCCTGCAGTCCACTTAAAGGCAGACAGGAGGGGTTGATCCTTGAATAGCCCAGTGAGCACATTTTCAGTTCAGTCTGCGGAGCCACAAATCAGGGTATCATTTGTGGTTTGGGGGAACTTGGGGATGCTGCATAGCACCCTGCTTTCCTATTTGTTGAACATATCCAATTACCCTTCTGTATGATTCCTTGTGAATGGGCTGGGGAAGCAGTCAAAGGCCCAAGAGGTCTTCCTAGAAAACTTC
Source organism: Chionomys nivalis (assembly GCF_950005125.1). Classification (NCBI taxonomy): domain Eukaryota; kingdom Metazoa; phylum Chordata; class Mammalia; order Rodentia; family Cricetidae; genus Chionomys; species Chionomys nivalis. The sequence continues at coordinate 70,036,894 of NC_080100.1, forward strand.
TGCCATCTCATCTCAGTATTTAGGTGGTGAAGGATAAAAGCTTTCTAAGTTCCTTGGTCACCAACTTGGTCTACAAAGTGAGCCCTTGTCTCTGAAAACCAGCCAAAAGCTGGAGAGATGGCTCAGCAGTTAGGAGTACTTCCTGCTCTTTCAGAGGGCTTGGGTTCAGTGCAGCACCCACATCAGATCCTTTGCAACCACCTGTAACTCTAGCTGCAGGGGACCTGACCGCGCCCTCTCCTGGCCTCTACAGGCACTGCACTCAAATGCACAAACCCATGCACAAAACACCTATACAAAATTAAAAAGAAAAATTGCAAGCCCCTCCAAAATGCAGACAACCAACCAAAAAAAGATGCCTCGCAACTGGAAAGAAGTCTCAGGAGTTAAGAGCACTTGCTGCTCTACCATGAGCACCAGAGTGCAGGTCCCAGCATCCACATCAGCTATCTAACACCCTGTAATTCCCACCCCAAGGAATTGTAATACTCTTTTCTGGACACTGAGGGCATCAGACGCACATCTGTGCCTACTCTGACACACATCTGTGCAAACTCTTACACACACACACACATCAATAATTAAAATAAAAGTTTAAATCAAAAATTGAAAAATGTCTATCCCATCGCCACACTCTACTGGAAAAGCTGGGCTCTGTCCATAAGGCACCATGTGCCCTGAAGCTAGCTGAGCATGGAGCACAGTGCTCCTGTGTACGTACGGGAGCATGGTGCCATGAATCAGTCGCCCACTGCCATCTGTCCCCTTGGGTCGGCCCTCAGTGACAGGCCAGGTAAAAGGTGATGCTGTGTGGGCTCCAGGGTCTGGGAAGTTTCTGTCATGGTTGGTAGCCTCTGGGACTTGGAGGGAGGCTGCAGTCCCGAGGGAATGGTAAAGACTCCACAGTCATCAACACAAGGGAGCTACAAAGGAGACACTGATCTCCTCCTCCTGTACCCAGCATCCCTCAGGCCCATTGAGCCACAGAGAAGATTGTGGTCCTAGGGCTCTTTGGCCTCTTGCTATACTTATTTCTGCCATTTTCCCTGCCACAAATATGAATTAGAGTGGCCCAGGGTCCTGCCCTGGGCCTGAAAGGGTGCGAGATTGTGAGGGAGGACTACCTCAGGGAGGGGGAGATAACCTGGTGCCTGGAGTAGTGTCATGTGACTCTATTGCCCCTTATTGATGGCCCAGACAAAAGAAGTCCTACCCCCTGTGACAGGTGAGAAAGTTTTGAGCTTTGTCTCAAAGACAAAAGACGGGGTCTCCTCTAGCCAGGCTACCCTGACCTCACTGCATTGCTGGGAGTAACATTAAATTTCTCACCCCCCTTTACTGTTGTTGTTGTTGTTGTTGCAAGGTCACTAAGCTCTTGGCTAGCCTAGAACTCACTTTGTAGACCAGCCTGACCTTGAAATCATGAGGAATCCTCTTGCCTCTTCTAGATTTTGCGATTCCAGGTATATGCCACCATACTCAGTTTATTACTTTATTGAAATAAGTTTGTCATTTTTTATTTTATGCGCATTGGTGATTTCTTTGCCTGTATGTATGACTGTAAGAGGTTGTCAGACCTTGCAACTCTTGGCGGTTGTGAACTGCCACGTGGGTGCTGGGAATTGAACCTGGGTCCTCTGGAAGAGCAGTCAGTGCTCTTTTTCAATTTTTATTATTTATTTTTTATTGTTCTTAGTTTTGTCTGTTTTGTTTTTACACTATGGAACAGCCCTAGCTACATAGTGAGACCTCATCTCAATAAATAAAATTTAAAAACCTTGAACAAAACAAATAAACGTAAAATGCCTGTGTTTACTCTTCGGCTACCATGGAGCCCCACAGAGCTTCTGGGAAGGGGCTCAGGGTGCACTGAGATCACATGCACAGAGGGCAGTATCTCAGCAGTGGAGCACTGGACCCAGCCACACCTTCAGAGGAACAGAGTCCCACAGTGCAGCTTACGTCAGCTGGAACCACCATGCCTAGTTTGACAACTAAAAATAATTGTCTGTGTGAGAATGTGTGCACCTGTGGTGGTCTTGGGGCGGTTGCTGGGGTGGGGTGGGGTACATTCCTGTGCACATGGTGGTCGGCAGAGGGTGCTGAATTCCTTGGAGCTGGAGCTGAGAACTTGGCTGTTGGGGTCTGAACTCTGGACTTCACTATTTTGTAGCAAGTGCTCTTAACTGCTGGGCTGTCTCTTCATGCGCCTCCAGTTGCTAAGCCTTGGGTAATACATTATGCAGCAACAAATATCTACTAACTGTATCATCCCAACTCACTCCCAAACCAGACCACAGTAGGTACAGAAGGGCCCTAGAGAACACAAGCAACCCAGTCTTCCAGGATTGAGAGCCATTCCACAGCCCCCTCTCCCACCCCAACCTTTTTTTGGGGGGTGGTCCACTTTCCTGATGGGGGCCAGCCCCTCGTTTCCACTCACCTAGGACCCCATTGTCCTTGAGACGGCTACTTTTTATAGAAGCCTCCGTTCCCTTTTCAATATAAATGCCTCTGTTCGATAAAAAAAAAATAAAAGACAAGTAACCCAATTTAAAGCGGTACTGAAGCTGGGTAGGTGGGAATAGCAGCTATTTGGACGGTGGAACAGGAGAGTTAGAAGCTGACCATCTTAGCTTATATAGGTTTTATCCTTTTAATACTCTTGTGGGTGGTTTGTTGTGTTGCAAACTAGAGTCATTAGGGAGGAAGGAACTCTGAGGAGGTTTCTCAATTAGTGATCAAGGGGGAGGGTCCACTTCACAGTGACTGGTGCCATCCCGGGGCTGGTGGTCCTGGGTTCCATAAGAAAGCAGATGGACCAAACCATGGGAAGCAAGCCAGTAAGCAGCTCTCCTCCTCAGTCTCTGCATCAGCTCCTGCCTCCAGGATCCTGCTGTTTGATTCCTGTCTTGACTTGCTTCAGGGATGAACAGAGATGTGGAAGTGTAAGCCAAATCAACCCTTTCTTCCCCAGCTTGCTTTTTCGCCATGGTGTTGTGCTGCAGCAATAAAACCCTCACTAAGACAATACTTACTTACTTTTGTATGCATTTGCACATTTGCCTGAGTGTTTATCTGTGCATCATGTGCTCACAGAGGTCTAAATAGGCATCAGATCCCCTGGAACTGGAGTTACAGATGGCTGTGAGATGCCATGTCGCCGCCTCGACGGGTTACTCTGTCTAGGGTTTGTAACCCGCCTGGCTGGCCAGTTATTCCAGGGTCACGGAGAGGCACCACCTGAAAGGCATAGGCTGATAAGGGGAAGGAGGCTAAGCTTATTTGTCAAAGCCTCCATTTATTAGAGTCATGGTTACAGCTTATATAGCCCCTGAATGGGGAGCTTGGGGGGATGGGGCACGGGGTCTTGCCACGTGGTCCACGCCCATCACCTAGGCCAGGTCACGATTCCTTGGTCAGGAAGTCACAAGGTGACCCACCTAGTAATCTAGATAGTTTGGAATGTGAGGCAGGTTCTGCTAACAGATAGCTCTCAATTAACAGTTAATTTGGGTGTGAGATAGGCTTGGTCAATAAGACTATTCTCAATACAATTAGAAAGTGAAGCCCTCTGCAAAAACTCCTCACAGTGGTGCTTCCTGTAAATTTTGGGGGGACACGGCTCCTGACAATGCCACACGAGTGATGCGATTCAAGCCAAGTCTTCTGCAAGAGCAGTAGGTGCTCTTAACCCCTGAGCTCCTCCACCTGCATCTGCCTCCCAAGTGGTGGGTAAAGGTGTGTACCACCACGCTCAACCTTATTTAATTAAAAAACGTGTAGGGAGTCTTGTCTGCCTATATGTCTGTGCAGGTGTATGCAGTGTCCTTGGATGCCAAAAAAGGATATCAGATCCCCTGGGACTGGAGTTAGTGACATTTGTGAGCTGCCTAACATGGGTGCTGGGAACTGAACCAGTGCCTCTGGAAGATCAGTCAGTGCCCTTAACTTCTGAGCCATCTCTCCAGCCCCATAAATCTAGAAGATGTGTTTTATTTATATGTGTACATGTCTGTGTTTGTGTGAGTGTGTGTGCATGTGTGTGTTGGAGGGGGCTGATAGGGTCAGATTCCTGGGAGGTAGAGTTCAGACATTTGCAGACCCTCAGGCTTCTCCTATGGTGATGAGATCTAATACGGGGTCTTGTTATTGTGCAGCAAGTGCTCTTGACTGTGGAGTCATCGCTCCAGGACAAAGGCAGAGCAAGCATCATGTCTGCAGAGTGCTTGGGTTATTGTCACCCGGCCTCTGAAAAGGAAAACGGGGTGGCTGGTTCACAGAAGAGAAGATCAAGGCTTCAAGGGCATCAAGAAGAGATGCCCTTCCTGCTCACAGATGGGAGGAATGGCGAGGCATTCATAAGGCACAGTGAAGAAGTGAAGACATTGGAGGGCTTGAGCTCAGCCAGGGAGAGCAGAGATGATGGGGTCCCTTTGGAGGGCATTGTTTGACAGCACTGACTCAGATAACAGAGCACAAGGACTGGAGGGATGGCTCAGAGGTTAAGAGTGCTTGCTGTTCTTCCAAGGATGAAGGCTTGGTTCCCAGCACCCACATGGGAGCTTCTTGGGTACCTGCACCCATGTGCATATACCCACACATAGACACATAAATTAAAATAAACAATCACGGGCTGGAGCTATTCCTCCATGATTTAGAGCACTGGCTGCTCTCCCAGAGAATTCAGTTTCAATTCCCAGAACCCACATGACAGTTCACAAGCATCTGCAACTTTAGTTACAGGGAAGCTGATTCTTCTTCTGGCCTCTGAGGGCACCAGGAACTCATATGATGCACAGATGTACATGCATGCAAAACACCCGTGCATATTTAATAATAAAACAACAACAACAAAATATAGTACTTGGGAGGCAGAGGCAGGAGGATCTCTGTGAGTTCAAATTTGGTCTTAATAACAAATTCCAGGCCAGGGCTACAAAGTGAGTGAGATCCTGTCTCAAAGAAAGGAGAAAGGAAGAGAGAAGGAGAGGAAAAAAAGAAGAGAAAGAGAGAAAGAAGGAAGGAAGGAAGGAAGGAAGGAAGGAAGGAAGGAAGGAAGGGGGAGGAACAGAGAAAGGGAGCAAAGGAGGGGAGAAGGAAAGAAGGAAGGAAGGAAGGAAGGAAGGAAGGAAGGAAGGAAGGAAGGAAGGAAGGGGGAGGAACAGAGAAAGGAGCGAAGGAGGGAAGAAGGAAAGAAGGAAGGAAGGAAGGAAGGAAGGAAGGATTGATTTTCCAGAGGAAACTGGTTCAATTCCCTGCACTGACATTAGGCAGATCACAAAGGACACTAACTCCAGCTCCAGGGGATCTGATGTCCTTTTTTGGCATCCAAGGACACTGCATACACCTGCACAGACATATCGGCAGACAAGACTCCCTACACGTTTTTTAATTAAATAAGGTTGAGCGTGGTGGTGCACACCTTTACCTACCACTTGGGAGGCAGATGCAGGTGGAGGGGCTTGGGGGTTAAGAGCACCTACTGCTCTTGCAGAAGACTTGGCTTGAATCTCATCACTCGTGTGGCATCTCACAGCCATCTGTAACTCCAGTTCCAGGGGATCTGATGCCTATTTAGACCTCTGTGAGCACATGATGCACAGATAAACACTCAGGCACATGTGCAAATGCATATAAAAGTAAGTAAGTAATGTCTTAGTGAGGGTTTTATTGCTGCAGCAAAACACCATGGCGAAAAAGCAAGCTGGGGAAGAAAGGGTTGATTTGGCTTACACTTCCACATCTCTGTTCATCCCTGAAGCAAGCCAAGACAGGAACTCAAACATCAGGATCCTGGAGGCAGGAGCTGATGCAGAGACTGAGGAGGAGAGCTGCTTACTGGCTTGCTTCCCATGGTTTGGTCCATCTGCTTTCTTATGGAACCCAGGGCCACCAGACCAGGGATGGTATCACTCACTGTAAACAGGACCCTCCCCCTTGATCACTAATTGAGAATCCTCCTCAGAGTTCCTTCCTCCCTAATGACTCTAGTTTGAATCAAGTTGACATAAAAAACCAGCCAGAACAGTATTAAAAAGATAAAACCTCTGTAAGCATAGATGGTCAGCTTCTGAATCTCCTATTCCCACCTCCCAAACTGTTGCTATTCCCACCCACCCAGCTTCAGTACGGCTTTAAATTGGGTTACTTGTCTTTATTTTTTAATCGAACAGAGCCGATTTATATAGAAAAGGGAACAGTGCCTTCTATAAAAAGTAGCGGGCTCAAGGCCAAGGGTGTGGGCCAACACCAAAATGGCCACAATTACAAGAATCAAATCTTTGAGGAGCTTTGAGTGGCATGTCAAAGAAGGGGGAACTGTTTGAGCACCATGTTTACCCTGCTGTATCCAAGTCTATAGGCTTCAAGGATCTCGGTCCCAATGCTAAAAAGATGCAGAACATCTCCTGGCAGCGGCCCAAGGTGGGCACTGGGAAGCAGGGAGGTCCCTGGCACTAGGCCCCAATGCCATCAGAGCTAAGGCAGTTCTGATCATGCTTTTGCCAAGCCTCCTAGTTTAATCCTGGGCTAGCACCCAAGCCTGTCTCTCAGAACCAGGCTGTGGTCAGATAGCTCAGCACCTCCTACTGCTCACTAGAACTCAGAGGTGCATGGGAGGTAGGGAGGGGGCCCTTCATCCCTTAACATTCTTATTCCTTCACCATAGGATATCACGAATTCATCATTAATTCATCACTAATGAGCTCTCTCACATAGACTTCTGCCAAGGCGTTCTCTGTGAGTGGAAAACAAGAGGCTGGCCTCCATCGGGAAAGTGGGACCCCCCAAAATAATGATTGTTGTGAGGGACTGGTCTGTGGAATGACTCTCAATCTTGGAAGTCTGGGTTGCTTGTGTTCTCTAGGGCCCTTCTGTACCTACTGTGGTCTGGTTTGGGAGTGAGTTGGGATGATACAATTAGTAGATATTTGTTGCTGCATAATGTATTACCCAAGGCTTAGCAACTGGAGGCAGGTGAGGAGACAGCCCAGCAGTTAAGAGCACTTGCTACAAAATAGTGAAGTCCGGAGTTCAGACCCCAACAGCCAAGTTCTCAGCTTCAGCTCCAAGGAATTCAGCACCCCATAATGGCCACTATGTGCACAGGAATGTACCCCACCCCACCCCGGTCACTGCCCCCAAGCCACCAGATTTGCACACATTCTCAGACAGACAATTTTTTTTAGTCGTCAAACTAGGCATGGTGGTTCATAGCTACAATTTTAGCACCAAGATAAAAAGGGCAGAGTAGCAGCTCAGTCCTGCAAGAGAAGAGTATCCCAGCGCTTTCCAGGACTCTTGTCTTTGGGGCGCCACATAAATCGAGGTGTAAGAAGAGAGCCAAATCTTCAGGTACCTACAGGGTTAATTTATTCAAAAAAAGAAATACTCAACATGCAAAAGTCTTGTGACAAGTGTGAAGGAACACCCCAGAATACACCAAAGGCAGATGAAGGCCATCCTTCAGAAGACTGCCCTCAGCAGGCAAGAGGAAATCTTCTGGCTTCTGGAGAAAGTGTGGGGGAGGATGCAGATGGAAGTCTTAGAGCAGAGCCTGCTGAACCCAGCCCTGAACCCTAAGAGGACACTCGCACAAGGCATCTGAACCCTGATGAAGTGATAAGAGGAGTGGATGAGTTGGAAAGGCTTAGGGAAGAGATAAGAAGAGTAAGAAACAAGTTTGTGATGATGCATTGGAAACAAAGACATTCCCGAAGCCGTCTGTATCCTGTGTGCTTCAGGCCTTGAAATCATTTTTTCTCTGATGTTGAAATCTGGCTGCTGCTTTCTTTCTCTTAGCGTTTTCTGATGTATCTTTGAACTTCATTTTACTTTTAATTACCTGGCGGTATTTTAGATAGTTTCGGTGTTACCAGCATCTCATTGGATTTTAGGATTTTGACCCATTTTCCACATTTATTTTTCAGTTGGAAAGTTTCACCCTTATGCATGGAAATGTGTTCATTCCATATTATACAATTTAAAAGCAGCATATTTAGTATCAACTCGCATATATAGGAAAATTCCTAATTATGTGTGTACATGTATAATTATACGTATCAAAAAACTTAACAGTGCTTTTTTGTGTGTTGTGTTTTAATTTTGCCTTTTGCTTGTGTGTATTTTTTAATGAATATGTGTCTCACAAAGAACTGCAGATTTTTTAATAAGTGGGAGTTAATTAAAATTAATTTGTAACCAGCTTGTAGAGGCAATAAAGGCACTAAACTCTTGATGAAGAACTATTTAAAAAAATGTAAACCTGGAATTACCTCTGGATTTCTCAGCCAGAGGAATAAAATTGGCAATCATAGATTAAAAAATTAAATAAAATAAAAAGGAAAAAAGAAGCAAAAGTTCAAGGCCAACCTGAGGCCATGTGAGACTGTCCGAAACAAAACAACCAGCAAGAAATTCTCACCTCCCAGGTTCTGTTGGAGAGCCTCAGAAGTGGAGGGGCAGGGCTAACCCAGTGTCTCATGAGGTTGCAGCTGACATCAGCTGTACTGTGGGACTCTGTTCGTCTTGTGGCGTGGCTGAGTCCAGTGCTCCACACTTTTGAGATACTGCCCTCTGTGCATGAGATCTAGGTGTAGCCTGAGCCCCTTCCCAGAAGCTCTGTGGGGCTTCTTGGTAGTTCAATGGTAAACACAGGCACTTTACGTTTATTTGTTTTGTTCAAGGTTTTTAAATTTTATTTATTGAGATGAGGTCTCCCTATGTAGCTAGGGCTGTTCCACAGAGAAACCCTGTCTCAAAAACAAAACAAACAAAACTAATAACGGTAATAAATAGATAATAAAAATTGAAAAAGAGCACTGACTGTTCCTCCAGAGGACTCAGTTTCAATTCCCAGAACCCACGTGGCAGTTCACAACTGGCAAGAGTTCCAAAATCTAACACCCTCCCACAGTCATACACGGAGGCAAAGAAGCAGCGATGCGCATAAAAGAAAAATGAATAAATTATTTCAATAAAGAAAAAAACTGGATATGGTGACATGTCCCTGTAATCCCAGAATCTAGAAGAGGCAAGAGGATTACTCATGAATTTAAGTTCAGGCTGGTCTCCAACGTGATTTCTAGGCTAGCCAGAGGCCTAGTGACCGAGCAACAACAACAACAACAAAAGGGGGTGAAAAATTTAAGGTCACTGCCAACAATCCAATGAGTTCAGGGTAGGTGGTAGGACGTCTTTGGTCTGGGCCATCAATAACTGGGCAATAGAGTCACATGACACTACTCCAGGTACCAGATTATCTCCTCCTCCCTGAGGTAGTCCTCCCTCACAATCTCGCACCCTTTCAGGCCCAGGCCAGGACCCTGGGCCACTCTATTTCATATATGTGGCAGGGAAAATGGCAGAAATAAGTATAGCAAGAGGCCAAAGAGCCCTAGGACCACAATCTTCTCTGTGGCTCAATGGGCCCGAGTGATGCTGGGTACAAGAGGAGGAGATCAGTGTCTCCTTTGTAGCTCCCTTGTGTTGATGACTGTGGAGTCTTTAGCATTCCCTCCAGACTGCAGCCTCCCTCAAAATCCCAGAGGCTACCAACCATTACAGAAACTTCCCAGAGCCTGGAGTCCACATAGCACCAACAGTTACCTGGCCTGTCACTGAGGGCCAATCCCAGGGGACAGATGGCAGTGGGTGACTGAACCTGGCACCATGCTCCCATGGTTCCACAGGGGCACTGTGCTCCATGTTCAGCTAGATTCAGGGCTCATGGTGGCATATGGACAAAGCCCAGCTTTTCCAGTAGCATGTGGGCGATGGGATAGACATTTTTTTTCATTTTTAGATTTAAACTTTTATTTTAATTATTGATGTATGTGTATGTGTCAGAGTTTGCACAGATGTGTGTAAGAGTATTCACAGATGTGTGTCTGATGCCCTCAGCATCCGGAAAAAGGTATTACAATCCATTGGGGTTGGAATTACAGGTGTTAATAACATAGCTGATGTGGATGCTGGGACCTGCATTCTGGTGCTCACGGTAGAGCAGCAAGTGCTCTTAACTCCTGAGATGTTTTCCAGTTGCGAGGCATCTTTTCTTGCTTGGTTGATTGGAATTTGGGGGATTTTGCAATTTTTCTTTTTAATTTTGTATAGGTGTTTCTGTGCATGGGTTTGTGCATTTGAGTGCAATGCCTGTAGAGGCCAGCAGAGGGCGCTGTCAGGTCCCCTGCAGCTAGAGTTACAGGTGGTTGCAAAGGATCTGTTGTGGGTGCTGCACTGCACTAAACCCAAGCCCTCTGAAAGAGCAGGAAGTACTCCTAACTGCTGAGCCTTCTCTCCAGCTCTTGGCTGGTTTTCAGAGACAAGGGCTCACTTTGTAGACCAGGTTGGTGACCAAGGAACTTAGAATGCTTTTATCCTTCACCACCTAAATACTGAGATGAGATGGCAGAAGTTTTCTAGGGAGACCTCTTGGGCCTTTGACTGCTTCTCCAGCCCGTTCACAAGGAATCATACACAAGGGTTATTGGTTATGTTCAACAGATAGGAAAGCAGGGTGCTATGCAGCCTCCCCAAGTTCCCCCAAACCACAAATGATACCCTGATTTGTGGCTCCCCAGACTGAACTAAAAATGTCCTCACTGTTTCAGAACCCAAGCTCTGCCTCAGTTTTTCCATTTGGCCCCTTACCCAACACACCTCAGTAAAAGGCAGAGCTATCTCTGCTGGGGAGATCTGGGGGATGCTCCCCTGACTGGGATCTGGGGCCTCTACACACGTGGGTGATGGAGGAAGGTCATTTGTCAATAAACAAACTGCCTTGGCCCATTTGATAGGCTACCCCTTAGGTGGGTGGAGTAAACAGAATAGAATGCTGGGAGGAAGAGGAAGTGAGCTCAGACTCGACAGCTCTGCTCTCTGGAGCAGACGCCATGCACCATGCTCCCCTCTCCCCGGCAGATGCGATGAAGCTCTGACCCAGGATGGACGTAGGCTAGAATCTTCCCGGTAAGCGCTCCTTGGGGTGCTACATACATGAACAGAAATGGGCCAAGCAGTGTTTAAAAGAATAGAGTTTGTGTGTCGTTATTTTGGGGCATAAGCTAGCCAGGCAACCATGAGCCGGGCTGTGGGAAGAGGCCCGCAGCTCCCTACTACAGATGGCGCCCAACGTGGGGCACTGAATCTACAGAAAGCCTGAGAAAGCTTGGGAAAGAATAGAGTAAAGCATGTTTTCTTGGTAGCAACAATTTCTCGGGTATGCTCTGCCTGCTAGAGGCAAGCAAGCGCTCTCATCTAAGAGAGGCTTCCTGACTCAGCTTCAGCTGCAAAACCCTGCAGCTCATTAAGAGGTCCTGCCACAAAACACTTAAATGGTATTAATAAAAGCTGACTGAATGCTTGTTTGTTTTCGGCTGTAGCAAAAAAAAAAAAAAAAGTTGTGCTGTTTTAAAATGCTGGCATTCTGGTCCATCCTGCCAGGGCAAACTCTAACTGTTTGAGGCAGGAGGGCCGACTACAGAGAGAGGACTTGATTGTTGTCTGTGGACGTAATGCTGCAGTTTGCTTGTTGGCCAAGACCTTGAAACGCCAGAGTTGTGGTGATAAACATGGCTACAGCCGGTACCTCAGCCATGAGGCTGGAAAGCTAAGGAATGTGCTGGATCCAGCCGTCAAAGCCACGGCTTTCGTCCTACTGATATTGCTTGGTAAATTAAAGACTCATGTGGTCAGAAAAAGAGAGATATACAGTAAAGAGAGATTCAAAGACAAAGAAAATTTCTAAATTGTTTACAGTGTGTTAAAAGTATATGCAGGCTAAAAGTTCTTAAAAAAAATAAGGAAGAAAGCAGTTGGGTGTGGTAGTACACACCTTTAATCCCAACACTTAGGAGACAGAGGGAGATTGACCTCTGTGACTTCAAGGTGTGGTAGCACACGCCTTTAATCCCAATGCCTGGGAGGCAGAGACAGACAGATCTCTGAGAGTTCAAGGACAGCCTGGTCTAAAGAGTTATTCCAGGACAAAGATATACAGAAAATATAAAACAAAAGTAAAAATAAACAAAATAGAGTTAAAATAAAGCCGCACAAAGATGGAAAGTACACAGAAAATCTTGATACTGTATGTTATTATGCTCTCTTTGAATTGTTTGAATGCTGAGGAAAGAGCAACATCTGCTAAAAGATATTTGTTTATAAATGCTGCTGAACTAATCCAAGATAGATATTTTCAAAATACCTTGACTTCAGAATTTGGATCTAAGGATATGATACTTTGGAAAAGAGTTTCTTCTTTTGTTTTCACAGAAGATGAGACTCTTTGGATTGCTTCTTCGATCCCAATATGGTATGATAGACCACGTCCTCCTGAAGGGTTGCTGTGAACACCTTCAAAAAATTACTTTGCTCAACTGCCGACTGAGAGGAACCTAGCACACAGGTTATACCATGAAAGACCTGATTAACAGCACCCCCATTCAGCAGGAAGCAGTTTGGAGAGAAAAAACTGCGCCCATGTTCCCATATATTGTTTATAAATGTTCTTTTACATTTAAAGGGGGAGATAATATAGATGTGAATAATTTGCATTGATATGAATCTTGGTTTACTGATATTAATTTAAGGTCAATTTTATTATATGTATATGTATTTCTGATATTGATTAAGGTATTGTGATTGTGTAGTTCACTTAAAAATGTAATGTCTATAGGTTGTTAATGGATAATTATCAATAATAGTCAAGTTTGTAGTCATGTTAGTTAGATTTTCTAGATGTGCATGCATATATTTCAGATAGGCATTCATCATATCTTTCAAAGGCTAGAGAATATGGTATTTTAAATGTTTTAATAACTTAGGGTTTTTCATGACAATGAGACACTCTGCTCCTGGCAGCACCAATCTACTTCAAGAAGAAGATGGGCATCGAAGAGGATCCTTATGGAGTTTGATAGCCATTTGGGCAAGAAACTGCTCTTGCCTGGACTATTTTATAAACTGGACACAAAGAACCCGCAGAGAGAGGACTGCTGAACTTGCCTAAAGGTGAGATGATCTTTCGGGGTTCCTGATTCATGAAAGAGTCTGCGAGACATTCTGCAGGACACAGCAGATAGTGACTGAACTGCCTTTAAATTTCCTGCTTCATGGAAACGTCTCTGGATACTATGGACCTTTAGGCCGAAGATGGATGCCCCAACGGTACAGAGGAACTTTGGGTGACTGTCCAGGCAGTGAGATGTCTCTGTCATTTCTAGAGTTTAGAAGTTGCTTACTTTTTGTTTGCTTAGGTAATATTGTATTCTTCTCGAGTCTTTGATGGAGTTGAATAATAGATAGATAGTTATAGTTATAGTTTTCCTTAGTTATGATAAAGATAAAATAGATGTAAATATTGTAATTTTTACTTGATAACTGTTTTGTTATATGTAATTTTGCTATGTTAAAGTTAAAGCCTTCCTTTTTTTTTTTGTTTAAACAGAAAAAAGGGAAATGATGGAGGAAGGTCATTTGTCAATAAACAAACTGCCTTGGCCCATTTGATAGGCTACCCCTTAGGTGGGTGGAGTAAACAGAATAGAATGCTGGGAGGAAGAGGAAGTGAGCTCAGACTCGACAGCTCTGCTCTCTGGAGCAGACGCCATGCACCATGCTCCCCTCTCCCCGGCAGATGCGATGAAGCTCTGACCCAGGATGGACGTAGGCTAGAATCTTCCCGGTAAGCGCTCCTTGGGGTGCTACATACATGAACAGAAATGGGCCAAGCAGTGTTTAAAAGAATAGAGTTTGTGTGTCGTTATTTTGGGGCATAAGCTAGCCAGGCAACCATGAGCCGGGCTGTGGGAAGAGGCCCGCAGCTCCCTACTACACGTGGGGCTATTCAAGGATCAACCCTTCCTGTCTGACTTTAAGGGGACTGCAGGCTGTTAGCTGCCATTGGCGCCCTTATTACATGTCCCAAACTGCTGTTCTATGTGATGTCCAGGGGCAGAATGTCAAGGAAAACTATGCCAGCATCTTCCATTTTCAGGTGAAGGGAAGTGAGGGAAGAGGGAGGAAGGGAGGGTGAGATGGAGGGAGACTGAGTCACTGTTCTATTGTTTTGAAGAGATACCATGACCACGGAAACTCTTATAGAAGAAAGCCTTTAACTGGGGGCTGGCTTACAGCTTCAGAAGTTAGTCCATTGCCACCAAGGCAGGGAGCGTTGGCAGCACACAGGCAAGCATGCCACTGAATCTAGAGCTGAGAGCTACAATCCTGACCCACAGGCAGTAGGAAGAGAGAACTACTGGGCCTGGCTTGGGCTTTTGAAACCTCAGAGCCCACTCCCAGTGAGACACTTCCTCCAGCAAGGCCACACCTCCCTGTGCTTCAAATCTTTTCAAATACTTGCACTCCCTGGTGATGAACAGGCAAATATATGAGCCTATGGGTGTCATTCTCATTCAAACCACCAGAGAAAGATAGAGGAGAGAGAGAGATCATGTATGCACTTACTTGGATTCCCAAATATAGCACTAATTGAAATAGCTTTCTGACAATATTTAGAGAAATACCCACTCATGAAAGAAATCATGTCAGCTAAGTTTTTCAAAGTGCTAAAGAAAATAATTAGTTGTTTGTGGTTCTTTCCCCATTCCCATTTTTGTGTGTGAGCGCACTCATGAGCACACACACATTTGAACCCACATGCATGCACATTCTCAGGAACACACATGGTTATCATGACACTGAAAATCTCCACCATGTATTTTGTATGACCTGACCCTTTAGCTGATCCAGGAACAATTCTGAATGTCATAGAATAGGGAGAAGATTTTAAGATCTGAAAGCTCAACCTCCAGATGTCTTTTATCAAGACAGGCCCTTAGTCTAAATGAAGGTGGGGTTTTCTTTTCTCTTTTGTTGTTCATTGACTGATTTATTCTAATTTTATATGCATTAGGTGGAAATTGAACCGTGCTCCCTGGAAGAACAGTCAGCACTCTTAAGCACTGAGCCAAATCTCCAGCCACATGGGTAGGGTTTTCTTGTCACTGGTGCATTACCTGGGTTTGGGTACTTCGAGAAATTTGGGGGCTTTTGTTATCTTTCCTTCACGTATTCTAAGGGCCTTGGTCAAGGTGGCTTCAGTGCACTTATCCCAAACCTGATGACCTGAGTTTGATCCCCGAAACTTAGAAGGTGGTAGAAAAGAAATAACATAACACCCCCCACCCCCCGCCACACACACACACACACCAGTTTTTTACAAAAATCGTAATGTATGTTCTCGGAAAGGCCACCAGGAGACGCTCTGGGGATAAAGTTCACCTGTATGCAGAGAAATGTCCCCTTGCCACCCACAGCTTTGGCAGTTCGGGCAGTGGATGAATGTGGTGGTGGACGACCGACTGCCCACTAAGAATAACAAGCTGTTGTTCATGCATGCTGCCCAGCGCCAGGAATTCTGGAGCACCCTGCTGGAGAAGGCATATGGCAAGTCAGTTAACCGGACTAGGAACCTGACTGGACTTCAGAAGCCTGGCCAAGGGCCATGGCACTCTGGCTGAACCGGGGAGGAGACAGGCATGTCTCACTTCCCTCACCACTCTGCCACATCTCGAGCCTGGCGCTTAACAGCACACTGTCTGCTTGCAGGTTAAATGGAACATACGAGGCCGTGGCGGCGGCGGGGGGGAGGAGGGGGCAGCACTATGGAGGTTTTCAAAGACTTCACAGGTGGCGTGGCCCATAGCATTCGGCTCTGGAAGACCCCTCACAACATGCTATGGCTCCTCAGAGAAGCGCTGGAGATGTCTTCCCTGATGGGCTGTTCCATCAAGTAAACCGAGCTGGGCCTTGGCCCAGGATTTCTGCATCTGTTATGGCACCCCCACCCTATCCCAAAACTCTTTCCCCAAACATTTTCTCACTCACTACCCGTTTGCTCAACAAATTCTATCTGCCTCTGGTCTAGTGTCTGTCCCCACCTGGCATACCCTCTGCTTTGTTGTTACTTTCTCCTTAGCATTTTCTGACCCAGAGAGAAGGGCAGAGATTCCAGGAGGGCAGTGACCTTTACCTGGTTCATTCCCCACAGACCCTGGGACTTTGGACGATAACTAACATGCAATAAGCACCCAACAAATATTTATTCCAATCAATGTACCCAGAATACTTCCATATAACAGCAGTTATATGGTGGGGCGGGTATTGCAAACAAGGAGGAGGAGAGGAAGACAAACTGAGCCCCCTCAAAGCCTGCACACAAACACTTGTGGCAACTCTCATAATAGTGAAAACAGCAACCCAGTTGTCGTTGTGCGGGTCGATCACAGTCATTATCTGGTTGAAAAAAAACAAATTGTTGCACACTCCCGAATACAAACAGCAACAGCGGCCCCAATAAACTGTGATCTGCTTCTATATGACCTCAGGATGGCAGCAACCCAACCCCACTCCCCGCCACCCCCGCCCCCTACAAAGAACTAGCTTGGCTCACTGGTCAATACAAGGGGGTTTCTTACCAGCCTTCACACAGTGCTTTCCACTTGATTGGGACTCAACAGGAGGCTCCAGAGAATGACAGGTGTCTGTAACATGAGGGCCAGCTGTGGGGATTTCCATCCCACCCTGTACCCCAGAACCGGCAAGCCCCAAAGAAAATTACACAGATGTCTCCATAAGATTATAAACTGATTGGCCCATTAGCTCAGGCTTTTTATCACCCTCATATCACGTATATTAACCCATTGTTCTTATCTATGCTAGCCAAATGACTCAGTACCTTTTCTAGCTGGGCATCTCCCATGTTGCTTCATCGGTGGTCTGGGCTGCCCTGTGAGGATAGGGCTTCCTCCTTCCTAGCATTCTCCTCTTCTACTCCTATCTTGTTTACCAACCTATCCTTCAGCCTGGCCAACCAGCGTTTATTTAAAACATGTTTGACAGAATAGAGAAAATTCTCCCACACCATTTCCCCCTCTTTTTTTTATAAACAAAGGAAAACATTCTTAGTTCATTTTTTTGGGGAAAGTGGGTGTAGTTTTTCAGGCTACTTCCTGCTGATTTGGGGGCCGCTGATAATCTAATGGGGACCTAAAGAAAATTTAGAGTTATAGTCAAGTCCTGACTGGAATATCCTGTGAGTCCTGATCATCTCAGGCAGCAGTCTTTAATCTGTTCTGGATGTAGACCTCAGACATCTGGGCTATCTCTTCCTCCTGGAGATTTTTCAGGTGGTCTTGCTTGATCAAACTGGATTTTTTTTTTGCGTGTGTGTGTGATTTTCGAGACAGGGTTTTTCCGTGGCTTTTGGTTCCTGTCCTGGAACTAGTTCTTCTAGACCAGGCTGGCCTCGAACTCCCAGAGATCCTCCTGCCTCTGTCTCCCGAGTCCTGGGATTAAAGGCCTGCGCCACCACTGCCGGCTCAAACTGGATTTTTTTTTTAACTGAGAATGAATCCACAGCCTCTCATTTTCTGTGGAAACAAAAGCAAAATCTCTTCTCCAAATTAACATAATTTTTGACATCTGTTTTGAAGCCAAATATTTCACAGTATCTATCTTGGGTAAGGAGGCAGCATTTATAAACAAAAGTCTTTTAGCAGCCGTTGCTCCTTCCTAGGCATTCAAACAATTCAAAGAGAGCATAATAGCATACAGTATCAAGATTCTCTGTATTTTCCATGTTTATGTGTCTTTCTTTTAACCTCTATTTCTCTTATTTTTACTTTTCCTTTTTGAGACAGGCTCTCTGTACATCTTTGTCCTAGAATAACTGTGTAGACCAGGCTGTCCTTGAATTCACAGAGAACCACTAGTCTCCCCCTCCCCAGTGCTAGGATTAAAGGTGTGTGCTACCACAACTTGAACTCACAGAGATCAGTCTGTCTCTGTCTCCCAGGCATTTGGAATAAAGGTGCATGCTACCACACCTTGAAGTCACAGAGATCAATCTACCTCTGCCTTGCAAGTTTTGGGATTAAAGGTGTGTACTTCCACACCCAACTACTCTCTTTCTTTTAAAGGGGCAGGCAGCACACAGTGAGGCAAGAGCTGCACAGGGCCCTACGTGGACGCATAAGCATGCTGGACTTGGACGAGTTCCAGCTGAAGCTCGACGAGAATAAACAAGAACAGGACAAGGAGAACCACCATTGGAAGCGTAGCCACAGCCGTTCTAGAACCCGGGACCAGAAGCACAGGAACCGGAGCCGAGATTGGCTTAACCAGCAAGAGCACAGTGCCTCCCAAGACAGAGGAAGGCGAAGCAAACCTTTGACCAGAGGTGCTGCAGCAGCAGCAGCAGCAGCAGAAGAAGAAGAAGAAGAAGAAGAAGAAGAAGAAGAAGAAGAAGAAGAAGAAGAAGAAGAAGAAGAAGAAGAAGAAGGTGCATAAATACTGGGACGTGCCACCACTGGCTTTGAGCACATCACCCCAATGCAGTACAAGGCCATGCAAGCAGCGGGTCAGATTCCAGCCACTGCCCTTCTCCCCACTATGACTCCTGATGGTCTGGCTCTGATCCCAACGCCCGTGCCTGTTGTTGGGAGCCAGATGACCAGACAGGCCAGACGCCTCTACGTGGGCAACATTCCATTTGGCATCACTGAGGAAGCTATGATGGACTTCTTCAATGCCCAGATGTGCTTCTGCGGATTGACTCAGGCCCCTGGCAACCCAGTCTTGGCTGTGCAGATCAATCAAGACAAGAATTTTGCCTTTTTGGAGTTCCGCTCAGTGGATGAAACGACCCAGGCCATGGCCTTGGATGGCATCATCTTCCAGGGCCAGTCACTGAAGATTCGAAGGCCTCATGACTATCAGCCACTGCCTGGCATGTCAGAGAACCCCTCTGTTTATGTGCCTGGCATTGTATCCAGTGTAGTTCCAGACTCTGCGCACAAACTGTTCATCGGGGGCTTGTCCAACTACCTGAATGATGACCAGGTGAAAGAACTGCTGACATCCTTTGGGCCTCTGAAGGCCTTCAACTTGGTCAAGGATAGTGCCACAGGGCTCTCCAAGGGTTATGCCTTCTGTGAGTACATGGACATCAACGTCACAGATCAGGCCATTGCGGGGCTGCATGGGATGCAGCTAGGGGACAAGAAGCTGCTTGTCCAGAGGGCGAGTGTGGGAGCCAAGAATGCCACGCTGAGTACCATCAATCAGACAACTGTAACCCTTCAAGTGCCCGGCCTGATGGGCTCTCAGGTGCAGATGGGCGGTCACCCAACTGAGGTCCTCTGCCTCATGAACATGGTGCTGCCTGAAGAGCTGTTGGACGATGAGGAGTACGAGGAGATTGTGGAGGACGTGCGAGATGAGTGCAGCAAATACGGGCTGGTCAAGTCCATCGAGATTCCCCGGCCCGTGGACGGCGTCGAGGTGCCTGGCTGTGGAAAGATCTTTGTGGAGTTCACCTCTGTGTTAGACTGCCAGAAAGCCATGCAGGGCCTAACTGGCCGCCAGTTCGCCAACAGAGTGGTGGTCACAAAATACTGTGACCCTGACTCTTACCACTGCCGGGACTTCTGGTAGAGGTGGCTGGGGGAGGGTGGGGGGAGGGCTGGCTGGGGACTTTCCCCCCACCTTTCCCCCCCTCCTTTCTCCCCTCTGAAGATGATGGATGGGCAGAGGAGTGACAGCCGAATGACAGAAGGCAGCAACTGGAATGGCAGCAATTATGGGGGTGGGGGGTTCGGGGGGCTAGTGTAGGAAGGGGACTGGGCAAGTGCACACAGGCCCACATAGACACACGCACCCACACAGACACAGAGGGAAGGGGCTGGGATGAGGACTGTGTGCACAGCCAGTCAGGTAGTACCCCCACAGCCCTGTCCCAAACAGCTTCTTATCCCTTGACACCTTTTTCCTCGGCCTTTTCCCACATGGTAGGAACATAGCGTGTTTATATTTTATGGCCAAACTATTTTGAATTTTCTTGTCTGGCCCTCAGTGCCCTGCCCTCTCCCTTTGCGGACCACAGCTCCCGTCCTCTGGCTTTTGGTCCTTCCAGTTCTCCATCCTGGTTTCTTAAGTAGTTGATTCTTTAACCTTTTCTTGACCCCCAACCCATTATCTCTGTCTTGTTCTTCCTCTCTGTGGCAGTTTTATATTTGCTAATAAGAATTTGCTCATTAAACATTTTGTTGTATATAAGAAAAAATTAACCTTTAGCCTGCATTTATTTTTAACACATTGTAAACCATTTAGAGGTTTTCTTCATCTTTGAATCTCTCTATCTGACTACATGAGTCTTTGTGGAGAGGATTAAAGCCGTGATGTAGAAGGCTGAATTCAGCCCATTCCTTAGCGAGGCCAACCTGGGCCTGCCTATCTTCAGCTTCTATATTAAGTGTACACACTGCTTGGCTGAAGCCAACAGGGGCTCAGCAGCTCCAGATGCCTGTCATGGGTGTCCCCAAGAGCAGGAAGACAGACAAACTTGCAACCCAGACATCCCGGGCCTCCTCCCTGAGCCAGCTGGGTGCATATGGGGACAGCGAGGACAGTGACTGCTGTCCCTTACAGCGACATCACAGACCCAAGAAACCAGAGGAGGAGATGGGATCAAGGAAGGCACCCCCAGCAAGTTCCTCTTGACCTTGTCTGCCACGGTGGGACCTCCAGCTGCCCTGTGCCTCACAACCCCCGTCTGCACTCTATGCACTAGAATCCAGTTGGCCAGCTTCAGGCAAGGCACTGGAGGCTGAGGAAACACAGGCAGAGAGGGCACGAAGGGATCTTGGAGCAATGGTCACGAGTCAACATTTGGTCACGAGTCAGTCACAAGGTCACAAATCTTTGGTCAGGAGGTCACGAGTTGTAGGTTAGGAGGTCACAAGTCGACACACCTAGTGTTCTCTATGAAAATGGAATCATTCCTTTTGTTATTCCAACCACAAACAGTTTTCTACACAGTTGGAATGTGGGGCAGGTTCTGCTAACAGATACCTCTCAAGATAGGTGGGTGTGGAGTGGGCTCTGCCAACAAACAGTTCTCAATACAGTTCGGTACTGGGGCTCTCTGCAAACATCCCCAGGACAATGATGCCTGCTATAATCTTTGGGAAATTGGCTCCTGACACACACGCTCATGCACACACACACACATACAAACACACATACAAACTTTGGTGAGTTTTAAAGCTATTATATTTAAATCCTAATCATTTAATGAGATCCCTGAAATATGCAGGGAAGATCAGAGCAGATCAGACGAAACACTAGGTCAGGATTAGCGATACTGGACACTTGGTAGAGAATGAATCCCTGGGTTTGATTTCTAGCATCACATAAACCAGGGATGATGGTGCAACCCTATAATCCTAGCACATTGGAGATAGAGAAAGGACGATAAGAAGTTCAAAGTCATCCTTGCTACAAAGTCAGTTCATGGTTGTGGTGGCTTGAATAGGTATGACCCCCATAACTCATGTCTTTAAATGCTTGGCCCATAGGGAGGGGTACTATTAGGAGGTGTGGCCTTGTTGGAGTAGGTGTGTCACTGCAGAGGTGGGCTTTGAGGCCTCCCATATGCTCAAGCCACACCCAATATGACAGTTACTTGCCATTGCCAGTGGATCAAGATGTAGAACTCTTCTGCTTCTTGTCCAGCACCAGATCTGCCTCCACCACACCATGCTTCTCACCATGATGATAATGGACTAAATCTCTGAAACTGTAAGCCACACCAATAAAAAAAGAGTTGCCATGATCACGGTGTCTCTTCACAGCAGTAGAAACCCAAACCAAGACAAAGACTAACCTGGGCTATGTAAGATCCTGTCTGGAAAATAAAACAAAAATCCCACCCGAGCACAGGGATATAGGAGGTCAGGGTAGCTTCGCTGTGAACCAAGGTGAGTCGTCTTATTTGTGACTCTCACAAAATATCTGGCCAAGAGTGAGGCCCTAACTGAGATCATATGAATCGAGGCATTAAGATTGGTTTATTGCCATTTCAACATTTTTATTTGAAAACACAGATATATAAAAGAAATATTCTCCCTCTGTGGGCAGCTTTCACAGCAAGTATTGCTAATTATGCCGGAATTCCTGCTTTTCAGCAGGGAGAGTTTTAACTAGTCTCAGATGGAGAGGTTCCTTTCTGTTCTCATGCTCCCATAATTTTCCCTTGTTATCCCAGCTTGAGCACTCTGCCACTGAGCTACACCCTCAGCCCCAGATATTTTTTGGTCCAGACAGGCCTCAAACTCTATGGAGCTCAGGAAAGTCTTGTAATGTTCATCCTCCTGTCTCCACCTTCCAAATGTTGGGATTTTAAGTATAAGCCACCATACCTTGCTCACAGGTTCCAATTTTTAAAAGATCTGATTTTGGGGGTTGGAGAGATGGCTCAGTGGTTAAGAGCAGTGGCTGCTCTTCCAGAAGACCTGGGTTCAATTCCCATTATGCACATTAAAAATTATCTGATTTTATTTGTTTATATTTTTCTTCTTCTTGAGACAGGGTTTCTCTATGTAGCCCTGGCTGTCCTGAAACCTGATCTGTAGACCAGACTGACCTCCTCATACTTAGAGATCCACCTGTCTCTGCCACCTACTTGACTCTGCCTCCCAAGTGCTAGGATTATAGGCATATTTTTAAAGAAAGAAGAGTATAGTGGCACTTGCTTTTAGTCCCAGGGAAGCAGATCTTCAAGAATCAGCCTGGTCTACATACTGAGTTCAAGGACAACTAGGGCTATGTAGAATTTTTTGTTTTGCTTTGTTTCTAATAAATTGTATGTGTGTCTGTATCTGATTTTGAGTGCGATACCAGCGGAGGCCGGCAGAGGTTGGATCCCCTAGAGCTGGAGTTAGTGGTAGTGAGACACCTGACATGGGTGCTGGGAACGGAACTCGGGTCCTCCTCAGGAGCAGTGTGTGCTTTTAACTGCTGAGCCGTCCCTCCATCTTCCCAAGTCCATTTTTGAAAGTTAAGGCATGCAGATTTACTAATGAGCAGAAACAGCATCGGGAAGCAAGGAATCTAGGGAAACACCCCAAATCACTGGAAAATGCAAACCCCAGTTACAGAAGTTGCGGAAACCTGCAGATAGGGCAGACCTGTCCATTCATCCCAGGACTCTGAGCAGGGTACTTGGACCCTCAACCTCAGGTCCCTCACTTTTGAGACAACGGTAACTGATGCTTCCTCCAAGGTGGAGGAGAGATTAGCAGGCTCAGCAGCAGACTGACAAGGGTGATGTGAGGGGTGGGGTTGGGCCTGGTGGGGCAAACTTGTGACTACTGAACCTGTTTGTCAAAAGAAGAGAACAAGTGGATGCCTGGAGATCTGCACCCTCGCCTCTGTCCAGGTTTCCATTCTTAGTCTTTAACACGATCTCCTCCAGGGTCTTTGATGCTGATGAGTACAGTTATGTGGGAGGGTCTTCTGTTTGTGTTGATTTCATTGGTTAATAAAGAAACTGCCTTGGCCCATTAGATAGTCCAACCTTAGGTGGGTGGAGTAGACAGAACAGAATGCTGGGAAGAAGGGAAGTGAGGTCAATGCCATGGAGCCAGACGCCACTGATCCAGCCACCAGGTTAGACATGCTGAATATTCCCCAGTAAGCCACCATGTCGTGGTTCTACACAGATTATTAGTAATGGGTTAATCAAGATGTGAAAATTAGGCAATAAGAGGCTAGATATTACTGAGCCAGGCAGTAATTTAAATGAATACAATTTGTGTGTTGTTATTTCAGGTAAAGCTAGACGGTGGCCAGAAGCCTGGTGGTGGGAAGCGGCCCTCCGCTCGCCTCATCTTTACAGTACAGTTAATG
Organism: Chionomys nivalis; assembly: GCF_950005125.1. Lineage (NCBI taxonomy): Eukaryota > Metazoa > Chordata > Mammalia > Rodentia > Cricetidae > Chionomys > Chionomys nivalis. The sequence continues at coordinate 70,060,645 of NC_080100.1, forward strand.
ACAAGCGACCATATTCCCACAGCTTCGAAGTTTGCAAAAGCACTTCATGGCAAACAGAACCAATTGGATGACTATATCAAAACTAAAGATTAAAATTTTTTTAGAGACATACATAGATCTAATCTACATGGGAAGTAGAAGAAGACATGATCTCCTGAGATCTTCTGAGTAAATTGGGAGCATGGGGACCATGGAGGAGGTTTGAAGGGGAGCGGAAAGTCAGGGAGAGGAGCAGAGAAAAATGTTGAGTGCAATAAAAATCAGTTAAAAAAAATTTAAAACTACAAACCGAAAAAAAATTTTACTATTTCAAAAAGCATTTCTTTGCTGAGATATTTAAAAATATTTTTATTTTTTAATAAGTATTGAGTGATGTGTTGCCTGCATGTGTGTCTGTGTGAAAGGTATAAGATTCTCTGGAAATGGAGTTACAGGGGGTTACAGTTGGGAGCTGCCACATGGGTGCCGGGAATTGAACCTGCATTCTTTGGATATTCTTTTTTTTTTCTTTTTTCTATTTTCCTTTTTTTTTTTTTTTTTTAGTTTTTCAAGACAGGGTTTCTCTGTAGCTTTGGTGACTGTCCTGGAACTAGCTCTTGTAGACAAGGCTGGTCTCAAACTCAGAGAGATCTGCCTGCCTCTGCCTCTCGGTGTTAGGATTAAAGGCATGTGCCACCACTGCCCGGCTGTACCTGCATCCTTTGGAATAGGAATCAATGTTCTTAACCCCTGAGCCATCTATCTCTTCAGCCCCCAGGTTAAAGAATTTAATTAAATCAATTAAGAACAAGAGGGACGCCAATCCACGAGAGTCATATCAATTTCTTTCTGTCATGTTCTTTTGATCAGGACTCCTGCTTCCACCACTAGGGTGACTCTTCCTAAATCAATTAAGACAATCAGGATGTTCTTCAGGAGAGGCTCCCTACTTAGGTGACCTTAATTTGTGGCAAGTTGACATAAAACCAACCCTAATAGCCACTATCTCTCCTGAATGCAGCCTTGAATTACAGCTCCTTTCTGAAAGAGAATGAAATTCTTCTGAAGTCTTAATTATTCACATATTTCATGTCTATGAGTCTGTTTTCATGCACACCAGAAAAAGGAATCTGATCCCATCACAGAGGGTTGTGACCCACCATGTTGTTGGTGGGAATTGAACTCATGACCTCTGGGGAGCAGTCAAGTGCTCTTAACCGCTGAGCCACCTCTCCATCCCTGAGTCCAAAATTCTTAAAATAAGAAAAAATACAAAACCAAATAAAATTCAGGTCATATACCCAACCAGACACCGCTAGAACTCCTGTGTGTGTGTGTGTGTGTGTGTGTGTGTGTGTGTGTGTGTACACCCTCATTTAGTCTAAGGCTTTGGGATGACTGCAGAACTTTATGTCCCTCCTTCTGTTCAGGAGTGGCCATGCCATTCAGCTATGACAGGAGCTGTGTGTCCCACCCTCTGCCTCTGAAGATGGCCTACAGAGAACCGTAAGGCCCTCAATGGCTTGGCCTTTGGAGTAACATGGAAGGGCTTAGGAATTGTCTGTACACATCGTTACTGCATCTGAGGTATCAACCACTGCTGTCGTCTTCTGTGCTTCATCCTGTTCTTTCTCCACTTCCAGTGGTAACACGTAAAGTGACCAGAGCCCAGAAGAGTCCACACGCTTCAGGTCACAGAGCAGACTCTGAGCTCTGTCTTTCCCAGGGGAATTCCTGCATGTGTCCCCTCTTCCTTTTCAGACTGGAAGAGGGACCAGCTGTACTCATTATGCCAGGTGCCAGAACACAGCTGTTCCCTCATTGTAGGCCTCCACACCCAAGTGAGCTGAGCATGGGGGAGCCTAATGGGGGGTGGGGCTACCTCGTGCTAGCCAGTGATGCTGTGTCCACAGTAGGCAAATGCATCCTGAAACTGATTCAGAGCAGCAGTTCTGACTGGTGAGAGCCACCACTGACCGGTTAGAGGTGGTGGATGGCAGGGCAAGGAGTAGAGGCCTCGGGTCAGATTATGCAAAGGTGTGTGTACATATGTGTGTGTGTGCGCGTGCGGGCACATGCACAAGTACATGTGTATCTAAAGGGGGGTTTATTAAAGGAAGTGGGACTGGAGAGTAACAGTGCCAGTGAAGGCAAGAACATCAAGCTTTAGCCCCAGTTCCCCTGCACCCTGGGGTTCAGTTCCCATCTGGACCAACAGTGAGTGAACCCCCTGAGCCAGTGGTCTTCCTGCGAGAAAGGATTGCACCAAAACAAAGCTAATCCATGAGCTGAAGGCTAGGAAGCACACAGGTATGAGCTGAAGGGAGGACTCCTGTCTGCCTGCAGTGTAGTCTAGAACCTGGCTTTTCTTTACATGTCTAGGCTCTGCCATGCCCTCTCCACATCTCTCATTGCTGCTTCCATAGCTGCTCTCCAGCCTCCTGCTGCTTTACTCAGGAAGTGTTGGGCACAAAAGCATGAGCCAGCATTCACAAACAAATGCTTCAGTTTTCAAGATGGCTCTGGGAAGGTAGCTCACCTTTAGGATTGATTGCTGCACAATCATGATTACATGCCAGCACCCATGTAATCGATCACCTGTGTAACTCCAGCTCTGAGGGATCCAACTGCCTTTGTGCAGGAACAGACTTGAGAAGTCACACACAGGTGCACACACACAGGTGCACACATACAAGTGCGTGCACACACAGACACACACACACACACACAACTTGACAGAGGACTAGGGGTTTAAGCCCAGTTGTAGACCTCTGGTTTAGCATCTAAGGGAGAGCCTGGTTTAGTTCCCAGGACAACAAAGAATACAGGGAAAGGATTTGATTTGACTTCTTTGGCACCAGATCCCCTATAGTGATGAGGCTAGCAGGCCTGCTTCATCCCACCCAGATCCCATTGTGTCTGATCAACTATGCTGTCTTTCTCCCAGCATCCTGTTCTGTCTTCCCCGCCTACCTATGTTCTGACCTATTGGGGCTAGAAGTTTTCTTTATTAATCAACCAATGAAACAACAGATAGATAAAAACCCTCCTACATCATTTCTTCTTTTTCTGATTAAACAAAAAGGAAGGCTTTCACTTTAACATAGGAAAATTATATACAGCACAGCAGTTATAAACTAGAATTACAGTCACAATATTTACATCTATTTTATCTTTTATCATAACAATGGAAAACTATAATTATAACTATCCATCTATTCTTCAACTCAATCAAAGACTCCAGAAGGATATAATATTCCCTAAGTAAACAAGAAGTAAGCTGCTTCCAAAACTCTAGAAATGACAGAGACATCTCACTGCCTGGACAGTCACCCAAAGTTCTTTTGTACCATTGGGGCATTCATCTTCAGCTTAAAGGCTCATAGTGTCCAGCAGATATTGCCATGAAGCAGGAAATTTCAAAGACAGTTGAGTCACTATCTTCTGTGTCCTGCAGAATGTCTTCCAGACTCTTTCATGAGTCAGGACCCCGAAAGACCATCTCACCTTTATGCAAGTTCAGCATTCCTCTTTCTGTGGGTTCTTCATGTCCAGTTTATGCAACAGTCCAGGCAAGTGCAGTTTCTTGCCCAAATGGCTATCAAAGTCCATAAGGAGCCCATTCAATGCCCATCTTCCTCTTGAAGTAGCTGGTGCTGCCAGGAGCAGACATGTCTCATTGTCATGAAGAGCCCTAAGTTATTAAAACATTTAAAATGCCATATTCTGTAGTCTTTGAAAGATATGACGAATGCCTATCTAACTAAAATATATCTCTATATATCCAGAAAATCCAACTAACATGACTACAAGCTTGACTATTATTGATGATTATCCATTAACAACCTATATACATTACATTTTAAATGAACTACACAATCACAATACTTTAATCAAGATCAGAAATACATATACATATAACAAAATAGACCTTAAATTTAAACCACTAAAGCAAAATCCATATCAATGCAAATTATTCATATTTATATCTCATCCTCCATTAAATGTAAAAGACCATTTATAAACAATATTTGGGAACATGGGCACAGTTTTTTCTCTCCAAACTGCTTCCTGCTGTTTTGGGGCGCTTTTAATCAGGTCTTTTATTTTATAACCTGTGTGCTTGATTTAACTCAGTCAGCAGCTGAGTGAAGTAATTTTTGAGGGTGGTCACAGCAACGTTTCAGGAGGGCATGGTCTATAATACCATATTGGGATAGAAACAATCCACAGGGTCTCATCCTCTGTGAAAAAAAAAAAAGAAGGACTTTCCCAAAGCATCATAACCTTAGATCCAAATTTTGAAGTCAAGGTATTTTCAAAATATCTATCTTGGATTAGTTCAGCAGCATTTATGAACAAATATCTTTTAGCATCTGTTGCTCTTTCCTCAGCATCAAACAATTCAAAGACAACATAATAGCATACAGTATCAAGATTCTCTGTGTATTGTCCATCTTTGTGTGGCTTTATTTTAACCTCTATTTTGTTTATTTTTACTTTTAGTTTTTGGGACAAGCTTTTCATATATCTTTGCCCTGGAATAACTCAATATACCAGGCTGTCATTGAACTTACAGAGATCCTTTGGGATTAAAGGTGTGTCCTGCCACACCTTGAAGTCACAGAGGTCAATCTATCACTGCCTAGCAAGTGTTGGGATTAAAGGTATGTACTACCACACCCAACTACTCTCTTTCTTTCTTTCTTTTTTGTTTTTACTTTAAGAACTTTAACTTTTAGCCTATATATATATATATATATATATATATATATATATATATATATATACAAGACAGGGTTTTTCTGTGGCTTTGGAGCCTGTCCTGGAACTAGCTCTTGTAGACCAGACTGGTCACGAACTCACAGAGATCTGCCTGCCTCTGCCTTCTGAGTGCTTCGATTAAAGGCATGTGCCACCAATGCCCGGCTTTTTTTTTTTACCTGCTTATTTTTAACACACTATAAATCATTTAGAGGTTTTCTTTATTTTTGAATCTCTCTTTACTGTTTCTCTCTCTCTTTATCTGACCACATGAGCCTTTAAATTACTGAACAATATGAGTAAGATTAAAACCATGGCTTGCGGGCAGGATCCAGCCCATTCCTTAGCCTTCCTGCCTCATTGCGGAGGTACCAGCTGTAGCCATTTTGATTGCCAAAACTCTGTGGCATTTCAAGATCCCTGCCAGTAAGCAAGCTGCAGCATTCTGCTCACAGACCACACTCAGTTGGTCTGCCTGCCTGAAAGAGTCAGAGTTTGCTCAAGCAGGACAGTCCAGAAAGCCGGCATTTTAAAATGACACAGCTATTTTTCTACTATGGATGAAAACCGAAAAGCATGCATTCAGCTTTTCATCAACACCATTTAATTGTTTCGTGGCAGGACCTCTTAAAAGAACTGCAAGCTTTGCACTAAAGCTGAGTCAGGAAGCCTCTTTTAAATGAGAGTGCTCGCTTGCCTCTAGCAAGCAGAGCAGACACAAGAAATTGCTGCTACCAAGAAAATATGCTTTACTCTATTCTTTCCCAAGCTTTCTCAGGCTTGATGTAGATTCAGTTATTCAAGTCTGGTCACGTTGATAGTGATGAGGCTAGCAGGCCTGCTTCATCCCACCCAGCTCACACATGGTTAGCTTTACAACGGGAAAGATTCAGCATGTCTGATCTGGTGGCTGGCTCCATTGTGTCTGATCAACTATCAACTATGCTTTCTTTCTCCCAGCATCCTGTTCTGTCTTCCCCACCTACCTGTGTTCTGACCTATCAGGCAAGAAGTTTTCTTTATTAATCAACCAATGAGACAACAGATAGATAAAAACCCTCCTACATTAATCCCCTGATGTGTGAGTGGCAGGAATCCAAGATCTATTCAGCATGGGAGTTGGGATCCAAACTGAGTTCCTCTGGAAGCCCAGCAAGCTCTCTTAACTGCTGAATTACCTCTCCAGTCTGAGACGCCTTTACACACACACACACACACACACACACACACCAGACAGGACAGGCTAGGCTAGATACTATGCTTCTATATGGTACACATAAACTTCATTTTCCTGCCTCTTGTCCCCCAAGTGCTAGATTACAAGAATGAGATTATAAGAATGAATCATGACTGGTTCAGTCAGCTCTCAGACTCCATCCTAGGACTTTCTATATGCCACGCAAACACTCTCTATCAGCCGAGCTACAATCTAACCTTAAAATATTTCCATTTGGGAAGCTGGAGAGATGGCTCGGCAGTTAAGAGCACTTGTTCTTGCAGAAGATGAGGGTTTAATTCCCAGAGCCCAGGTTGTGGCTCACAAGTATCTGTAATTTCAGTTCTAGGGAAACAGTGCCCTCTTCTGGCCCCAAGGGGTACTGTGTGCACAAGCTGCACAAAGAGATAGGTTGGCAAAGTACCCATACACATAAAATAATACTTAAAAATAAATGAATAGAAAAAAATTTTAAAAGATGCGCGAAATTTAAAGATACTAAAATTTATATTTCATGTCATTTTCACTTTTCAAAATACCGTCTTTAACTCGGGCAATGTGGCATTTGCTTGTCCCGGCATTCTGGAAGCTGAAGCAGAGTAGCCTAGACATCACTGGGAAACCAGCCAAAGTGAGAAAAAGGCAGGCAGCTAGACTGACGACAAACAGGAGTGCGAAGGGATTAATTTTATGTTTCTGACTTTTTTCCAACAAAAGATGGAAAAAATGAGTCTTTGCCTACAGGTCATGAAAGAGAAGCATGGGCTCAGATGTAGCAGCTAGTGGCCTGTTCATTCCTGTTTTAGCTGGCCACCTTCCAACAGCTTTTGAGGCCTGACCAAGCAAAATCACCATCTTCGGAACAATGGTGGTTGATGTTGCAGATGGGCACAAGGGTCACTTTCCCTAGTGACCTTCCTCACACTTCAGCTTAGAATTTAGCTAGGTACCTGCAGTCTTTTATAACCCAGCCCCTGCCTCAGGGCCACTTTCAGTTCTTCTCCAGCTTTCCAGTAGGGGTTCCTGAGCTATGGTTCCTCTCTAGGTCACTGACAGTCTCCTGGCTTTTTCTGTTTTTCTGGGAGCAGACTTCTCCACTAACCTGACTCCACAGGCCCTAACCCTGTCCCTTTCCTCAGGCCACCCTGGTTCATCCTTGGCCCAAGCAGACTAAGGGTTCCTGCTCCCCACCCCTCTTGTGCACATTTCTTTGCATCCTCAGGCAAGGCTTTTCAGTGGGGACCGAAGAGTGTCAGTGGAAGGAGGAGGGGAATCTTCCGGACACAGAGGGGTCTCCAGACAGCTAGGAAACCATCCTACTACTCAACTATCTCTCCGGTCCTCCTTCCTCCTTTTAAAAGTTTTTTTGAGAGAGAGAGAGAGAGAGAGAGAGAGAGAGAGAGAGAGAGAATTTATCAGCTGGTGCATTCCTTCAATCCCAGCACTCACAAGGCAGTTGGATCTCTGAGTTTGAGGCCTGTCTGGTCTACAAATTGAGTTCCTACAAAGCTACACTGAGAGATACTATTTTTTTTTGGCATCCTGTGCCCCAAGAAAAAGAGAATTTATGATATGTATAAGATATGTGAGAGCCAGGTGGTGGTGGCATATGCCTTTAATACTTGCAGGCAGGGGCAGGTGGATCTCTGAGTTCAAGGCCAGCCTGGTCTGCAGAGTAAGTTACCGGAAGCTAGGACTCCATAGAAAAACCTTGTTCCAAAAATAAAAAAGCATTTGTGTGTGTGTACACATGGTAAGTATGGTACACGGGCACCTCTGTGCACATACAGAGGCTGGAGGACAATTTTAGGGGTAAGTTCTCTCCTTTCGCCATGGATCTGGGATCAAGTTCAGTTCTAGTCTGAGGCTTGCAGGACAAGGGCAAGTGCTTTTAGCCACTGAGTCATTAGTTTCCTAGGCAAGCCACCTACCCCTCTGTTTTTGAGACAGACTCTACTACATAACCCTTAACTGTTCTGGTAATGTGTAGGAAGACTGACCTTGGAATTACAGGCATCCTCCTGTCTCAAACACCCTAATACTGAGACAGACGTGTGCCACCAGACCCAGCAAGGTAAAAGGAATCCTTGTGTTGGTACAAAATGACCTTTTCTCATTTTTAGTAACTATTAATGCAACAGGATCTCTCTTAGCCTATGCCAGCCTATAACTTGTAATCCTTTTGCCTCCGTTGCCCCTGTGCTGGAATTATAGGTGTGTATCACCATGCCCAATGATTTTTCCCAATGAGATTCACCAGTAAGGGGAGGGAGGGGCCCTGGAGGTCACGCCCTGCCCCTCAACCCCCCACCCCCGCTCCTTGGACACTAAAAAACAATTTATTAGAATAAAAGCCCCTCCTCCTTGCCTGTCCCCTGCTTCTATTAAGATATTTAAACCTGGGGATTTCACTGCTCTCCCTCATCATGGAGGGAGGATGGGAGCCCCTCAACCTCAGTGAGGACAGCCCTGAGCAAGCCCCGGCAAAGAGGGGTGTGGTGGAAATTTCCCCAGATCAGCCTCAACACTCAGTAACGTGGCCAGGAAAGGGTTAATGAGGGCCAAGGTGGGTACTTGGTGCCATGGCTGGAGACCTGGGGAGAACAAACACATCTCTGGCTGCTTCCAGCTCTCCTCTTCCCTGCTCCTGATTCTGGGCATCCAGGGACATGGAGTCTGCAGCCCTCTGGGATGCAGGAGAAGGGAGAGGTGCAGAGTGGGAGGTAGAGTCAGTCCTGAGCCAGGGGGTCACCAGGGGGGTTATGGCTGACACTGTAAAATGGGATTTTGCACTCGGTTTGTTTTTTGTTTTTGTTTTCCTTTAAAATTAAAACAAAAGCTCCAAACTTGTGTCTGATTGGGAGCACAGCCCTGAAACCTCATGCCCTGCTCTTCAGTGAGGTCCTAATTACAGTACTAGAATGAGCTCCCTGCTTTGTTAAAGAGGGACCATCCCTTAAGGAAGAAGCTCTGGGCTCAAGCCACCTCACGCCAGCCCTATGCTCTGAGCGTCCCAAGAATTCCTAGAGACAAAGGGTCATGAGAGAAAACTGCAAAAGCGTTGCACCAGGTGGACCCAAGAAGAGGGTGGGGCTTCTCCAGCACCTCGGTGTGGTGTGCCTCAAAACCACATGTCTCCAGGATCCCCATTCTCTAGGTATTTTTTTCTTAAGTCCCCAAACTCACCTTCTCTAAGGGCTCTCTCTAGGCCTCTCAGCAAGGACAGCCATGTGTATACCCACAGCGTGTCATGTGCCGCAAAGGCCAGAGAGCCTCTGTCCCAGGCTGGCTGTGTCGCCAGCTGGCTATGTGTCTCTGAGAAAGCCCACAGCCCTCTCTGGACTTGTTTTCTAAGTCAAATCAAGCTGTATGGCCACGTAACCTTGAAAGCCAACCTCACGTGCCATTCTCCAGCCTTGGCCTCTGTTGACAGGAGTTTAATGTCCTGTTGGTTTGCTTGCTGGTTTTTACAGACACAGGGTTTCTCTTTGTAGCCTTCGCTGTCCTGGAACTCACTCTGTAGACCAGGCTGACCTCGAAGTCAGAGATCCTCCTGCCTCTGCTTCCTGAGTGCTGGGATTAAAGGCATGTGCTACTACTGCCTAGTAAATTTTCCATCCTTCAACAAAAAGATGGGAAAGTGAGTTGAGGTCTGCCCAGAGAGAAGAGGTCCAGTATAGGAAGACAACAAAACAAAACAGATACCCAAAGGCCTGTAGAGACAAGAGGGTAGGCAGAGAAGACCACAAGGACCCTGATGATGGCATCTTGAACAGGAGTTAGGTGCCTCCCTAGAAGTGGTGGTACCATCTGCACCATAAAAACCTCCAACAAATGCACACAGAGGTAGTGCTCATGGCAACTGATAATGGGCATAGGATCAAGCCAGTTACTGTGAGGAAAGCACCATAAATCTCCTCCCCCACATACACACACAACACAGTGCTCACAGCAACTGACCATGGGCATAGGACCAAGCCAGTTACCATGATGAAAGGCATGGCCTTGGTCCTAGTCCCAGTCCTCCTGTAAACTCAGAGCTGCAGCCTTCAGTATGAGCTCCCGGGCAGAGTCCCTTAAGTGCTAGAAGGAGAACAACTGCCAGGCAAAGGGCTGGAGGCAGAGTAACAGCTCCTGGTAGCAGAAGCTGAGGAGAGTCTGAAGCAAGCATCTCAGCTTCAGAAAGGATCCTAAGCATCGTCTGTATGGCTGTGCAGGCACACCACACCCTATCTTGAAAGTCCCAATGCCTGCCCAATGTATCCTGGACAACTGTAGCCCTGACCTCACTGCTCAACTGTATAGTGTACCTCCTGGCCCTGGGGTGGAGGTGGAAATGGGGTCCTCGTGGTTCTACCATGGGGAGTCTCCTGGTGGGCCTCAAGTTCTAAGCCAAACTGAAATGCTTAGGGATAAGAAATGAGGTAAGATTCAAACAGCTCATAGCGGGGGTATTGAGGAGAGCCATTCCCTAGGGTCAAAGGCTGCAATGGAGAAGGCCCAAGCCCACCTATTCCTGGCTCCTGTTATTGAACAGAGCTCAGGTCAACTGGGACCCAGTTGTAGTAGTATTCGGCAAACAGTACTTAGCTCTGGTCTGGGTTCTTCAAGAAACATACAGTCTCCACAAGCTATTGACTTTCTCCTGGCTACAGGTAGAGGAAGAGCAAGGGAAGTGGCCTCAGGGAGTCTCCCGGGTATCCTCCTTCTATGGGATAATAGGTAAGGGCTGAGGCTTTAGGTTCACACCCCTGGACTTCACCTACAAATGGAGACTAGAAGCTGGGGTGTTGCTCAACTGATGCGGTGTTTGCCTAGCATGCCCAAAGAAGGATTTGATCCCTAGCAAGGCGTGAACTAGGTGTGGGGGTGCACTCAAGGTCAGAAGGTCAGGGGCCCAGGAGATGGCTCAGCAGGATGAAGCATTTGCCATAATGATCTGAGTTCAAGCCCTGGAACCCACAGTGGAAGAGAACAGGATGTCAGAGTTGTCATCTGGTGTTCTCATGCACATGGCATATGAAGGAAGGAGGAGGGGCAGGTAGCACGTGCCCACAGTCTCAACACTTGGGAGGAAGCGACAAGGAGGACCCTGGGTTCAAGGCCTTAGCTATGAAGCAAGTTCGAAGCTAGCATGGGCTATGTATGTATCTTCAAAAAAAATGGTGAGGTAGTAAGACACAAAGACATGACACAGACTTGTGAGATCATAGCTTTTTCGTAAACGAGAAGCTTTTCAGGATAAAAAATGCAGGCTGAAGGGATAGGAACAACCACTTCCAGAAATCTCAGACTGACAGGGAGGGACTTGCCCTAGGGTGGCTCCCCAGTTAGGTGCTTGTTCCCATCCCACTAGGGACAGGCCTTGGACCTAGCAGATCGGAAGGGCCAAGGTAAAAGGGCCAAGTGAGAAGGACAGAAAGGCAACTGCCCCTGGCTTAAGGCTCCCCCTACATTAGAGAGTTCTGGGTGGGGGGAGGGGTGGTTTGTGCCCCCCCAAAACCTTCATCTGTCAAGCACTGTGCTAGGTGCTCACCTGATTGCCTTCGGTATGCTGTACTCCCCAGGTAGGCACTAAAGGGGCCAGTCCCTTCTGTATACTAGCACTTCCTGCGGAAATGGAGCTGTGTTCTCTGAGACCTCAGACAGGGAAGAGAGGGTCCTTCTTCATGCTGGATTCGCTGAGGGTAAAAGCTGGTCTTTTTCCTCAGACGTAGGGAAAGACTGTCATTTCACCAACACACTGATAGGTAGGGCAATGTCCCATACCCTTCAGTCATGGCTGGCCACAAATGGGTTTGTGTAAGGGGCCCCCATTAGCCATTAGAGATATGTCAAACCCTAGGGAACAGAGAATATCTCCCAATCCTAGAAATGTTGCCTTCTTATTCCCAAAACCTGAGGTTGGAAGATAACGCAGAAGCAAGCTACTTGGAAGGAGCCTGAGCCCTCATCTTGGATCCAGGATGGTTTGGTCTGGTAGCAGGGCAAGTAAGAGAGGCCTAGAAGCTGTTCCTTTGGGGGATCCAGCTTCAGCAGCAGAGGAGGATCAGGGCTCAGCTCTGGCCCTCCCCCTTAAGCCTGTAAGAGGGAGGGAACTGAAAAGGCCTCTAGACCCTGCCTCTAGGCTTCTGTGACAAGCAGGAGACCAGACCCCTGTATATGTAGGTTTGAAGGAGACCCTAAACCCCTAGAGATTTCTGAAGCAGAATCTCAGTTTCCTCCACTCACTGGAGAGCAAACTCTCCATAAAACCACTGGTTCCCTGATTGCAATGTAATAGGTTTAAAAGTCACTGGGAATGGGACCGGAGGGGTGGCTCGTTAGACCCTATAATGCTCTTGCAGAGGACCCAAGTTTGGTTGCTAGCACCCATGTTGAGGGGCTCACAACCACCTGTAAATCCAGCTCACAGGAGACCCATACACATAATTAAAAACAGATTTTTTTATATCACTGACAATAGCAATTGGAATGTAACTGAGGCGGTAGAATGATCGAATGCATGAAGCCCTGAGTTCCATCCCTGTAAAATGATAAACTGAATGCTAAGACCCAGACCTTTCATCTGAGCACGCAGGAGGTAAAGTGGGAGGGTCTGCAGTTCAAGGTCTCCTTCCCTACACTACTGGGAGAGTGTGAAGCCATCCTAGTCTCTCTGAGACCCTGTCTTCCAAACAAAACAATAGTATCATAGTCAGTGTTCTTACTACAACAAAAAGTGTGTGAGGTTGGGCTTCACATATTAATTATAATTAGCTCAACTGACGCAACCAAAATAAATAGATTTACGGCATTGGGAGGCAGTATTCTTGGTTTTTTGTTTCAGAGACTGGATTTCATTCACTCTGTGGCTTTGGTCTCAAAAGCAGGATCCTTGCCAGCAAAATAGCTTAGCAGATAAAGACACTTGCCCCGAACCATAAGGACCTGTGTTCAATCCCCAAGAACCTACAGGTTGTTCTCTGACCTCCAGATAGATATGTTCTGGCACATATATGTGCCTATAAAACATAATGAACACGGAAATAGGTGCAATATGCATGATCCCTAGTCTGATGAGGTTGCTCATCTTGACGTTTAGTCTGATGGAGGAGGCAGTTTCACATGTAGTGGGTCTCCTTTTGTTGTTGTTGTTCAAGACAGGATTTCTCTGTGTAGCCTCGGCTGTCCTGGAACTCACTGTGTAGACTGTACTAGCCTTGAAGTCAGAGATTCACCAGCCTCTGCCTCCCGAGTGCTGGGATTGAAAATGTGTGTCACCACCGTCTAGCGTCACCAAGTCTCCGGTCGCTAGAAAGTGCAAGACCGAGTGGCTGGGACCTAGGTGAAGATCCAGTGGCTTTCGTCTTGAGAGTCCATTGCTAGTAATCCCCCTACTCTGATGAAGATGACAATGGTTGCTGTACTTGCAGAAAAAGGCCCCACAACACCATGCGACAGGTCTTGGGTCAGCTGTCTTCTTTAGAAATGTTTGCCATAGCAATGGCAGTGGGGGGGGGGGAGTAGGGTGCATGACTCCGTGCTGTCAGCACTAAGTAACAAGCTCAGACACTGGTAACCCGAATGGGTGCTCTAACAGCCATTACAGTCAGAATGGTGAGACATGACTCTTAGCTGGACAATGATCGCCGAAGGAACTTGCAGGGAAATGAGGAGGTAAAGCTGCACCTTCACTGGGCTGGGCTGTCCGTGGTGATGTCCAATTCTCTTGGGTGCTAGAACTTTCTGTGATCCTCCCAGACCACCAGCAGAGGCTGAGCCCCCTCAATCCTAGTGCAGCCATGACAGAGGCCTCCCAGGAAAGCTCAGAGTGGAAGGCACCCAAGTCACTCACTTCCCTGTGTAGATGGCCTGAGTTATGACCCAGATTTTCCAGCCTCTGCAGAGCTGCTGACATCTAAGGCTGAGGGAACTTTGGTCCATATAGAGGCAATGCTGTCCCAAGCATTGTAAAGTAGTTAGCTCATCTGTGGGCGCTGTCTGCTAGATGCCAATAGCAAGCACCCTCCAGTTGTGGCAGCTAACAGCATCTCTAGACATGGCCAAGAATCCTTAGGCTGGGTATAACAGGCTCCCTTGTTGAGAACTGCTTTCCTTCCTTCCTTCCTTCTTTCCTTCCTTTCATCCTTCCTTTCTGTCAGGAGCCGTGTCCCCCCAAAATTTACAGGAAGCACCGCCGTGAGGAGTTTTTACAGAGGGCTTCACTTTCCAATTGTATTGAGAATAGTCTTATTGACCAAGCCTATCTCACACCCAAATTAACTGTTAATAGAGAGTTATCTGTTAATGGAACCTGCCTCACATTCCAAACTATCTAGAGAACTAGGTGGGTCACCTTGTGACTTCCCGACCAAGGAATCTTGACCTGACCCATCGTAACCTCTTGGACGTGAGGGGCGTGGACCACGTGGCAAGACCCCGTGCCCCAGCCCCCTAAGCTACTCATCCAGGGGCTATATAAGCTGTGGCCATGACTCTAATAAACGGAGGCTTTGACAAATAAGCCTAGCCTCCTTCCTGCTTATCAGCCTATGTCTTTCAGGTGGTGCCTCTCCGTGACCCTGGAATAACTGGCCAGCCAGGCGGGTTACAAACCCTAGACAGAGTAACCCGTCGAGGCGGCTACAGTGGCGCCCGAACCAGGGACTCGGAGCACGGTTAACTTCCCGGACGACGACGCGCAGTCCCGGGACAACAAGAAGAAAAAGAAGATTCTGCAGCTGTAGAACTCGGACAGATCTGCAGGATAAGGTAGGCGCAGGTTCGCTGTTGTCCCATAAGACATAGGCCAGTCGCTCTCAAGGAAAGAGAAATTCATAAAGGAATTTCAGCAATCACTCAGGGTAAGAGGAGTAAGAGTAAAAAAATGAGATTTAGTTGCATTTTTTTGTTTTATAGATAAAATATGCCTCTGGTTAGTTTTAACAGGCCCAGAAATACACCCTATTCTCCGCGTCTTCCTTAGTCAGCCAAAAAGGACTCAGCAGCCACAGCCCTATGCTCTGACTGCTCCCGATAGCACGCCTTTGATTCAGAAATTGTTCAATACAAAGCCGCTCTTAAAGCACAAATAGGAGGTCTCAAACAAGTTCTTGCATTACAGCATGAACTCTCAGACCTCTTCTCTCAGATTCGGGACTTACAATTCACTATGGAAAAAGGCATGATTTTAGACAAACGGGCAAACGGAGCTAGACAAGCAAAAGACACCCTAGGGCTAGAGAGCCTGTGTCTTAGCCACCTGCCATGTGGAGTGGAGGCTGCCAGACAGTTTGCTTTAAGGAGGTCTGGACTCAGAAAGTTACAGCTTCAGGATAATAAAAGGAGATAAATGTGCTTCTTTTCCATTCTAAAATTTTGCTTCTTGGTCAAAAATCTTTAGTTTGTAGGCATATAAATTTATATCTAAGGTAGATTAATTTCAGTACTGTGGTTCTGTAGAAAAGTTTTAAAATCAAAGACTGTGATACATTCAGAGGATTTTTAAAATTGTTTAGGATATCTTGAATTTTTATTTCTTTCTTATAAAGTTGAGGATTGTTCTTTCGAGTTCTGTGAAAAATGTTGCTATAATTTTAATGTGCATTTATAGTAAATCTGTATGTGAGTTCTGTGAGGAATGTTGCTATAATTTTTAATGGACATTTACACTGAATCTGTAGACTGCTTTCAGTGAAATTGTCATTTTTGCTATGTTTTCTTCTACTTTCCCAAGAAAGTAGGAGATCTTTATTTTCTAATGTCTTAAATTTTTTCTTAAAAGAGTTAAAGTTCTTATCATACAAGTTTTTTCATTTGTACGCCCACTCTTGGGTGGGAGTTGTATTGTCTCAGCTTGTGGTCCTTTCCTGCTGCCAGGTGTTGCTTGAGGGTGGACTGCTGAGACTCAGGCCTCTCACTAAATTTATCGAGGGCCAAAATTATACTGTAACAGGTGATAATGGTTAAAAATAAAAAAATATTTTTGCCTTCACAAGCAGAGGTAACAGGACCCAAAAACTTCTGTCCTGCTTGCTTGGAGTTACTCCAAGATATTTTATGGTATTCATGGATATTTAAAAGGATGATGTCTCATTTATCCTAGGTGTAAAAGAGATACACTTGGGTTATTTTCAGATTTTGGCTATGATAAAGTAATTCTACTATAAACATAGCTGAGCACATGTTTTTATGGTCAAAAAAACTTTTGTATTTAGGCCCAACAGGGGTATTGATAAGTTTTAAGGTAAATATTTGCCTAATTTTGAAAAATGGCCGTAATGAGGGACTCCCAATGCTGGGGAGACTCTCACTCAGGTCTCGGGAGGGCACAGCCCCCCCAATGACTTGCAGGAGACCGTCCTTGCTGCAATCGCATGAGGCTCATGACCCATGTGGGGGAAGAGTTTGGCCTCTAGTGACCTGGAGAGGAAATTTTTGGAAAAGAGACCACAGCCCTGTGGTCCAGGAGGGTCATAAAAATTCCAAAAATCCAGTGATGGTCGCAGGGGGACAACTCCCTGCCTCTCGGGACCACTCCCAGGTTCCTAGAGCAGTGTGATGATAATCACAGGAGGAAAATTCCTTGTTTTTCGGGATTGTTATCAGGATTGCAATCTGGTTTTGTCTTCAGCTGGTTCCTAGGGCAGGGTTGCTGAACAGGCTAGCCCTAGATTTTTGATTCTTCTCTTCCTGCTGGAGAAGTCTGGATTTATCCAGGTTTTTCAATACTGTGTATGATCCAAAAGTGACTGCCAGTTTACACTTCCAATGCAAGTATGCACTTCCAGCAAGAAGTTTTTTCTTTACCCACATTTTCTTAAGCATAAATTGTTAGCAATAATTTTTAATCTTGGTCATTTTTACAAGGATAAAATAAAATCTCAGAGTTTTAATTTGCATTTCTCTGATGGCTAAAGGATGTTATGTTTGAGCATTTTTTTAAACTGTCTCTCAGTCATTTTTAGGTTTGTCTGTTGAGAGTTTTCAATTTAGGTCTGTAACAAATATTTTTACTGGATTAAATTTTTTAATAACTAATTTTCTGAGTTCTTCATATATTTTTAAAATGGGTTTATGATAAGTAAGGATCTTTTCCCACTCTATAGTCTTATTATACAAAAGTTTCTCAATTCAGGAGATAGAATTTATGGTTTTTCCAAATGTTTGTGCCACTGAGGCTATGTTTGAGATGTGGCAAAGTGTACTTCAAAAATTTTTTTCTCTGTGAGGTTCAACAAAATTTTTATATGCTGAGGCCTTTGGCTCATTTAAACTTAAGTTTGTACATGGAGATGGATATGGATCTATTCTTATTCTTCTACATGGTGGTGTCTAATGAGGCCAAAATCATTAGTTAAAATACTTCCTTTTTTCATTTTCCTATCTGCGGGGCAGACTTGCAACTTAAGAGAATAGCTTATAAGCTTTTTATTAGATATTCAATGGTTAAAGCTCTAGCTATAATCTTATGGGAAACCTTGAGCCGCTAGGTAAAATTCTTACAAAAAACAGTTTCCAATAGAGCTTAGAAGAAGGCTGCCAAACAGGTACTCAAACAGGTAAAATATAAACCAACAGGTACAGTATATTAATTATAATACAGCTATGGCAAGTGTGTATATTAAATGTAAAACTTGTTCTACAACAGTTTTATAAAAAATGCTGTTTATGGCTAAACTTTCCCAGTTTTGCCAGTTAAGATATTAAATTCTTAATTTAGAACAGTAGCCTGTCTGATACAAAAGGGCAGGATAAAATCTGGGAGATGGTTTAACAGAATATTGACTATGATCAATGTTTCTTATACTAAACAATAGATTCATTGATAATTTTAAGATTGATTCCTGGACAATTGCCTTTGCTCAATTCAAAGGCCAAAACAATAATCTTTTCCCAGATGATCATTGCTACGATTCACACACCTGTATTTTGTTAATGTTATAGCTAAAAATCCCTTAAAGGATTTTATGCTAAATTTTACAAATGGCTCTTCCAATGGAAGAACTGCATATATGGCTAATAATTAATAAAAAGAAATTATGGAGCATACCAAGGCTCCTTGAAAGCAACTTATAACAGTTGCACAAAGCAACTTATAACAGTTGCACACAGATCCTGATGCAAACGGATCTAGCATGATGACACCAAGCTAACCTTTACTAAGGCAAGGTAAAAAGGCCCTTGCAATGCATTATAAAAAAACCCGACCTATATATATTTGGGGTCGAGGAGATGTTTATGCTTTTTTCACAGAAAGAAAATATAAAAGCTAAACCTGATGTCGTGGCTGCAGACACCCCACAGAGGAGTTCCAGAGACATTGGAGAGAAATCCTTGATCCAGTCTTCCCTGCCCCCAAGGAGAGGAGTGCCAGATAACAGAACCTGCTACTCCACTCTGCCGGACGTCATGCTGCCTTTAGAGGGTCCAAGGAGACCTGAGCTGATTGCCAGGATGTGCTTCAGATAGCTGACTCCAGCTCACCTCACCCAGGAAGCCCACCTGCCCTGAAGCACAAATGTTAAGCTGCTTCTGCAGTCTGCATTCTGTTTGCTTTGCAGCTGAGGTGTAGACTAAACATTTGACTGTTTTAAACTTTGGGACACAAAAACTCATTTTAATTAAAATATTAACCCCTCTTTACTTAAGAAGGGGGAAGATTGGGGTTTTGACTGTTGCTCAGAGACTGGAGCTGGTGGTATTTGATAACAACAATGTCTGTCAATGTATGTATTCTTACTGGAATTGACCTAATGATATTTGTAACTGCTTATAGATGTTGGGAAAAGTTTGACACATGCTGTAAAATGTTCAAGTTTAATGCATATGTTAAAAATTTTAGATTTTGATCCCTTTACACTGCCCTAATTGTTGGCAGGCAGCACTCATAATCTTATTGTGGAGTAGGCATTTAGGAAGGAGGATATACCTTAGGCCGGACTAAAGGTGAATACTGGGTTTGGAAAACGCCCTTTCTTCTTGTCTGGAAGATGGAGCTATTGGTGCCAAAATTATATCATTATATCTTTTATTTGAGGAGCTCCTCACAGTCTTTTCATTAATGAAAGATACAGGGGCCCAATGACGGGAGTTAGTGTGGACCCTCGCCTGAACAGCACACCATACAGAGGTTGTAGAAACCGGCTCAACATGGCATGGTGCCAGGCACGAGGATTGCCCTCCACATGGCCTAAGACAGGGTGCCCTGTGGTCAAAGACCTGCTTACTTTAGGTCTTGCTAGATACCTTTTATTTGAGGACCTCCAAGGAACTAATGCTACTCATAAGGCACCCCTCTGTTCCCAGGAGAGGTAAATTGCTCCACCATCCGGGAGGAGGGTCCCTCCTTGTCCCAGTCCCTTCTCATTTAGATCTGACACCAGGGTTAGACTCTGACCTGGTGCCCTCCACTTGATAGATGCCTGCTTTTATAAAAGGAAGGGGGATATGTCAGGAGCCGTGTCCCCCCAAAATTTACAGGAAGCACCGCCGTGAGGAGTTTTTACAGAGGGCTTCACTTTCCAATTGTATTGAGAATAGTCTTATTGACCAAGCCTATCTCACACCCAAATTAACTGTTAATAGAGAGTTATCTGTTAATGGAACCTGCCTCACATTCCAAACTATCTAGAGAACTAGGTGGGTCACCTTGTGACTTCCCGACCAAGGAATCTTGACCTGACCCATCGTAACCTCTTGGACGTGAGGGGCGTGGACCACGTGGCAAGACCCCGTGCCCCAGCCCCCTAAGCTACTCATCCAGGGGCTATATAAGCTGTGGCCATGACTCTAATAAACGGAGGCTTTGACAAATAAGCCTAGCCTCCTTCCTGCTTATCAGCCTATGTCTTTCAGGTGGTGCCTCTCCGTGACCCTGGAATAACTGGCCAGCCAGGCGGGTTACAAACCCTAGACAGAGTAACCCGTCGAGGCGGCTACACCTTTCTTTCTTCTTACCTCCTTCCCTCCCTTTCTCTGTTCCTCCGCCTTCCTTCCTTCCTTTCTTCCTTCCATCCTTCCTTCCTTCCTTCCTTCCTTCCTTCCTTCCTTCTCTCCGTCCCTCCCTCCGTCCCTCCCTCCCTCCCTTCATCCTTCCTTCCTTCCTTCCTTTCTTCCTTCCTTCATTTCTTGCTTCCTTCCTTCCTTCCTATCTCTTTCTCTCCCTTTTTTCCTCTCCTTCTCTCTCCTTTCTTCCATTCTTTGAGACAGGATCTCCCTCTCTATGTAGCCCTGGTCTGTAATTTGTTATTTAGACCAAATTTGAATTCACAGAGATCCACCTGCCTCTGCCTCCCAAGTGCTATATTTTGTTGTTGTTGTTTGTTAGTAAATATGCACGGGTGTTTTGCATGCATGTACATCTCTGCTACATATGAGTTCCTGGTGCCCTCAGAGGCCAGAAGAAAGAATCAGCTTCCCTGTAACTAAAGTTGCAGATGCTTGTGAACTGTCATGTGGGTTCTGAGAATTGAACCTGAATTCTCTGGGAGAGCAGCCAGTGCTCTAAATCATGGAGGAATAGCTCCAGCCACTGATTGTTTATTTTAATTTATGTGTCTATGTAGGGTATATGCACATGGGTGCAGGTACCCAAGAAGCTCCCATGTGGGTGCTGGGAACCAAGCCTGCATCCTTGGAAGAAGAGCAAGCACTCTTAACCACTGAGCCATCCCTCCAGTCCTTGTGCTCTGTTATCTGAGTCAGTGTTGTCAAACAATGCCCTCCAATGGGACCCCATCATCTCTGCTCTCACTGGATGAGCTCAAGGGCTCCAATGTCTTCCCTTCTTCGCTGTGTCTTATGAATGCCTCACCATTCCTCCCATCTGTGAGCAGGAAGGGCATCTCTTCTTGATGCCCTTGAAGCCTTGGTCTTCTCTTCTGTGAACCAGCCACCCTGTTTTCGTTTTCAGAGGCCGGGTGACAATAACCCAAGCACTCTGCAGACATGATGCTTGCTCTGCCTTTGTCCTGGAGCGATGACTCCACAGTCAAGAACACTTGCTGCACAATAACGAGTCCCCGTATTGGATCTCATCACCATAGGAGAAGCCTGAGAGTCTGCGAATGTCTGTAACTCTACCTCCCAGGAATCTGACCCCATCTGCCCCCTCCAACACACACATGCACACACACTCACACAAACACAGACATGTACACATATAAATAAAACACATCTCCTAGATTTATGGGGCTGGAGAGATGGCTCAGAAGTTAAGGGCACTGACTGATCTTCCAGAGACACTGGATCAGTTCCCAGCACCCATGTTAGGCAGCTCACAAATGCCACTAACTACAGTCCCAGGGGATCTGATATCCTTTTTTAGCATCCACGGACATTGCATACACCTGCACAGACATATAGGCAGGCAAGACTCCCTACACATTTTTTAATTAAATAAGGTTGGGCGTGGTGGTGCGCACCTTTACCCAGCACTTGGGAGGCAGAGGCAAGTGGAGGGGCTTGGAGGTTAAGAGCACCTACTGCTCTTGCAGAAGACTTGGCTTGAATCGCATCACTCACGTGGCAGCTCACGGCCATCTGTAACTCCAGTTCCAGGGGAACTGATGCCTATTTAGACCTCTGTGAGCACGTGGTGCACAGATAAACACTCAGGCACATGTGCAAATGCATATAAAAGTAAGTAAGTATTGTCTTAGTGAGGGTTTCTATTACTGCAGCAAAATGTCATGGCCAAAAAGCAAGCTGGGGAAGAAAGGGTTGATTTGGCTTACACTTCCACATCTCTGTTCATCCCTGAAGCAAGTCAAGACAGGAACTCAAACAGCAGGATCCTGGAGGCAGGAGCTGATGCAGAGACTGAGGAGGAGAGCTGCTTACTGGCTTGCTTCCCATGGCTTGGTCCATCGGCTTTCTTATGGAACCCAGGGCCATCAGCCCAGGGATGGCACCTCCCCCACTGATCACTAATTGAGAAACCTCCTTACAGTTTTTTCCTCCCTAATGACTCTAGTTTGCGTCAGATTAACACATAAAACCACCCAGAAGTGTGTTAAAAAGATAAAACCTCTGTAAGCAAAGATGGTCAGCTTCTGACTCTCCTGTTCCCACCTTCCAAACAGCTGCTATTCCCACCCACCCTGCTTCAGTACCGCTTTAAATTGGGTTACTTGTCTTTTTTTTTTTTTTATCGAACAGAGGCATTTATATTGAAAAGGGAACGGAGGCTTCTATAAACAGTAGCCGGCTCAAGGCCAAAGGCATGGGCCAAAGCCAAAATGCCCACAACTACAAGAATCAAAACTTTGAGGAGCTCTGAGCAGCATGTCTAAGGAAGGGGGAAATGTTTGAGGACCCTGTTTTCTCTGTTGAATCCAAGTCTATAGGCTTCAAGGATCTGTGTCCTAACTCCAAAAAGATGCAGAACATCTCCTGGCAGCAGCCCAAGGTGGGCACTGGGAAGCAGGGAGGTCCCTGGCACTAGGCCCCAGTGTCATCAGAGCTAGGGCAGTTCTGAAAGTGCTTCTGCAAAGACTCCTAGTTTAATCCTGGCCTGGCACCCAAGCCTGTCTCTGGGAGCCAGGCTGTGGTCAGATAGCTCAGCACCTCCTACTGCTCACTAGAACTCAGAGGTGCATGGGAGGTAGGGAAGGGGCCATTCACCCCTTAAAATTCTTATTCCTTCACCATAAGATATCACGAATTCATCATTAATTCATCACTAATGAGCTCTCTGACACAGACATCTGCAAAGGAGTCCTCCGTGAGTGGAAAACGAGGGGCTGGCCTCCATCGGGAAAGTGGGTCACCCCCCCATAAAAGGTTGGGGTGGGAGAGGGGGCTGTGGAATGGCTCTCAATCCTGGAAGTCTGGGTTGCTTGTGTTCTCTAGGGCCCTTCTGTACCTACTGTGGTCTGGTTTGGGAGTGAGTTGGGATGATACAGTTAGTAGATATTTGTTGCTGCATAATGTATTACCCAAGGCTTAGCAAATGGAGGCAGGTGAGGAGACAGCCCAGCAGTTAAGAGCACCTGCTACAAAATAGTGAAGTCCAGAGCTCAGACCCCAACAGCCAAGTTCTCACCTCCAGCTCCAAGGAATTCAGTACCCCCTGCTGACCACCATGTGCACAGGAATGTACCCCACCCCACCCCAGAAAACACCCCCACACCACCACAGGTGCACACATTCTCACACAATTTTTTTTAATTGTCAAACTAGGCATGGTGGTGCATAGCTACACTTTTAGCACCAGGATAAAAGGGGCAAAATGAGCAAGAGTTCAAGGCCAACCTGAGGCCACATGAGACTGTCCCAAACAAAACAACCAGCAAGCAATTCTCACCTCCCAGGTTCTGTGGGAGAGCCTCAGATGTGGAGGGGCAGGGCTAACCCAGTGTCTCATGAGGTTGCAGCTGACATCAGCTGCACTCTGGGACCCTGTTCGTCTCATGGCGTGGCTGGGTCCAGTGGTCCAATGCTGAGATACTGCCCTCTCTGCATGAGATCTCAGTGCACCCTGAGCCCCTTCCCAGAAGCTCTGTGGGGCTCCATGGTAGCCGAAGAGTAAACACAGGCACTTTACATTTATTTGTTTCGTTCAAGGATTTATTATTTTATTTATTGAGACGAGGTTCACTATGTAGCTAGGGCTGTTCCATAGTGTCAAAAACAAAACAAACAAACAAAACTAAGAACAATAAAAAATAAATAATAAAAGTTGAAAAAGAGCACTGACTGCTCTTCCAGAGGACCCAGGTTCAATTCCCAGCACCCACGTGGCAGTACACAACCGCCAAGAGGTGCAAGGTCTGACAACTTCCCACAGTCATACATACAGCACGAAATCGCCAATGCGCATTAAAAAATGAATAACTTATTTCAATAATGTAATAAACTGATTATGGTGGCATATACTTGGAATAGCAAAATCTAGAGGAGGCTAGAGGATTACTCATGATTTCAAGGTCAGGCTGGTCTACAAAGTGAGTTCTAGGCTAGCCAAGAGCTTAGTGACCTTGCAACAACAACAACAACAACAACAGTAAAGGGGGGTGAGAAATTTAAGGTCACTCCCAGCAATGCAGTGAGTTCAGGGTAGCCTGGCTAGAGGAGACCCCGTCTTTTGTCTTAGAGACAAAACTCAAAACTTTCTCACCTGTCACAGGGGGTAGGACTTCTTTTGTCTGGGCCATCAATAAGGGGGCAATAGAGTCACATGACACTACTCCAGGCACCAGGTTATCTCCTCCTCCCTGAGGTAGTCCTTGCTCACAATCTCGTACCCTTTCAGGCCCAGGGCAGGATCCAGGTCTACTCTATTTCATTTTGTGGCAGGGAAAATGGCAGAAATAAGTATAGCAAGAGGCCAAAGAGCCCTAAGACCACAATCGTCTCTGTGGCTCAATGGGCCCAAGGGATGCTGGGTATAAGAGGAGGAGATCAGTGTCTCCTTTGTAGCTCCCTTGTGTTGATGACTGTGGAGTCTTTACCATTCCCTCCAGACTGCAGCCTCCCTCCAAAGCCCAGAGGCTACCAACCATGACAGAAACTTCCCAGACCCTGGAGTCCGCAAAGCACCACCAGTTACCTGGCCTGTCACTAAGGGCCAATCCCAGGGGACAGATGGCAGTGGGTGACTGATGCATGGCACCATGTTCCCATGCTTCCACAGGAGCACTGTGCTCCATGCTCAGCTAGCTCCAGGGCTCATGGTGGCATATGGACAGAGCCCAGATTTTCCAGTAGCGTGTGGGCAATGGGATAGACATTTTTTTCATTTTTAGATTTAAACTTTTATTTTAATTATTGATGTATGTGTATGTGTTAGAGTTTGCACAGATGTTTGTCAGAGTAGGCACAGATGTGTGTCTGCTGCCCTCAGTGTCCAGAAAAGGGTATTAAATCCCTTGGGGTTGGAATTACAGGGTGTTAATTAGATAGCTGATGTGGCCTTGGTCAAGGTGGCTTCAGTGCACTTATCCCAAACCTGATGACCTGAGTTTGATCCCTGAAACTCAGAATGTGGTAGGAAAGAAATGACATAATACACACACACACACACACACACACACACACACCCATGCACACACAAACACCCCCCAGTTTTTTACTAAAATCCTAATGTGAGTGATTACTGCTGGTATGTTATCGGCAAGGCCACTAGGAGGCGCTCTGAGGATAAAGTTCACTTTATGCAGACAAATGTCCCCTTGCCACCCACACCTTTGGCAGTTCAGGCAGTGGATGAATGTGTTGGTGGACGACCGACTGCCCACTAAGAATAACAAGCTGTTGTTCATGCATGATGCCCAGCGCCAGGAATTCTGAAGCGCCCTGCTGGAGAAGGCCTATGCCAAGTAAGTTACCCAGACTAGGAACCAGACTGGCCTTCAGGAGCCTGGCCGAGGGCCAAGGGCCACTGGCTGAACCAGGGGAGGAGACAGGCATGTCTCACTTCCCTCACCACTCTGCCTGACTGTTCCCTCCAGTTCACATCTCCTGTCTGGTGCTTAACAGCACACTGCCTGCTTGCAGGCTAAATGGACCCTACGAGGCCCTGGCGGGGTGGTAGCACTATGGAGGGTGCTGATGACTTCACAGGCAGCGTGGCCCAGAGCATTCAGCTCTGGAAGCCCCCTCACAACATGCTATGGCTCCTCAGAAAAGCGCTGGAGATGTCTTCCCTGATGGGCTGTTCCATCGAAGTAAACCGAGCTGGGCTTTGGCCCAGGACTTCTGCACCTGTTGTGGCACCCCCACCCTATCCCAAAACTCTTTCCCCAAACATTTTCTCACTCACTACCCGTTTGCTCAACAAATTCTATCTGCCTCTGGTCTAGTGTCTGTCCCCACCTGGCATACCCTCTGCTTTGTTGTTACTTTCTCCTTAGTATTTTCTGACCCAGAGAGAAGGGCAGAGATTCCAGGAGGGCAGTGTCCTTTATTTGGTTCATTTCCCATGGACCCTGGGACTTTGGATGATACCCAGCATGCAATAAGCACCCAACAAATATTTATTCCAATCAATGTACCCAGAATTCCTCCATATAACAGCAGTTATATGGTGGGGCGGGTATTGCAAACAAGGAGGAGGAGAGGAAGATAAACTGAGCTCCCTCAAAGCCTGCACACAAACACTTGTGGCAACTCTCATAATAGTGAAAACAGCAACCCAGTTGTCATTCTGCGGGTCGATCACAGTCATTATCTGGTTGAAAAGAAACCAATTGTTGCACACTCCAGAATACAAACAGCAACAGTGGCCCCAATAAACTGTGATCTGCCTCTATATGACCCTAGGATGGCAGTACCCCACCCTACTCCCCGCCACCCCCATCCCCTACAAAGAACTAGCTTGGCTCACTGGTCAATACAAGGGGGTTTCTTACCAGCCTTCACATAGTGCTTTCCACTTCGTTGGGACTCACCAGGAGGCTCCAGAGAATGACAGGTGTCTGTAACATGAGGGCCAGCTGTGGGGATTGACAGAATACAGACAATTCTCCTGCACCACTTCCCCCTCTTTCTTTTATAAACAAAAGAAAACATTCATAGTTCATTTTTTTCGGGAAAGTGGGCGTAGTATTCCAGGCTACTTCCTGCTGTTTGGGGGCGCTGATAATCTTATGGGGACCTAAAGAAAATTTAGAGTTATAATCATGTCCTGACTGGAGTATCCTGTGAGTCTTGATCATCTCAGGCAGCAGTCTTGAATCTGTTCTGGATGTAGACCTCAGGCATCTGGGCCATCTGTTCCTACCGGAGCCTTCTCAGGTGGTCTTCCTTGAGCAAACTGGATTTTTCTTAACTCAGAATGAATCCACAGCCTCTCATTTTCTGTGGAAACAAAAGCAAAATCTCTTCTCCAAAGTAACATACCTTTTACCTTCAGTTTTCAAGCCAAGGTATTTTCAAAATACCTATCTTGGGTTAGTTCAGCAGCATTTATAAACAAAAGTCTTTTAGCAGCTGTTGCTCCTTCCTCAGCATTCAAGCAGTTCAAAGAGAGCATAATAGCATACAGTATCAAGATTCTCTGTGTATTTTCCATCTTTATGCAGCTTTATTTTAACCTCTATTACGTTTATTTTTATTTTTACTTTTACTTTTTGAGACAGGTTCTCTGTATATCTGGAATAACTCTGTATACCAGGCTGTCCTTGAACTCACAGAGGGAGAAGCACCAGTCTCTGCCTCCCCAGTGCTAGGCTTAAAGGTATGTGCAACCACAACTTGATCTCACAGAGATGAGTCTGTCTCTGCCTCCCAGGCATTGGGATTAAAGGTGTATGCTACTACCACACCTTGAAGTCACAGAGATCAATCTACCTCTGCCTCTCTGCCTGGCAAGTGTTGCGATTAAAGGTGTGTACCCTGGTTCCTGGGGTGCATCTTGAGGACAGTTTCTGGTCAGCTAACTAAAGCATTCTGTTTGTGTCTGGTCAGCTAACTAAAGCATTCTGCCCCGCCTGGTGATTAGCTGTAGGGCTTTGACTCCACCCTTGGTATGGTAATTTCCCACCTGAGTGGGTGGAAATCCTAATGCAGCAGCTAGGTATATAAGGATTTCCCCAAGGTTGAATAAATGGCATTCTGCTGATCTCGTTCGAATGACCTAGGGCTCTTTGTGTGTTCTTTCAATCTCCAGGCCCTTGCCCGACTTGCATAAGGTACAGTGGCCTGCAAACTGTACCGAGGGTGTAACACAAAATCGGGTGTTACACACCCAACTACTCTCTTTCTTTCTTTTATACTTTTAAAAACTTTACCTGGGGGTTCGTGGCCTCTCCCACCAGCCCCATGAGCTGCAGTGGCTTGGGTCCGGACAGTGAGACGTCTCTGTCATTTCTAGAGTTTTGGAAGCGGCTTACTTCTTGTTTACTTAGGGAATATTATATCCTTCTGGAGTCTTTGATTGAGTTGAAGAATAGATGGATAGTTATAATTATAGTTTTCCATTGTTATGATAAAAGATAAAATAGATGTAAATATTGTGTCTGTAATTCTAGTTTATAACTGCTGTGCTATATATAATTTTCCTATGTTAAAGTGAAAGTCTTTGTTTAATCAGAAAAAGGGGAAATGATGTAGGAGGGTTTTTATCTATCTGTTGTTTCATTGGTTGATTAATAAAGAAAACTTCTAGCCCCAATAGGTCAGAACATAGGTAGGCGGGGAAGACAGAACAGGATGCTGGGAGAAAGACAGCATAGTTGATCAGACACAATGGAGCCAGCCACCAGATCAGACATGCTGAATCTTTCCGGTGTAAAGCTCGACGTGTGGGATCTGGGTGGGATGAAGCAGGCCTGCTAGCCTCATCACTATAGGGGATCTGGTGCCAAAGAAGTCAAATCAAATCCTTTCCCTGTATTCTTTGTTGTCCTGGGAACTAAACCAGGCTCTCCCTTAGATGCTAAACCAGAGGTCTACAACTGGGCTTAAACCCCTAGTCCTCTGTCAAGTTGTGTGTGTGTGTGTGTGTGTGTGTGTGTGTCTGTGTGTGCACGCACTTGTATGTGTGCACCTGTGTGTGTGCACCTGTGTGTGACTGTCTGTTCCTGCACAAAGGCAGTTGGATCCCTCAGAGCTGGAGTTACACAGGTGATCGATTACATGGGTGCTGGCATGTAATCATGATTGTGCAGCAATCAATCCTAAAGGTGAGCTACCTTCCCAGAGCCATCTTGAAAACTGAAGCATTTGTTTGTGAATGCTGGCTCATGCTTTGTGCCCAACACTTCCTGAGTAAAGCAGCAGGAGGCTGGAGAGCAGCTATGGAAGCAGCAATGAGAGATGTGGAGAGGGCATGGCAGAGCCTAGACATGTAAAGAGAACCCAGGTTCTAGACTACACTGCGGGCAGACAGGAGTCCTCCCTTCAGCTCATACCTGTGTGCTTCCTAGCCTTCAGCTCATGGATTAGCTTTGTTTTGGTGCAATCCTTTCTCGCAGGAAGACCACTGGCTCAGGGGGTTCACTCACTGTTGGTCCAGATGGGAAATGAACCCCAGGGTGCAGGGGAACTGGGGCTAAAGCTTGATGTTCTTGCCTTCACTGGCACTGTTACTCTCCAGTCCCACTTCCTTTAATTAACCCCCCTTTAGATACACATGTACTTGCGCGTGTGCCCGCGCACGCACACACATATGTACACACACCTTTGCATAATCTGACCCGAGGCCTCTACTCCTTGCCCTGCCATCCACCACCTCTAACCGGTCAGTGGTGGCTCTCACCAGTCAGAACTGCTGCTCTGAATCAGTTTCAGGATGCATTTGCCTACTGTGGACACAGCATCACTGGCTAGCTCGAGGTAGCCCCATCCCCCATTAGGCTCCCCCATGCTCAGCTCACTTGGGTGTGGAGGCCTACAATGAGGGAACAGCTGTGTTCTGGCACCTGGCATAATGAGTACAGCTGGTCCCTCTTCCAGTCTGAAAAGGAAGAGGGGACACATGCAGGAATTCCCCTGGGAAAGACAGAGCTCAGAGTCTGCTCTGTGACCTGAAGCGTGTGGACTCTTCTGGGCTCTGGTCACTTTACGTGTTACCACTGGAAGTGGAGAAAGAACAGGAGGAAGCACAGAAGACGACAGCAGTGGTTGATACCTCAGATGCAGTAACGATGTGTACAGACAATTCCTAAGCCCTTCCATGTTACTCCAAAGGCCAAGCCAGTGAGGGCCTTAGGGTTCTCTGTAGGCCATCTTCAGAGGCAGAGAGTGGGACACACAGCTCCTGTCATAGCTGAATGGCATGGCCACTCCTGAACAGAAGGAGGGACATAAAGTTCTGCAGTCATCCCAAAGCCTTAGACTAAATGAGGGTGTACACACACACACACACACACACACACACACACACAGGAGTTCTAGCCATGTCTGGTTGGGTATATGACCTGAATTTTATTTGGTTTTGTATTTTTTCTTATTTTAAGAATTTTGGACTCAGGGATGGAGAGGTGGCTCAGCGGTTAAGAGCACTTGACTGCTCCCCAGAGGTCATGAGTTCAATTCCCACCAACAACATGGTGGGTCACAACCCTCTGTGATGGGATCAGATTCCTTTTTCTGGTGTGCATGAAGACAGACTCATATACATGAAATATGTGAATAATTAAGACTTCAGAAGAATTTCATTCTCTTTCAGAAAGGAGCTGTAATTCAAGGCTGCATTCAGGAGAGATAGTGGCTATTAGGGTTGGTTTTATGTCACCTTGCCACAAATTAAGGTCACCTAAGTAGGGACCCTCTCCTGAAGAACATCCTGATTGTCTTAATTGATTTAGGAAGAGTCACCATAGTGGTGGAAGCAGGAGTTCTGATCAAAAGGACATGACAGAAGGAAATTGATATGACTCTTGTGGATTGGCGTCCCTCTTGTTCTTAATTGATTTAATTAAATTCTTTAATCTGGGGGCTGAAGAGATAGATGGCTCAGGGGTTAAGAACATTGATTCCTATTCCAATGGATGCAGGTACAGCTGGGCAGTGGTGGGACATGCCTTTAATCCTAACACCGAGAGGCAGAGGCAGGCAGATCTCTGTGAGTTTGAGGCCAGCCTGGTCTAGAAGAGCTAGTTCCAGGACAGTCACCAAAGCTACAGAGAAACCCTGTCTTGAAAAACTAAAAAAAAAAGGAAAAAAGAAAAAAGAAAAAAAAAAGAATATCCAAAGAATGCAGGTTCAATTCCCGGCACCCATGTGGCAGCTCCCAACTGTAACTCCCTGTAACTCCAGTTCCAGAGAATCTTATACCGTTCACACAGACACACATGCAGGCAACACACCACTCAATACTCATTAAAAAATAAAAATATTTTTAAATATCTCAGCAAAGAAATGCTTTTTGAAATAGTAATTTTTTTTTATCGGTTTGTAGTTTAAAATTTTTTTAACTGATTTTTATTGCACTCAACATTTTTCTCTGCTCCCCTCCCTGACTTTCTGCTCCCCTTCAACCCTCCTCCATGGTCCCCATGCTCCCAATTTACTCAGAAGATCTCAGGAGATCATGTCTTCTTCTACTTCCCATGTAGATTAGATCTATGTATGTCTCTAAAAAAATTTTAATCTTTAGTTTTGATATAGTCATCCGATTGGTTCTGTTTGCCATGAAGTGCTTTTGCAAACTTCGAAGCTGTGGGAATATGGTCGCTTGTCATTAACTGTACTGTAAAGATGAGGCGAGCGGAGGGCCGCTTCCCACCACCAGGCTTCTGGCCACCGTCTAGCTTTACCTGAAATAACAACACACAAATTGTATTCATTTAAATTACTGCCTGGCCCAGTAATTTCTAGCCTCTTATTGCCTAATTCTCACATCTTGATTAACCCATTACTAATAATCTGTGTAGAACCACGACATGGTGGCTTACTGGGGAATATTCAGCATGTCTAACCTGGTGGCTGGATCAGTGGCGTCTGGCTCCATGGCATTGACCTCACTTCCCTTCTTCCCAGCATTCTGTTCTGTCTACTCCACCCACCTAAGGTTGGACTATCTAATGGGCCAAGGCAGTTTCTTTATTAACCAATGAAATCAACACAAACAGAAGACCCTCCCACATAACTGTACTCATCAGCATCAAAGACCCTGGAGGAGATCGTGTTAAAGATTAAGAATGGAAACCTGGACAGAGGCGAGGGTGCAGATCTCCAGGCATCCACTTGTTCTCTTCTTTTGACAAACAGGTTCAGTAGTCACAAGTTTGCCCCACCAGGCCCAACCCCACCCCTCACATCACCCTTGTCAGTCTGCTGCTGAGCCTGCTAATCTCTCCTCCACCTTGGAGGAAGCATCAGTTACCGTTGTCTCAAAAGTGAGGGACCTGAGGTTGAGGGTCCAAGTACCCTGCTCAGAGTCCTGGGATGAATGGACAGGTCTGCCCTATCTGCAGGTTTCCCCACCTTCTGTAACTGGGGTTTGCATTTTCCAGTGATTTGGGGTGTTTCCCTAGATTTTTTGCTTCCTGATGCTGTTTCTGCTCATTAGTAAATCTGCATGCCTTAACTTTCAAAAATGGACTTGGGAAGATGGAGGGAAGGCTCAGCAGTTAAAAGCACACACTGCTCCTGAGGAGGACCCGAGTTCCGTTCCCAGCACCCATGTCAGGTGTCTCACAGCCACTGTAACTCCAGCTCTAGGGGATCCAACCTCTGCCGGCCTCCGCTGGTATCGCACTCAAAATCAGATACAGACACACATACAATTTATTAGAAACAAAGCAAAACAAAAAATTCTACATAGCCCTAGTTGTCCTTGAACTCAGTATGTAGACCAGGCTGATTCTTGAAGATCTGCTTCCCTGGGACTAAAAGCAAGTGCCACTATACTCTTCTTTCTTTAAAAATATGCCTATAATCCTAGCACTTGGGAGGCAGAGTCAAGTAGGTGGCAGAGACAGGTGGATCTCTAAGTATGAGGAGGTCAGTCTGGTCTACAGATCAGGTTTCAGGACAGCCAGGGCTACATAGAGAAACCCTGTCTCAAGAAGAAGAAAAATATAAACAAATAAAATCAGATAATTTTTAATGTGCATAATGGGAATTGAACCCAGGTCTTCTGGAAGAGCAGCCACTGCTCTTAACCACTGAGCCATCTCTCCAACCCCCAAAATCAGATCTTTTAAAAATTGGAACCTGTGAGCAAGGTATGGTGGCTTATACTTAAAATCCCAACATTTGGAAGGTGGAGACAGGAGGATGAACATTACAAGACTTTCCTGAGCTCCATAGAGTTTGAGGCCTGTCTGGACCAAAAAAAATCTGGGGCTGAGGGTGTAGCTCAGTGGCAGAGAGCTCAAGCTGGGATAACAAGGGAAAATTATGGGAGCATGAGAACAGAAAGGAACCTCTCCATCTGAGACTAGTTAAAACTCTCCCTGCTGAAAAGCAGGAATTCCGGCATAATTAGCAATACTTGCTGTGAAAGCTGCCCACAGAGGGAGAATATTTCTTTTATATATCTGTGTTTTCAAATAAAAATGTTGAAATGGCAATAAACCAATCTTAATGCCTCGATTCATATGATCTCAGTTAGGGCCTCACTCTTGGCCAGATATTTTGTGAGAGTCACAAATAAGACGACTCACCTTGGTTCACAGCGAAGCTACCCTGACCTCCTATATCCCTGTGCTCGGGTGGGATTTTTGTTTTATTTTCCAGACAGGATCTTACATAGCCCAGGTTAGTCTTTGTCTTGGTTTGGGTTTCTACTGCTGTGAAGAGACACCATGATCATGGCAACTCTTATTTTATTGGTGTGGCTTACAGTTTCAGAGATTTAGTCCATTATCATCATGGTGAGAAGCATGGTGTGGTGCAGGCAGATCTGGTGCTGGAGAAGAAGCAGAAGAGTTCTACATCTTGATCCACTGGCAATGGCAAGTAACTGTCATATTGGGTGTGGCTTGAGCATATGGGAGGCCTCAACGCCCACCTCTGCAGTGACACACCTACTCCAACAAGGCCACACCTCCTAATAGTACCCCTCCCTATGGGCCAAGCATTTAAAGACATGAGTTATGGGGGTCATACCTATTCAAGCCACCACAACCATGAACTGACTTTGTAGCAAGGATGACTTTGAACTTCTATCCTCCTTTCTCTATCTCCAATGTGCTAGGATTACAGGGTTGCACCAGCATCCCTGGTTTATGTGATGCTAGGGATCAAACCCAGGGATTCATTCTCTACCAAGTGTCCAGTATCGCTAATCCTGACCTAGTGTTTCGTCTGATCTGCTCTGATCTTCCCTGCATATTTCAGGGATCTCATTAAATGATTAGGATTTAAATATAATAGCTTTAAAACTCACCAAAAGTTTGTGTGTGTGTTTGTGTGTGTGTGCGCACATGCGCGTGTGTGTCAGGAGCCAATTTCTCAAAGATTATCTCAAGGATCATTGT
This sequence comes from Chionomys nivalis, assembly GCF_950005125.1. Classification (NCBI taxonomy): domain Eukaryota; kingdom Metazoa; phylum Chordata; class Mammalia; order Rodentia; family Cricetidae; genus Chionomys; species Chionomys nivalis. Next base: position 70,094,461 of record NC_080100.1, read on the forward strand.
CCTGGGGATGTTTGCAGAGAGCCCCACAACCGAACTGTATTGAGAAATGTTTGTAGGCAGAGCCCACTCCACACCCACCTATCTTGAGTGGTATCTGTTAGCAGAACCTGCCCCACATTCCAACTGTGTAGAAAACTGTTTGTGGTTGGAATCACAAAAGGAATGATTCCGTTTTCATAGAGAACACTAGGTGTGTCGACTTGTGACCTCCTAACCGACAACTCGTGACCTCCTGACCAAAGATTTGTGACCTTGTGACTGACTCGTGACCAAATGTTGACTCGTGACCATTGCTGCAAGATCCCTTCGTGCCCTCTCTGCCTGTGTTTCCTCAGCCTCCAGTGCCTTGCCTGAAGCTGGCCAACTGGATTCTAGTGCATAGAGTGCAGACGGGGGTTGTGAGGCACAGGGCAGCTGGAGGTCCCACCGTGGCAGACAAGGTCAAGAGGAACTTGCTGGGGGTGCCTTCCTTGATCCCATCTCCTCCTCTGGTTTCTTGGGTCTGTGATGTCGCTGTAAGGGACAGCAGTCACTGTCCTCGCTGTCCCCATATGCACCCAGCTGGCTCAGGGAGGAGGCCCGGGATGTCTGGGTTGCAAGTTTGTCTGTCTTCCTGCTCTTGGGGACACCCATGACAGGCATCTGGAGCTGCTCTGAGCCCCTGTTGGCTTCAGCCAAGCAGTGTGTACACTTAATATAGAAGCTGAAGATAGGCAGGCCCAGGTAGGCCTCGCTAAGGAATGGGCTGAATTCAGCCTTCTACGTCACGGCTTTAATCCTCTCCAAAAAGACTCATGTAGTCAGATAGAGAGATTCAAAGATGAAGAAAACCTCTAAATGGTTTACAATGTGTTAAAAATATATGCAGGCTAAAGGTTAATTTTTTCTTATATACAACAAAATGTTTAATGAGCAAATTCTTATTAGCAAATATAAAACTGCCACAGAGAGGAAGAGCGGGACAGAGACAATGGGTTGGGGGTCAGGAAAAGGCTAAAGAATCAACTACTTAAGAAACCAGGATGGAGAACTGAAAGGACCAAAGCCAGAGGACGGGAGCAGTGGTCCGCAAAGGGAGAGGGCAGGGCACTGAGGGCCAGACAAGAAAATTCAAAATAGTTTGGCCATAAAATGTAAACACGCTATGTTCCTACCATGTGGGAAAAGGCCGAGGAAAAAGGTGTCAAGGGATAAGAAGCTGTTTGGGACGGGGCTGTGGGGGTCCTACCTGCCTGGCTGTGCACACAGTCCTCATCCCAGCCCCTTTCCTCTGTGTCTGTGTGGGTGCGTGTGTCTATGTGGGCCTGTGTGCACTTGCCCAGTCCCCTTCCTGCCCTAGCCCCCCGAACCCCCCACCCCCATAATTGCTGCCATTCCAATTGCTGCCGTCTGTCATTCGGCTGTCACTCCTCTGACCATCCATCATCTTCAGAGGGAAGAAAGGAGGGGGGGAAAGGTGGGGGGAAAGTCCCCAGCCAGCCCTCCCCCCACCCTCCCCCAGCCACCTCTACCAGAAGTCCCGGCAGTGGTAAGAGTCAGGGTCACAGTATTTTGTGACCACCACTCTGTTGGCGAACTGGCGGCCAGTTAGGCCCTGCATAGCTTTCTGGCAGTCTAACACAGAGGTGAACTCCACAAAGATCTTTCCACAGCCAGGCACCTCGACGCCGTCCACGGGCCGGGGAATCTCGATGGACTTGACCAGCCCGTATTTGCTGCACTCATCTCGCACGTCCTCCACAATCTCCTCGTACTCCTCATCGTCCAACAGCTCTTCAGGCAGCACCATGTTCATGAGGCAGAGGACCTCAGTCGGGTGACCGCCCATCTGCACCTGAGAGTCCATCAGGCCGGGCACTTGAAGGGTTACAGGTGTCTGATTGATGGTACTCAGCATGGCATTCTTGGCTCCCACACTCGCCCTCTGGACAAGCAGCTTCTTGTCCCCTAGCTGCATCCCATGCAGCCCCGCAATGGCCTGATCTGTGACGCTGATGTCCACGTACTCACAGAAGGCATAGCCCTTGGAGAGCCCTGTGGCACTATCCTTGACCAAGTTGAAGGCCTTCAGAGGCCCAAAGGATGTCAGCAGTTCTTTCACCTGGTCATCATTCAGGTAGTTGGACAAGCCCCCGATGAACAGTTTGTGCGCAGAGTCTGGAACTACACTGGATACAATGCCAGGCACATAAACAGAGGGGTTCTCTGACATGCCAGGCAGTGGCTGATAGTCATGAGGCCTTCGAATCTTCAGTGACTGGCCCTGGAAGATGATGCCATCCAAGGCCATGGCCTGGGTCGTTTCATCCACTGAGCGGAACTCCAAAAAGGCAAAATTCTTGTCTTGATTGATCTGCACAGCCAAGACTGGGTTGCCAGGGGCCTGAGTCAATCCGCAGAAGCACATCTGGGCATTGAAGAAGTCCATCATAGCTTCCTCAGTGATGCCAAATGGAATGTTGCCCACGTAGAGGCGTCTGGCCTGTCTGGTCATCTGGCTCCCAACAACAGGCACGGGCGTTGGGATCACAGCCAGACCATCAGGTGTCATAGTGGGGAGAAGGGCAGTGGCTGGAATCTGACCCGCAGCTTGCATGGCCTTGTACTGCATTGGGGTGACGTGCTCAAAGCCAGGTGGTGGCACGTCCCAGTATTTACGCACCTTCTTCTTCTTCTCATGGCGAGGGGGATGAATCAATCCACCATGCTCCTCTTTATCGCCTCTGGTCAAAGGTTTGCTTCGCCTTCGTCTGTATCGGGAGGCACTGTGCTCGTGCTGGTTAAGCCGATCTCGGCTCCGGTTCCTGTGCTTCTGGTCCCGGGTTCTAGAATGGCTGTGGCTACGCTTCCAATGGTGGTTCTCCTAGTCCCGTTCTTGTTTATTCTCGTTGAGCTTCAGCTCGAACTCGTCCAAGTCCAGCATGCTTATGCGTCCGCATAGGGTCCTGTGCAGCTCTCGCCTCACTGTGTGCTGCCTGCCCCTTTTAAAAGGAAGAGAGTAGTTGGGTGTGGTGGTACACACCTTTAATCCCAAAACTTGCAAGGCAGAGGTAGATTGATCTCTGTGACTTCAAGGTGTGGTAGCATGCACCTTTATTCCCAATGCCTGGGAGGCAGAGACAGACTGATCTCTGTGAGTTCAAGTTGTGGTAGCACACACCTTTAATCCTAGCACTGGGGAGCCAGAGACTGTTGGTTCTCTGTGAATTCAAGGACAGCCTGGTCTACACAGTTATTCCAGGATAAAGATGTACAGAGAGCCTGTCTCAAAAAAGAAAAGTAAAAATAAGAGAAATAGAGGTTAAAAGAAAGACGCATAAACATGGAAAATACAGAGAATCTTGATACTGTATGCTATTATGTTCTCTTTGAATTGTTTGAATGCCTAGGAAGGAGCAACAGCTGCTAAAAGACTTTTGTTTATAAATGCTGCCTCCTAACCCAAGATAGATACTGTGAAAATATTTGGCTTCAAAACAGAAGTCAAAAATTATGTTAATTTGGAGAAGAGATTTTGCTTTTGTTTCCACAGAAAACGAGAGGCTGTGGATTCATTCTGAGTTAAAAAAAAATTCAGTTTGATCCAGGCGGAGGTGGCCCACGCCTTTAATCCCAGCACTCTAGGGGCAGAGGCAGGAGGATCTCTGGGAGTTCGAGGCCAGCCTGGTCTAGAAGAGCTAGTTCCAGGACAGGAACCAAAAGCCACGGAAAAACCCTGTCTCGAAAAATCACACACACACACAAAAAATCCAGTTTGATCAAGCAAGACCACCTGAAAAATCTCCAGGAGGAAGAGATAGCCCAGATGTCTGAGGTCTACATCCAGAACAGATTCAAGACTGCTGCCTGAGATGATCAGGACTCACAGGATATTCCAGTCAGGACTTGACTATAACTCTAAATTTTCTTTAGGTCCCCATTAGATTATCAGCGGCCCCCAAATCAGCAGGAAGTAGCCTGAAAAACTACACCCACTTTCCCCCAGAAAAATGAACTAAGAATGTTTTCCTTTGTTTATAAAAAAAGAGGGGGAAGTGGTGCGGGAGAATTGTCTGCATTCTGTCAAACGTGTTTTAAATAAACACTGGATGGCCAGGCTGGAAGTATAGGTTGGTAAACCAGATAGGAGTAGAAGAGGAGAATGCTGGGAAGGAGGAAGCCCATTCCTCACAGGGCAGCCCAGACCACCGAAGAAGCAACATGGGAGCTGCCCAGCTAGAAAAGGTACTGAGTCATTTGGCTAGCATAGATAAGAACAATGGGTTAATATATGTGATATGAGGGTGATAAAAAGCCTGAGTTAATGGGCCAATCAGTTTATAATCTTATGGAGACCTCTGTGTAATTTTCTTTGGGGCTTGCCGGTTCTGAGGTACAGGGTGGGATGGAAATCCCCACAGTTGGCCCTCATGTTACAGACACCTGTCATTCTCTTGAGCCTCCTGGTGAGTCCCAATCAAGTGGAAAGCACTGTGTGAAGGCTGGTAAGAAACCCCCTTGTATTGACCAGTGAGCCAAGCTAGTTCTTTGTAGGGGGTAGGGGTGGTGAGGAGTGGGGTTGGGGTGCTGCCATCCTGAGGTCATATAGAGGCAGATCACAGTTTATTGGGGCCGCTGTTGCTGTTTGTATTCAGGAGTATGCAACAATTGTTTATTTTCATCCAGATAATGACTGTGATCGACTCACAGAACGACAACTGGGTTGCTGTTTTCACTATTATGAGAGTTGCCACAAGTGTTTGTGTGCAGGCTTTGAGGGGGCTCAGTTTGTCTTCCTCTCCTCCTCCTTGTTTGCAATACCCGCCCCACCATATAACTGCTGTTATATGGAAGTATTCTGGGTACATTGATTGGAATAAATATTTGTTGAGTGCTTATTGCATGTTAGGTATCGTCCAAAGTCCCAGGGTCTGTGGGGAATGAACCAGGTAAAGGTCACTACCCTCCTGGAATCTCTACCCTTCTCTCTGGGTCAGAAAATGCTAAGGAGAAAGTAACAACAAAGCAGAGGGTATGCCAGGTGGGGACAGACACTAGACCAGAGGCAGATAGAATTTGTTGAGCAAACGGGTAGTGAGTGAGAAAATGTTTGGGGAAAGAGTTTTGGGATAGGGTGGGGTTGCCACCAACAGGTGCAGAAGTCCTGGGCCAAGGCCCAGCTCGGTTTTCTTGATGGAACAGCCCATCAGGGAAGACATCTCCAGCGCTTCTCTGAGGAGCCATAGCATGTTGTGAGGGGGCTTCCAGAGCCGAATGCTCTGGGCCACGCCACCTGTGAAGTCTTTGAAAACCTCCATAGTGCCCCCCCCCCGCCAGCCGCCGCCAGGCCTAATAGGGTCCATTTAACCCTCAAGCAGACAGTGTGCTGTTAAGTGCCAGGCTGGAGATGTGAACTGGAGGGAACAGTCAGGCAGAATGGTGAGGGAAGTGAGACATGCCTGACTCTTCCCCTGGTTCAGCCAGTGTGCCATGGTCCTTGGCCAGGCTCCTGAAGTCCAGTCCGGTTCCTAGTCTGGTTAACTGACTTGCCATATGCCTTCTCCAGCAGGGTGCTCCAGAATTCCTGGCGCTGGGCACCATGCATGAACAACAGCTTGTTATTCTTAGTGGGCAGTCGGTCGTCCACCACCACATTCATCCACTGCGCGAACTGCCATAGCTGTGGTGGCAAGGGGACATTTCTCTGCATACAGGTGAACTTTATCCCCAGAGCGTCTCCTGGTGGCCTTTCCGAGAACATACATTACGATTTTTGTAAAAAACTCGTGTGTGTGTGTGGCGGGGGTGGGGTAGGGGGTGTTATGTTATTTCTTTCCTACCACCTTCTGAGTTTCAGGGATCAAACTCAGGTCATCAGGTTTGGGATAAGTGCACGGAAGCCACCTTGACCAAGGCCCTTAGAATACGTGAAGGAAAGATAACAAAAGCCCCTAAATTTCTTGAAGTAACCAAACCCAGGTATTGCACCAGTGACAAGAAAACCCTACCCATGGGGCTGGAGATTTGGCTCAGTGCTTAAGAGTGCTGACTGTTCTTCCAGGGAGCACGGTTCAATTTCCAGCTAATGCTTATAAAATTAGAATAAATCAGTCAATGAACAAGAAAAGAGAAAAGAAAACCCCACCTTCATTTAGACTAAGGCCCTGTCTTGATAAAAGACATCTGGAGGTTGAGCTTTCAGATATTAAAATCTTCTCCCTATTCTATGACATTCAGAATTGTTCCTGGATCAGCTAAAGGGTCAGGTCATACAAAATACATGGTGGAGATTTTCTGTATCATGATAACCATATGTGTTCCTGAGAATGTGCATGCATGTGGGTTCAAATGTGTGTGTCCTTATGAGTGCGCTCACACACAAAAAATGGGAATGGGGAAAGAACCACAAACAACTAATTATTTTCTTTAGCATTTTGAAAAACTTAGCTGACGTGATTTCTTTCATGAGTGGGTATTTCTCTAGATATTGTGAGAAAGCTATTTCAATTAGTGCTATATTTGGGAATCCAAGTAAGTGCAAACATGATCTCTCTCTCCTCTATCTTTCTCTGGTGGTTTGAATGAGAATGACACCCATAGGCTCATATATTTGCATGTTCATCACCAGGGAGTGCAAGTATTTGAAAAGATTGGAAGCACAGGGAGGTGTGGCCTTGCTGGAGGAAGTGTCTCACTGGGAGTGGGCTCTGAGGATTCAAAAGCCCAAGCCAGACCCAGTAGTTCTCTCTTCCTACTGCCTGTGGGTCAGGATTGTAGCTCTCAGCTCTAGATTCAGTGGCATGCTTGCCTGTGTGCTGCCAACGCTCCCTGCCTTGGTGCCAATGGAATAACTTTTGAAGCTGTAAGCCAGCCCCCAGTTAAAGGCTTTCTTCTATAAGAGTTTCCGTGGTCATGGTATCCCTCCATCTCACCCTCCCTTCCTCCCTCTTCCCTCACTTCCCTTCACCTGAAAATGGAAGATGCTGGCATAGTTTTCCTTGACATTCTGCCCCTGGACATCACATAGAACAGCAGTTTGGGACATGTAATAAGGGCACCAATGGCAGCTAGCAGCCTGCAGTCCCCTTAAAGTCAGACAGGAGGGGTTGATCCTTGAATAGCCCCACGTGTGTAGAGGCCCCAGATCCCAGTCAGGGGAGCATCCCCCAGATCTCCCCAGCAGAGATAGCTCTGCCTTTTACTGAGGTGTGTTGGGTAAGGGGCCAAATGGAAAAACTGAGGCAGAGCTTGGGTTCTGAAACAGTGAGCACATTTTCAGTTCAGTCTGGGGAGTCACAAATCAGGGTATCATTTGTGGTTTGGGGGAACTTAGGGAGGCTGCATAGCACCCTGCTTTCCTATTTGTTGAACATATCCAATAACCCTTCTGTATTATTCCTTGTGAACGGGCTGGAGAAGCGGTCAAAGGCCCAAGAGGTCTCCCTAGAAAACTTCTGTCATCTCATCTCAGTATTTAGGTGGTGAAGGATAAAACCATTCTAAGTTCCTTGGTCACCAACCTGGTCTACAAAGTGAGCCCTTGTCTCTGAAAACCAGCCAAGAGCTGGAGAGATGGCTCAGCAGTTAGGAGTACTTCCTGCTCTTTCAGAGGGCTTAGGTTCAGTGCAGCACCCACATCAGATCCTTTGCAACCACCTGTAACTCTAGCTGCAGGGGACCTGACAGCGCCCTCTCCTGGCCTCTACAAGCACTGCACTCAAATGCACAAACCCATGCACAGAAACACCTATACAAAATTAAAAAGAAAAATTGCAAAATCCCCCCAAATCCAATCAACCAAGCAAGAAAAGATGCCTCATAACTGAAAAACATCTCAGGAGTTAAGAGCACTTGCTGCTCTACCGTGCACACCAGAATGCAGGTCCCAGCATCCACATCAGCTATGTTATTAACACCTGTAATTCCAACCCCAATGGATTATAATACCCTTTTCCGGATGCTGAGGGCATCAGACACACATCTGTGAATACTCTTACACACATCTGTGCAAACTCTGACACATACACATACATCAATAATTAAAACAAAATTTTAAATCTAAAAATGAAAAAAATGTCTATCCCATCGCCCACATGCTACTGGAAAAGCTGGGCTCTGTCCATATACCACCATGAGCCCTGGGGCTAGCTGAGCATGGAGCACAGTGCTCCTGTGGAAGCATGGAAGCATGGTGCCATGCATCAGTCACCCACTGCCATCTGTCCACTGGGATTGGCCCTCAGTGACAGTCCAGGTAACTGGTGGTGCTATGTGTACTCCAGGCTCTGGGAAGTTTCTGTGATGGTTGGTAGCCTCTGGGATTTTGAGGGAGGCTGCAGTCTGGAGGGAATGGTAAAGACTCCACAGTCATCAACACAAGGGAGCTACAAAGGAGACACTGATCTCCTCCTCTTGTACCCAGCATCACTCGGGCCCATTGAGCCACAGAGAAGATTGTGGTCCTAGGGCTCTTTGGCCTCTTGCTATACTTATTTCTGCCATTTTCCCTGCCACAAATATGAAATAGAGTGGCCCAGGGTCCTGGCCTGGGCCTGAAAGGGTGCGAGATATTGAGGGACGACTACCTCAGGGAGGAGGAGATAATCTGGTACCTGGAGTAGTGTCATGTGACTCTATTGCCCAGTTATTGATGGCCCAGACCAAAGATGTCCTACCACCTACCCTGAACTCATTGGATTGTTGGCAGTGACCTTAAATTTTTCACCCCCTTTTGTTGTTGTTGTTGTTGCTCGGTCACTAGGCCTCTGGCTAGCCTAGAAATCACGTTGGAGACCAGCCTGAACTTAAATTCATGAGTAATCCTCTTGCCTCTTCTAGATTCTGGGATTACAGGGACATGTCACCATATCCAGTTTTTTTCTTTATTGAAATAATTTATTCATTTTTCTTTTATGCGCATCGCTGCTTCTTTGCCTCCGTGTATGACTGTGGGAGGGTGTTAGATTTTGGAACTCTTGCCAGTTGTGAACTGCCACTTGGGTTCTGGGAATTGAAACTGAGTCCTCTGGAGGAACAGTCAGTGCTCTTTTTCAATTTTTATTATCTATTTATTACCGTTATTAGTTTTGTTTGTTTTGTTTTTGAGACAGGGTTTCTCTGTGGAACAGCCCTAGCTACATAGGGAGACATCATCTCAATAAATAAAATTTAAAAACCTTGAACAAAACAAATAAACGTAAAGTGCCTGTGTTTACCATTGAACTACCAAGAAGCCCCGCAGAGCTTCTGGGAAGGGGCTCAGGCTACACCTAGATCTCATGCACAGAGGGCAGTATCTCAACAGTGTGCAGCACTGGCACCAGCCACACCTTCAGAGGAACAGAGTCCCACAGTACAGCTGATGTCAGCTGCAACCTCATGAGACACTGGGTTAGCCCTGCCCCTCCACTTCTGAGGCTCTCCAACAGAACCTGGGAGGTGAGAATTTCTTGCTGGTTGTTTTGTTTGGGACAGTCTCACATGGCCTCAGGTTGGCCTTGAACTTTTGCTTCTTTTGTCCATTTTATTTTATTTTATTTTTTATTTATTTTTTTTGATTATTATATATGGTTTATTGTTTAGTGTTTTTATGGTATTCATGAGCATGAGTACAAGTGGATCTCTGATTCTTTTTTTTTTTTTAGATTTTTATTGATTTTTTTTTATTCTTTTTTATTTAAAATTTCCAACTGCTCCCCGTTTCCCATTTCCCTCCCCCTCCTCCCACATATTGCCCCCTCCCCCCGCTCCCCTCCCCTTATCCCCACTCCACTTCTCCTCCCCCTAGTCCACTCCCCCTCCCTCTCGATACTGAAGAGCAGTCCAAATTCCCTGCTCTACATGAAGACCAAGGTCCTCCCACTTCTATCTAGGTCCAGGAAGGTGAGCATCCAAACAGGCTACGCTCCCACAAAGCCAGTTCATGTATTAGGATCGAAACCTAGTGCCATTGTCCTTGGCTTCTCATCAGCCTTCATTGTCCGCCTTGTTCAGAGAGTCCAGTTTCAACCCATGCTTATTCAGTCCCAGTCCAGCTGGCCTTGGAGAGCTCCCAATAGATCAGTTCCACTGTCACAGTGGGTGGGTGCACCCCTCGTGGTCCTGATTTCCTTGCTCATGTTCTCCCTCCTTCTGCTCCTCATTTGGACCTTAAGAGCTCAGACGGTTGATCCAAATTGGGTCTCTGTCTCTCTCTCGATCCATCGCCAGATGAAAGTTCCTGTGCCATTCTCCTTGGCCTCTCGTCAGCTCTCATTGTCCACCACATTAAGAGAGTCCGGTTTTATCCCATGTTTTTTTCAGTAGCAGTCCAACTGGCCTTGGTGAGCTCCCAATAGATCGGCCCCCCGTCTCAGTGGTTGGGTGCACCCCTCATGGTCCTGACTTCCTTGTTCATGTTCTCTCTCCTTCTGCTCCTCATTATAACCTTGGGAGCTCAGTCCGGTGCTCCAGTGTGGGTCTCTGTCTCTATCTCCATCCATTGCTAGATGAAGGTTCTATGGCGATATGCAAGATATTCATCAGTATGATTATAGGATAGGTTCATTTCAGGTTCCCAATCCTCAGGTGCCCCAATGAACTAACTGGGGACATTGCCCTGGGCTTCTGGTAGCCATTCCAGGTTCAAGTCTCTTGCCAACCCTTAGGTGGCTCCCTTAACTAAGGTATGAGTTTCCCTGCTGCCCCATCCAACCTTCCTTTACCCCCAATCACCCCGATTCCCCTAGTTCCCCTCATCCTCTCCTTCACACTTTTCTCTCCCCAACTCCCCTCATCCCCATCCCACCCCTCTATGATTGCCAGTTTTATTCCTCTGGCTAAGAAATCCAGAGGTAATTCCAGGTTTACATTTCTTTTTAATAGTTCTTCATCAAGAGTTTAGTGCCTTTATTGCCTCTACAAGCTGGTTACAAATTAATTTTAATTAACTCCCACTTATTAAAAAATCTGCAGTTCTTTGTGAGACACATATTCATTAAAAAATACACACAAGCAAAAGGCAAAATTAAAACACAACACACAAAAAAAGCACTGTTAAGTTTTTTGATACGTATAATTATACATGTACAAACATAATTAGGAATTTTCCTATATATGCGAGTTGATACTAAATATGCTGCTTTTAAATTGTATAATATGGAATGAACACATTTCCATGCATAAGGGTGAAACTTTCCAACTGAAAAATAAACGTGGAAAATGGGTCAAAATCCTAAAATCCAATGAGATGCTGGTAACACCAAAACTATCTAAAATACCACCAGGTAATTAAAAGTAAAATAAAGTTCAAAGATACATCAGAAAACGCTAAGAGAAAGAAAGCAGCAGCCAGATTTCAACATCAGAGAAAAAAAAGATTTCAAGGCCTGAAGCACACAGGATACAGACGGCTTCGGGAATGTCTTTGTTTCCAATGCATCATCACAAACTTGTTTCTTGCTCTTCTTATCTCTTCCCTAAGCCTTTCCAACTCATCCACTCCTCTTATCACTTCATCAGGGTTCAGATGCCTTGTGGGAGTGTCCTCTTTGGGTTCAGGACTGGGTTGAGCAGGCTCTGCTCTAAGACTTCCATCTGCATCCTCCCCCACACTTTCTCCAGAAGCCTGAAGATTTCCTCTTGCCTGCTGAGGTGAGTCTTCTGAAGGATGGCCTTCATCTGCCTTTGGTGTATTCTGGGGTTTTCCTTCACTCTCGTCACAAGACTTTTGCATGTTGAGTATTTCTTTTTTTGAATAAATTAACCCTGTAGGTACCTGAAGATTTGCCTCTCTTCTTGCACCTCGATTTATGTGGCGCCCCAAAGACAAGACTCCTGGAAAGCTCTTCTCTTGCAGGACTGAGCTGCTACTCTGCCCTTTTTATCTTGGTGCTAAAATTGTAGCTATGAACCACCATGCCTAGTTTGACGATTAAAAAAAATTGTCTGTCTGAGAATGTGTGCATCTCTGGTGGCCTGGGGGCAGTGACTGGGGTGGGGTGGGGTACATTCCTTTGCACATATTAGCCATTATGGGGTGCTGAATTCCTTGGAGCTGGAGCTGAGAACTTGGCTGTTGGGGTCTGAACTCCAGACTTCACTATTTTGTAGCAAGTGCTCCTAACTGCTGGGCTGTCTCCTCACCCGCCTCCATTTGCTAAGCCTTGGGTAATACATTATGCAGCAACAAATATCTACTAACTGTATCATCCCAACTCACTCCCAAACCAGACCACAGTAGGTACAGAGGGCCGTAGAGGACACATGCGACCCAGACTTCCAGGATTGAGAGCCATTCCACAGATCCCTCCCCCACAACAATCATTATTTTTGGGGGTCCCACTTTCCCGATGGAGGCCAGCCTCTTGTTTTTCACTCACTGAGAACGCCTTGGCAGATGTCTATGTTAGAGAGCCCATTAGTGATGAATTAATGATGAATTTGTGATATCCTATGGTGAAGGAATAGGAATGTTAAGGGGTGAATGGCCCCCTCCCTACCTCCCATGCACCTCTGAGTTCTAGTGAGCAGTAGGAGGTGCTGAGCTATCTGACCACAGCCTGGTTCTGAGAGACAGGCTTGGGGCTAGCCCAGGATTTAACTAGGAGGCTTCGCAAAAGCACGATCAGAACTGCCTTAGCTCTGATGGCATTGGGGCCTAGTGCAAGGGACCTCCCTGCTTCCCAGTGCCCACCTTGGGCCGCTGCCAGGAGATGTTCTGCATCTTTTTAGCATTGGGACCCAGATCCTCGAAGCCTATAGACTTGGATAAAGCAGGGTAAACATGGTGCTCAAACATTTCCTCCTTCCTTAGACATGCCGCTGAGAGCTCCTCAAAGTTTTGATTCTTGTAATTGTGGGCATTTTGGCTTTGGCCCACACCTTTGTCCTTGAGCCCGCTACTTTTTATAGAAGGCACAGTTCCCTTTTCAATATAAATGGGCTCAGTTCGATTAAAAATAAAGACAAGTAACCCGATTTAAAGCGGTACTGGAGCTGGGTGGGTGGGAATAGAAACAGTTTGGGAGGTGGGAATAGGAGATTCAGAAGCTGACCATCTACACTTACAGAGGTTTTATCATTTTAATACTGTTCTGGTGGTTTTATATGTCAACCTGACTCAAACTAGAGTCATTAGGGAGGAAGGAACTCTGAAGAGGTTTCTCCATTAGTGATCAAGGGGGAGGGTCCAGTTCACAGTGAGTGGTGCTATCCCTGGTCTGGTGGCCCTGGGTTCCATAAGAAAGCAGATGGACCAAGCCATGGGAAGCAAGCCAGTAAGCAGCTCTCCTCCTCAGTCTCTGCATCAGCTCCTGCCTTCAGGATCCTGCTGTTTGAGTTCCTGTCTTGACTTGCTTCAGGGATGAACAGAGATGTGGAAGTGTAAGCCAAATCAACCCTTTCTTCCCCAGCTTGCTTTTTGGCCATGGTGTTTTGCTGCAGCAATAAAACCCTCACTAAGACAATACTTACTTACTTTTATATGCATTTGCACATGTGCCTGAGTGTTTATCTGTGCATCATGTGCTCACAGAGGTCTAAATAGGCATCAGATCCCCTGGAACTGGAGTTCGAGATGGCCGTGAGCTGCCACACGAGTGATGCGATTCAAGCCAAGTCTTCTGCAAGAGCAGTAGGAGCTCTTAACCCCCGAGCCCCTCCACCTGCGTCTGCCTCCCAAGTGCTCGGTAAAGGTGTGCACCACCACGCTCAACCTTATTTAATTAAAAAACGTGTAGGGAGTCTTGTCTGCCTATATGTCTGGGCAGGCGTATGCAGTGTCCATGGATGCCAAAAAAGGACATCAGATCCCCTGGGGCTGGAGTTATTGTCATTTGTGATCTGCCTAATGTCAGTGCAGGGAACTGAACCAGTGTCCTCTGGAAAATCAGTCCTTCCTTCCTTTCTTCCTTCCTTCCTTCTTTCCTTCTTCCCTCCTTTGCTCCCTTTCTCTGTTAATCCCACTTTCTTTCTTACTTTCTTTCTTCCTTCCTTCCTTCTTTCCTTCCTTCCTTTTTTCCTTCCTTCCTTCCTTTCTCTCTCTTTCTCTCCTTTTTTCCCTCTCCTTCTCTCTTCCTTTCTCCTTTCTTTGAGACAGGGTCTCACTCACTATGTAGCCCTGGCCTGGAATTTGTTATTTAGACCAAATTTGAACTCACAGAGATCCTCCTGCCTCTGCCTCCCAAGTGCTATATTTTGTTGTTGTTGTTTTGTTATTAAATATGCACGGGTGTTTTGCATGCATGTACATCTGTGCGTCATATGAGTTCCTGGTGCCCCCAGAGGCCAGAAAAAGAATCAGCTTCCCTGTAACTAAAGTTGCAGATGCTTGTGAACTGTCATGTGGGTTCTGGGAATTGAACCTGAATTCTCTGGGAGAGCAGCCAGTGCTCTAAATCATGGAGGAATAGCTCCAGTCCCTGATTGTTTATTTTAATTTATGTGTCTATGTGTGGGTATATGCACATGGGTGCAGGTACCCAAGAAGCTCCCATGTGGGTGCTGGGAACCAAGCCTGCATCCTTGGAAGAACAGCAAGCACTCTTAACCTCTGAGCCATCCCTCCAGTCCTTGTGCTCTGTTATCTGAGTCAGTGCTGTCAACCAATGCCCTCCAAAGGGACCCCATCATCTCTGCTCTCCCTGGCTGAGCTCAAGCCCTCCAATGTCTTCACTTCTTCGCTGTGTCTTATGAATGCCTCACCATTCCTCCCATCTGTGAGCAGGAAGGGCATCTCTTCTTGATGCCCTTGAAGCCTTGATCTTCTCTTCTGTGAACCAGCCACCCTGTTTTCGTTTTCAGAGGCCGGGTGACAATAATCAAAGCACTCTGCAGACATGACGCTTGCTCTGCCTTTGTCCTGGAGCCATGACTCCACAGTCAAGAACACTTGCTGCACAATAACGAGGCCCCGTATTGGATCTCATCACCATAGGAGAAGCCTGAGAGTCTTTGTCTGTAACTCTACCTCCCAGGAATCTGACCCCATCTGCCCCCTCCAACACACACATGCACACATACTCACACAAACACAGACATGTACACATATAAATAAAACACATCTTCTAGATTTATGGGGCTGGAGAGATGGCTCAGAGGTTAAGGGCACTGACTGATCTTCCAGAGACACTGGTTCAGTTCCCAGCACCCATGTTAGGCAGCTCACAAATGCCATTAACTCCAGCCCCAGGGGATCTGATGTCCTTTTTTGGCATCCACGGACATTGCATACACCTGCCCAGACATATAGGCAGACAAGACTCCCTACATATTTTTTAATTAAATAAGGTTGGGCGTGGTGGTGCACACCTTTACAGAGCACTTGGGAGGCAGAGGCAAGTGGAGGGGCTCGGCGGTTAAGAGCACCTACTGCTCTTGCAGAAGACTTGGCTTGAATTGCATCACCTGTGTGGCAGCTCACGGCCATCTGTAACTCCAGTTCCAGGGAATCTGATGCCTATTTAGACCTCTGTGAGCACGTGGTGCACAGATACACACTCAGGCACATGTGCAAATGCATATAAAAGTAAGTAAGTATTGTCTTAGTGAGGGTTTCTATTGCTGCAGCAAAACGTCATGGCCAAAAAGCAAGCTGGGGAAGAAAGGGTTAATTTGGCTTACACTTCCACATCTCTGTTCATCCCTGAAGCAAGTCAAGACAGGAACTCAAACAGCAGGATCCAGGAGGCAGGAGCTGATGCAGAGACCGAGGAGGAGAGCTGCTTATTGGCTTGCTTCCCATGGCTTGGTCCAACTGCTTTCTTATGGAACCCAGGGCCACCAGCCCAGGGATGGCACCACTCTCTGTGAAGTGGACCCTCCCCCATTGATCACTAATTGAGATACCTCCTTACAGTTCTTTCCTCCCTAATGACTCTAGTTTGCGTCAGGTTGACACACAAAACCACCCAGAAGAGTGTTAAATAGATAAAACCTCTGTAAGCGAAGATGGTCAGCTTCTGACTCTCCTGTTCCCACCTTCCAAACAGCTGCTATTCCCACCCACCCTGCTTCAGTACCGCTTTAAATTGGGTTACTTGTCTTTTTTTTTTTTTTTTATCGAACAGAGGCATTTATATTGAAAAGGGAACGGAGGCTTCTATAAAACGTAGCCGGGGACTTCCCATCTGCCCCGTGCAGCCCGGTCATGCCCAGTGTGGTCGCAGCCCTGGCTCTGGTAGCGCCAGGGTGGAGCGGGCTGCGGGGCGTGGAGCAGGGGATCGAGCCTTGGTGGGCGAGCGTGCCCGGGCCGGAGCCACTGCAGCAGGGCTGCGGGGCCTTCCATGATGAGAGATTTGGGGGTACTTCCCTCTCTGTGTAATTGATAGTCTGGGCAACGAAGAGATGGCTGACAGTATCAAAACCTTTCTGCAGGACCTTGGCAGGGGAATCAAAGACTCCATCTGGGACATCTGTACCATCTCAAAACTAGATGCTCGGATCCAGCAGAAGAGAGAGGAACAGCGTCGAAGAAGGGCAACTAGTGTCTTGGCCCATAGGAGAGCCCAGAGTGTAGAGCGGAAGCAAGAGAGTGAGCCACGTATTGTTAGTAGAATTTTCCAGTGTTGTGCTTGGAAAGGCGGAGTTTTCTGGTTCAGTCTCCTCTTGTTTTACCGAGTGTTTATTCCTGTGCTTCAATCAGTAACAGCCCGGATTATCGGTGATCCATCACTGCATGGAGATGTTTGGTCATGGCTGGAATTCTTTCTCACATCAATTTTCAGTGCTCTTTGGGTGCTTCCCCTGTTTGTACTTAGCAAAGTTGTGAATGCCATTTGGTTCCAAGATATAGCTGACCTGTCGTTTGAGGTATCAGGGAGGAAACCTCATCCATTCCCCAGTGTCAGCAAAATAATTGCTGACATGCTCTTCAACCTTTTGCTGCAGGCGCTCTTCCTTGTTCAGGGGATGTTTGTGAGTCTCTTCCCCATCCATCTTGTGGGTCAGCTGGTTAGTCTGCTGCATATGTCTCTTCTCTACTCACTGTACTGCTTTGAGTACCGTTGGTTCAATAAAGGAATTGAAATGCACCAGCGATTGTCAAATATAGAAAGGAATTGGCCTTACTACTTTGGATTTGGCTTGCCCTTGGCTTTTCTCACAGCAATGCAATCCTCCTATATTATCAGTGGCTGTCTCTTCTCTATCCTGTTTCCTTTATTCATTATCAGCGCCAATGAAGCAAAGACTCCTGGAAAAGCATATCTTTTCCAGTTGCGCCTCTTCTCCTTGGTGGTGTTTTTAAGCAACCGACTTTTCCACAAGACAGTCTACCTGCAGTCAGCTCCTCCTCTGCAGAGAAGCTCCCTTCTCCACATCCATCTCCTGCCAGACTGAAAGCTGCTGCAGGCCACTGAGTCCTGCTGTCCAAAGAGGATGGGTGGGATTGGGTGGAGGATGTGGCAGCTCTTTACTCTGTTTTCCGGCCCCTGCCATGGAAGGCAGGACCCACTGCCAAGGGCCCTCTGCATATATCCTTCTCTTTGATGAATTGGAATTTTTGTCTCCAGTACACATAAGGCAGAATCTTCCTGAATCCAGTATGTGGATTTTTTTTTTTAAACCACCACCCTAGGTCTGAAAGGGCCAGAGTTTTCCAGCCGTTTCTAGCATTTGCCAGCTCCTGTGCCTGGACTGATTGACGACATTTTTTCATTTCCCTGTGTAATTTACCCTCCCAATTCTTGCTGCCTTCCAGCACCCCTGGATGAATGGGCTTTGTAATTTTAACTGTTGTATTTTGTGTATTTGTTGTTACTGTTTTCTGTGAAGCACATACATTGGATGTGGGAGGTGAAGGAGCATTTCAATTGCTCTAGGTCACTCCCTCTATAGCCATCACTGTCTTGTTTTCTTGTAACTCAGGTTAGGCTTTGGTTTCTCTTGCTCTGCTGCAGAAAAAGAAAGGAAGGAAAAAAAAGACCCTGAAGAGACGAGACAGATAGACCTCAGCCAAACTGGCTGCATTTTGAGGAGTTATTTTCTTTCTTCCCCTTGAAGGGGAAACAGCTTTTTTCACTGGTATAACTTAAGTTCCCCAGTTATGGGGTGGTACCAGTTCTGGACAAGTGCCACTGCATCACAGAATGCTCAGAGGATCTGAAATTCTTAACCCTGAAGATGAATTTTATTGTTGGCCACTGCCAGGTCTCATTGGTGTTTTAAGGAATATTGGGTGCTTCATATAGGAACTGAAGGGGTAAACTTATTAAACCCATTCAACCTGTGATTGGTGATGTTTTCCTGTCATTTTAAGAGTCTAAATAAGGGGTGGGAGGGCAGATGTAAAAAACTTGTACAATCTTAAAATATCACAATTAAACGTGAGTCCGTTTCCCATAAAAAATAAAATAAAATAAAAAGTAGCCGGCTCAAGGCCAAAGGCATGGGCCAAAGCCAAAATGCCCACAACTACAAGAATCAAAACTTTGAGGAGCTCTGAGTGGCATGTCTAAGGAAGGGGGAACTGTTTGAGGACCCTGTTTTCTCTGCTGAATCCAAGTCTATAGGCTTCAAGGATCTGGGTCCTAACTCCAAAAAGATGCAGAACATCTCCTGGCAGCAGCCCAAGGTGGGCACTGGGAAGGGGGGAGGGCCTGGCACTAGGCCCCAGCGCCATCAGAGCTAGGGCAGTTCTGAATGTGCTTCTGCAAAGACTCCTAGTTTAATCCTGGGCTGGCACCCAAGCCTGTCTCTCAGAACCAGGCTGTGGTCAGATAGCTCAGCAACTCCTACTGCTCACTAGAACTCAGAGGTGCATGGGAGGTAGGGAGGGGGCCCTTCACCCCTTAAAATTCTTATTCCTTCACCATAGGATATCACAAATTCATCATTAATTCATCACTAATGAGCTCTCTGACACAGACATCTGCAAAGGAGTCCTCGGTGAGTGGAAAACAAGGGGCTGGCCTCCATTGGGAAAGTGGGGCACCCCCTAAAAAAGGTTGGGGTGGGAGAGGGGGCTGTGGAATGGCTCTCAATCCTGGAAGTCGGGGTTGCTTGTGTTCTCTAGGGCCCTTCTTACCTACTTTGGTCTGGTTTGGGAGTGAGTTGGGATGATAGAGTTAGTAGATATTTGTTGCTGCATAATGTATTACCCAAGGCTTAGCAACTAAAGGCATGTGAAGAGACAGCCCAGCAGTTAAGAGCACCTGCTACAAAATAGTGAAGTCCAGAGCTCAGACCCCAACAGCCAAGTTCTCACCTCCAGCTCCAAGGAATTCAGTACCCCCTGCTGACCACCATGTGCACAGGAATGTACCCCACCCCACCCCAGCAAACGCCCCCACACCACCACAGGTGCACACATTCTCAGACAGACAATTTTTTTTAATTGTTAAACTAGGCATGGTGGTGCATAGCTACACTTTTAGCACCAGGATAAAAGGGGCAAAATGAGCAAGAGTTCAAGGCAAACCTGAGGCCACATGAGACTGTCCCAAACAAAACAACCAGCAAGCAATTCTCACCTCCCAGGTTCTGTGGGAGAGCCTCAGAAGTGGAGGGGCAGGGCTAACCCAGTGTCTCATGAGGTTCCAGCTGACATAAGCTGCACTGTGGGACTCTGTTCCTCTGAAGGTGTGGCTGGGTCCAGTGCTCCACTGCTGAGATACTGCCCTCTGTGCATGAGATCTCAGTGCACCCTGAGCCCCTTCCCAGAAGCTCTGTGGGGCTCCATGGTAGCCGAAGAGTAAACACAGGCACTTTACATTTATTTGTTTTGTTCAAGGTTTTTAAATTTTATTTATTGAGACGAGGTCTCACTATGTAGCTAGGGCTGTTCCATAGTGTCAAAACCAAAACAAACAAACAAAACTAAGAACAATAAAAAATAAATAATAAAAATTGAAAAAGAGCACTGACTGCTCTTCCAGAGGACCCAGGTTCAATTCCCAGCACCCACGTGGCAGTTCACAACCGCCAAGAGTTGCAAGGTCTGACAACCTCCCACAGTCATACACACAGGCAAAGAAATCACCAATGCGCATAAAAGAAAAAATGAAAAACTTATTTCAATAAAGTAATAAACTGAGTATGGTGGCATATACCTGGAATCACAAAATCTAGAGGAGGCAAGAGGATTACTCATGATTTCAAGGTCAGGCTGGTCTACAAAGTGAGTTCTAGGCTAGCCAAGAGCTTAGTGACCTTGCAACAACAACAACAACAACAGTAAAGGGGGGTGAGAAATTTAAGGTCACTCCCAGCAATGCAGTGAGGTCAGGGTAGCCTGGCTAGAGGAGACCCCGTCTTTTGTCTTAGAGACAAAGCTCAAAACTTTCTCACCTGTCACAGGGGGTAGGACTTCTTTGGTCTGGGCCATCAATAACTGGGCAATAGAGTCACATGACACTACTCCAGGCACCAGGTTATCTCCTCCTCCCTGAGGTAGTCCTCCCTCACAATCTCGCACCCTTTCAGGCCTAGGGCAGGAGCCAGGGCCACTCTATTTCATATTTGTGGCAGGGAAAATGGCAGAAATAAGTACAGCAAGAGGCCAAAGAGCCCTAGGACCACAATCGTCTCTGTGGCTCAATGGGCCTGAGGCATGCTGGGTACAGGAGGAGAAGATCAGTGTCTCCTTTGTAGCTCCCTTGTGTTGATGACTGTGGAGTCTTTACCATTCCCTCGGGACTGCAGCCTCCCTCCAAGTCCCAGAGGCTACCAACCATGACAGAAACTTCCCAGACCCTGGAGCCCACACAGCACCACCTTTTACCTGGCCTGTCACTGAGGGCCGACCCAAGGGGACAGATGGCAGTGGGCGACTGATTCATGGCACCATGCTCCCATGCTTACACAGGTGCACTGTGGTCCATGCTCAGCTAGCTTCAGGGCTCATGGTGCCATATGAACAGAGCCCAGCTTTTCCAGTAGCATGTGGGCGATGGGATAGACACTTTTTCATGTTTTAGATTTAAACTTTTATTTTAATTATTGATGTATGTGTGTCTGTGTGTGTGTGTCAGAGTTTGCACAGATGTGTGTCAGAGTATTAACAGATGTGTGTCTGATGTCCTCAGCATCCAGAAAAGGGTATTACAATCCCTTGGGGTTGGAATTACAGGGTGTTAATTAGATAGCTGATGTGGATGCTGGGACCTGCACTCTGGTGCTCATGGTAGAGCAGCAAGTGCTTTTAAGTCCTGAGACTTCTTTCCAGTTGTGAGGCATCTTTTTTTTTTTGTTGTTGGTTGACTGCATTTTGTGGGGGGGGGTTGCAATTTTTCTTTTTAATTTTGTATAGGTGTTTCTGTGCATGGTTTTATGCATTTGAGTGCAGTGCCTGTAGAGGCCAGGAGAGGGCGCTGTCAGGTCCCCTGCAGCTAGAGTTACAGGTGGTTGCAAAGGATCTGATGTGGGTGCTGCACTGAACCCAAGCCCTCTGAAAGAGCAGGAAGTACTCCTAACTGCTGAGCCATCTCTCCAGCTCTTGGCTGGTTTTCAGAGACAAGGGCTCACTTTGTAGACCAGGTTGGTGACCAAGGAACTTAGAAAGCTTTTATCCTTCACCACCTAAATATTGAGATGAGATGACAGAAGTTTTCTAGGGAGACCTCTTGGGCCTTTGACTGCTTCTCCAGCCCGTTCACAAGGAATCATACAGAAGGGTTATTGGATATGTTCAACAGATAGGAAAGTAGGGTGCTACGCAGCATCCCCAAGTTCCCCCATACCACAAATGATACCCTGATTTGTGGCTCCCCAGACTGAACTGAAAATGTGCTCACTGGGCTATTCAAGGATCAACCCCTCCTGTCTGCCTTCAAGGGGACTGCAGGCTGCTGGCTGCCATTGGCGCCCTTACTGCATATCCCAAACAGCTGTTCCCTGTGGTGCCCAGGGGCCAGAATTCAAGAAAAACTATGCTGGCATCTTCCATTTCCATGTGAATGGAAGAGTGGGAGGAGGAGAGGGAGGGAGGGAGGGAGGGAGGGAGGGAGGGAGGGAGGGAAGGAGGCAAAGGGAAAAAAAGAGGGAGGGATGAAGGGAGCATGAGTCACTGTTCTATTGCTTTGAAGAGGCACCATGACCATTGTAACTCTTATAGAAGAAAACCTTTAACTGGGGGCTGGCTTACAGCTTCAGAGGTTAGTCCATTGCCAGCAAGGCAGGGAGCGTTGGCAGTACACAGTCAAGCATGCCACTGAGCTAGAGCTGTGAGCTACAATCCTGACCCACAGGCAGTAGGAAGAGAGAACTACTGGGCCTGGCTTGGGCTTTTGAAACCTCAGAGCCCACTCCCAGTGAGACACTTCCTCCAGCAAGGCCACACCTCCCTGTGCTTCCAATCTTTTCAAATACCTGCACTCCCTGGTGATGAACATGCAAATATATGAGCCTGTGGGGGTCATTCTCATTCAAACCACCAGAGAAAGATAGAGGAGAGAGAGAGAGAGAGATCATGTATGCACTTACTTGGATTCTCAAATATAACACTAATTGAAATGGTTTTCCGACAATATTTAGAGAAATACCCACTCATGAAAGAAATCATGTCAGCTAAGTTTTTTAGAGTATAAAGAAAACAGTTGTTTGTGGTTCTCGCCCCAATCGCATTTGTGTGTGTGTGCACACGCATGCACACACACACACATGGGAACGCACGTGCATGCACATTCCCAGGAACGCACATGGTTATCATGATACTGAAAATCTCCACCATGTATTTTGTATGACCTGGCCCTTTCACTGATCCAGGAACAATTCTGAATGTCATAGAATAGGGAGAGGATTTCAAGATCTGAAAGTTCAGCCTCCAGATGACTTTTATCAAGACAGGGGCTCATTCTAAAGACAGATGGGGATTTCTTTCTTTCTTTTCTTGTTCATTGACTGATTTATTTTAATTTTATATTCATTAGCTGGAAATTGAACCTTGATCATTGGAAGAACAGTCAGTACTCTTAACCACTGAGCCAAATCTCCAGCCCCATGGGTAGGGTTTTCTTTTTGCTGGTACAATACCCGGGTTTGGAAACTTCGAGAAATTTAGGTATTCTAAGGGCGTTGGTCAAGGTGGCTTCAGTGCACTTATCCCAAACCTGATGACCTGAGTTTGATCCCTGAAACTCAGAAGGTGGTAGGAAAGAAATGACATAATACACACACACAAACACACGCACACACAAACACACCCCAGTTTTTTACTAAAATCCTAATATGAGTGATTACTGCTGGTATGTTCTCGGCATGGCCACCAGGAGGCGCTCTGAGGATAAAGTTCACTTTATGCAGACAAATGTCCCCTTGCCACCCACACCTTTGGCAGTTCAGGCAGTGGATGAATGTGTTGGTGGACGACCGACTGCCCACTAAGAATAACAAGCTGTTGTTCATGCATGGTGCCCAGCGCCAGGAATTCTGAAGCGCCCTGCTGGAGAAGGCCTATGACAAGTAAGTTACCCAGACTAGGAACCAGACTGGCCTTCAGGATCCTGGCCAAGGGCCATGGGCCACTGGCTGAACCAGGGGAGGAGACAGGCATGTCTCACTTCCCTCACCACTCTGCCTGACTGTTCCCTCCAGTTCACATCTCCTGTCTGGCGCTTAACAGCACACTGTCTGCTTGCAGGCTAAATGGACCCTACGAGGCCCTGGCAGGGTGGTAGCACTATGGAGGGTGTTGATGACTTCACAGGTGGCGTGGCCCAGAGCATTCGGCTCTGGAAGACCCCTCACAACATGCTATGGCTCCTCAGAGAAGCGCTGGAGATGTCTTCCCTGATGGGCTGTTCTATCAAAGTAAACTGAGCTGGGCCTTAGTCCAGGACTTCTGCACCTGTTGTGGCACCCCCACCCTATCCCAAAACTCTTTCCCCAAACATTTTCTCACTCACTACCTGTTTGCTCAACAAATTCTATCTGCCTCTGGTCTAGTGTCTGTCCCCACCTGGCATACCCTCTGCTTTGTTGTTTCTTTCTCCTTAGTATTTTCTGACCCAGAGAGAAGGGCAGAGATTCCAGGAGGGCAGTGACCTTTACCTGGTTCATTCCCCATGGACCCTGGGACTTAGGACGATACCCAGCATGCAATAAGCACCCAGCAAATGTTTATTCCAATCAATATACCCAGAATACTTCCATATAATAGCAGTTATATGGTGGGGGTGGGTATTGCAAACAAGGAGGTGGAGAGGAAGACAAAATGAGCCCCCTCGAAGCCTGCACACAAACACTTGTGGCTACTCTCATAATAGTGAAAACAGCAACCCAGTTGTCGTTCTGCGGGTCAGTCACAGTCATTACCTGGTTGAGTAAACCGAATTGTTGCACACTGCAGAATACAAACAGCAGGTTCTCGGTGCCAGGAGAGCCATCTTTGGGGTGAGTTTCTGACACCCGCCAGCATCCCATGACAGGAAACTCAGAAGTTCCTCATCCCCACCCCCCCCATACTTCCTGGCCTCCCTGCATGGGCTCTACTCCTCGCATACTGCCTCTCTCTTCCTATCCCACCCAGCTTGCATCCATAACCCTCCTCCCCTCTGCCCGCCTTCCCTCTTTGGGCACATAATGCCACCCAGCTCAGCCTGCCTGGGCGCTGGGGTCGAATCCTAAGGGCAAGCAGGTGGGCGGGAGTTCCTGTGTGTCAGTAACATGCCTGCACCAAGCAAGGTAGGTGCTTTGTTTACGAACTACCCATCCAGCACGGAGATCTGTTCTTGGAGCCAGGAGAGCCATCCTTGGGGTGAGTTTCTGACCCACGCCAGCAGCCCTGGACAGGGAACTCAGAAGTTCCTCATCCCCACCCCCCTATACTTCCTGGGCTCCCTGCAGGGGCTCTACTCGCTGCAGACTGCCTCTCTCTTCCTACCTCACCCATCTTGCATCCAGAACCCTTCTTCCTTCTGCCCCCTTCCCTCTTTGGGCACATAACACCATCCAGCTCAGCCTGCCTGGGCGCTGCGGTCGAATCCTCAGGGCAAGCGGGTGGGCGGGAGTTCCTGTGTGTCAATAACCTGCCTGCAACAAGCAAGGTAGGCGCTTTGTTTACGAACTACCCAACCAGCATGGAGATATGTTCTCGGGGTCAGGAGAGCCATCTTTGGGCACGGAGATCTGATCTCGGCACCAGGAGAGCCATCACTGGAGCACCAGGAGAGCCATCACTGGGGAGTGTCATCACTGGGAAAGTACATCAGTAGGGAAGGAGACCTGATCCTGTAAAAGAAGATCCATAGGGGAGCACTCAGAGGAAGAGATGGGCAGGCACCAATGAAAGAATTCAACCAACAATCTGAAAAACAATATGAAACCACCAGAACCCAGTGACCTCACAACAGGAGGTCATGAACACCTTAATCAAGAAGAAGTAGAAAAAATTGACTTTATGAAAGTGATTGACGCCCTTAAACAGCATGTAAAAAATGCCCTTATAAAAATGGATGAGAAGTATAACAGAAAGTTTGAAGAATTGAGTAAATCAGTGAATGATACCCTAGGAAACCAAGGAAAAACAATCAAACAGATAATGGAAACAGTTCAAGACATGAAAACTGAAATGGAAGCAAAGAAGAAAACACAGAGAGCCGGCTGGACATGGAAAATCTAGGTAAACAAATAGAGACTACAGAAACAAGCATAACCAACAGAATACAAGAGATAGAAGAAAGAATCTCAGATTCCGAAGATACCATAGAGAAAATAAACACGCTGATCAAAGAAAACAGCAAGGCCAACAAACTCTCATCACAAAACATTCAGGAAATATGGGACACAATAAAAAGACCAAACCTAAGAATAATAGGAGTAGAAGAAGGGGAAGAAGTGCAGCTCAACGGTCCAAAAAATATATTTAATAAAATTATAGAAGAAAACTTTCCCAACCTAAAGAAAGATTTACCTATGAAGGTTCAAGAAGCATACAGAACACCAAATAGGCTGGATCAAAAAAAACATCCCCTCGCCATATAATAATCAAAACACAAAACATACAGAATAAATAAAGAATATTAAGAGCTGCAAAGGGAAAAGGCCAAGTTACTTATAAAGGTAAACCTATCAGACTTACACCTGACTTCTCTATGGAAACCATGAAAGCCAGAAGGTCCTGGATAGATGTATTGCAGAAACTAAGAGACCATGGATGCAAGCCCAGACTATTATACCCAGCAAAGCTTTCGTTCACTATAAATGGAGAAAACAAAATTTTCCAGGATAAAAACAAATTTAAACAATATGTAGCCACAAATCCAGCCTTACAGAAAGTAATAGAAGGAAAATCAATAACCAAGGAGTCCAACAATGACCACAATAACTCAGACATCTAGAGACCCTTCACCAGCTCAACTCAAAGAAGGGAAACACATAAACTCTACTACTAAAAAAGTGACCGGAGTTAACAACCACTGGTCAGTAATATCACTTAATATCAATGGACTCAACTCACCTATAAAAAGGCTCAGGCTAAGAGATTGGATACAAAAACAGGACCCAACATTCTGCTGTTTAAAAGAAACACACCTCAACCACAAAGACAGGCACCTATTCAGAGTAAAGGGCTGGGATAAGGCTTATCAAGCAAATGGACCCAAGAAACAAGCAGGTGTGGCCATACTAATTTCTAACAAAGTTGACTTCAAACTTAAATCAATCAGAAGAGATGGAGAGGGACATTTTCTACTCATAACAGGAACAGTTCATCAGGATGAAGTCTCAATCCTGAATATCTATGCCCCTAATATAAAAGCACCCACGTACGTAAAAGAAACATTGCTAAAACTCAAGCCAGACATCAAACCGCACACACTAATAGTAGGAGACTTCAACACTCCTCTCTCACCAATGGACAGGTCAATTAGACAGAAACCTAACAGAGAAATAAGAGAATTAATGGAGGTAATGAATCAAATGGACTTAACAGACATCTATAGAATATTCCACCCAAATAGGAGAGAATATACCTTCTTCTCTGCAGCTCATGGAACCTTCTCGAAAATTGACCACATACTCGGTAACAAAGCAAACATTCACAGTTACAAAAAAATATTAGTAACCACCTGTACCTTATCAGATCACCATGGATTAAAGCTAGAATTCAACAACAATGCTACCCCCAGAAAGCTTACAAACTCATGGAAACTGAATAGTCAACTACTGAACCATACCTGGATTAAGGAAGAAATAAAGAAAGAGATTAAAGTCGTCCTTGAATTCAATGAAAATAAAGAAACAACATACTCAAACTTATGGGACACTATGAAAGCAGTCCTAAGAGGAAAGTTCATAGCACTAAGTGCCCACTTAAAGAAAACAGAGAAAGCACACATTGGAGACTTAACAGCCCACCTGAAAGCTCTAGAAAAAAAGAAGCAGACTCACCTAGGAGGAGTAGAAGACGAAATAATCAAACTGAGGGCTGAAATCAACAAAATAGAAACACAGAAAACAATTGAAAGAATCAATGAAACAAAAAGCTGGTTCCTGGAGAAAATGAACAAGATTGATAAACCCCTATCCAAACAAATCAAACGGAAGAGAGAGAATTTGCAAATTAATAAAATCAGAAATGAAAAGGGGGACATAACCACAGACACAGAGGAAATTCAGAGAATCATTAAATCTTAATACAAAAACCTGTATGCCACAAAACTGGAAAATGTAAAAGAAATGGACACTTTTAAAGATAAATACCATATACCAAAGTTAAACCAGGACCAGGTGAACAACTTAAATAGACCTGTTAGTCGCGAAGAATTAGAAGCTGTTAACAAAAACCTCCCTTTCAAAAAAAGTCCTGGACCAGATGGTTTCAATGCGGAATTCTACCAGAACTTCCAAGAAGACCTAATACCTATACTCCTTCATGTATTTCACAATATAGAAATAGAGGAGTCATTGCCAAATTCCTTTTAGGAAGCTACAGTAACTCTGATACCAAAACCACACAAAAACTCAACCAAGAGAGAGAATTACAGGCCAATCTCACTCATGAACATCGACGCAAAAATCCTCAACAAAATACTGGCAAACCGAATCCAAGACACATTAGAAAAATTATCCATTATGATCAAGTAGGCTTCATCCCAGAGATGCAGGGCTGGTTCACCATACGCAAATCTATCAATGTAATCCATCATATAAATAAACTGAAAGAAAAAAATACATATGATCGTTTCATTAGATGCTGAAAAAGCATTTGACAAAATTCAACATCCCTTTATGATAAAAGTCTTGGAGAGATTAGGGATACAAGGGTCATACCTAAATATAATTAAAGCTATTTACAGCAAGCCAACAGCTAACATCAAATTAAATGGAGAGAAACTTAAAGCCATCCCACTAAAATCAGGAACACGCCAAGGCTGTCCACTCTCTCCATACCTCTTCAATATAGTCCTTGAAGTTTTAGCAATAGCAATAAGACAACATAAGGGGATCAAGGGGATTCGAATTGGAAAGGAAGAAGTTAAACTTGCATTATTTGCAGATGATATGGTAGTGTACATAAGTGACCCCAAAAACTCCACCAAAGAACTCCTACAGCTGATAAACACCTTTAGCAATGTGGCAGGATACAAGGTCAACTCCAAAAAATCAGTCACCCTCTTATACACAAAGGATATGGAAGCAGAGAGGGAAATAAGAGAATCATCACCTTTCACGATAGCCACAAACAGTATAAAATATCTTGGGGTAACTCTAACCAAGGAAGTGAAAGATCTATTTGACAAGAACTTTAAGGCATTGAAGAAAGAAATTGAAGAGGATACCAGAAAATGGAGGAATCTCCCCTGCTCTTGGATTGGGAGGATCAACATAGTAAAAATGGCAATTCTACCAAAGGCAGAATAGATTCAATGCAATCCCCATCAAGGTCCCATCAAAATTCTTAACAGACCTTGAGAGGACAATAATCAACTTTATATGGAAAAACAAAAAACCCAGGATAGCCAAACAATCTTATACAATAAAGGAACTTCTGGAGGCATTACCATCCCTGACTTCAAACACTATTACAGAGATACAGTAATGAAAACAGTGCAGTACTGGCATAAAAACAGAGAAGTCGACCAATGGAATCGTATAGAAGACCCGGGTTTTAACCCACAAACCTATGAACAACTAATTTTCGATAAAGGAGCTAAAAGTATACAATGGAAGAAAGAAAGCATCTTCAACAAATGGTGCTGGCACAACTGGATGTCAACCTGTAGAAGAATGAAAATAGACCCATATGTATCACCATACACAAAAATCAAGTCCAAATGGATCAAAGACCTCAATATCAATCTGAACACACTGAACCTGATAGAAGAGAAAATGGGAAGTACCCTACAACACATGGGCACAGGAGATCGCTTTCTTTGTATAACCCCAAGAGCACAGACATTAAGGACAACATTGAATAAATGGGACCTCCTGAAACTGAGAAGCTTCTGTAAAGCAAAGGACACTGTCACTAAGACAAAAAGGCAGCCTACTGACTGGGAGAAGATCTTCACCAACCCCGCAACAGACAAAGGTCTGATCTCCAAAACACATAAAGAACTCAAGAAACTAGACGTTAAAATGCTAAATAACCCAATTAAAAAAAATGGGGCACTGAACTGAACAGAGAATTATCAACAGAAGAAGTTCAAAGGCCAAAATATACTTAAGGTCATGCTCAACCTCCTTAGCGATCAGAGAAATGAAAATCAAAAGAACTTTGAGATATCATCTTACACCTGTCAGAATGGCTAAATTCAAAAACACCAAGGATAGCCTTTGCTGGAGAGGTTGTGGAGAAAGGGGTACCCTCATCCATTGCTGGTTGGACTGCAAACTTGTGCAACCACTTTGGAAATCAGTGTGGTGGTTTCTCAGAAAAATTGGGATCAACCTACCCCTGGACCCAGCAATACCACTCTTGGGAATATACCCAAGGGATGCCATATCATATGACAAAAGCATTTGTTCAACTATGTTCATAGCAGCATTATTTGTAATATCCAGAACCTGGAAGCAACCTAGATGTCCTCCAATGGAAGAATGGATGAAGAAAGTGTGGAATATATACACATTAGAATACTACTCTGCGGTAAAAAACAATGACTTCTCGAATTTTGCATGCAAATGGATGGAAATAGAAAATACTATCCTGAGTGAGGTAACCCAGACCCAAAAAGAAGATCATGGGATGTACTCACTCATAATTGGTTTCTAGCCATGGACAGGGGCCACTGAGTCTATAACTTGTGATCCTAAAGAAGCTAAACAAGAGGGCAAACCCAAGGAAAAACATATAGTTATCCTCCTGGCTATGGGAAACAGACAAGATTGCCAGGCAAAAAATTGGAATATTGGGGGTGGGATGTAATGGGGGTGAGGGGAGATGCGGAGAGAAAAGTATCAAGGAGAGGATGAGGGGAACTGGGGGAAGCGGGATGATTGGGGATAAAGGAAGGTTGGATAGGGGAGCAGGGAAGCACATATCTTAGTTAAGGGAGCCACCTAAGGGTTTGCAAGAGACTTGAACTTGGGGTGGCTACCAGGTGCCAGGGCAATGTCCCCAGTTAGTTCCTTGGGCAGCTGAGGATAGGGAACCTGAAATGACCCTATCCTATAGCCATACTGATGAATATCTTGCATATCACCATAGAACCTTCATCTAGCGATGGATGGAGATAGAGACAGAGGCCCACACTGGAGCACCGGACTGAGCTCCCAAGGTCCTAACGAGGAGCAGAAGGAGGGAGAACATGAGCAAAGAAGGCAGGACCACGAGGGGTGCACCCACCCACTGAGACAGTGGGTCTGACCTATTGGGAGCTCACCAATGCCAGCTGGACTGTGACTGAAAAAGCATGGGATAAAACCGGACTCTCTGAACATGGCGGACAATGAGAGCTGATGAGAGGCCAAGGACAATGTCATGAGGTTTTGATCCTACTTCGTGTTCTGGCTTTGAGGGAGCCTAGACATTTTGGATGTTCACCTTCCTAGACCTGGATGGAGTGGTGAGGACCTTGGACTTTCCACAGGGCAGGGAACCCTGACTGCTCTTGGGGCTGGAGAGGGAGGAGAAGAGGAGTGGGGGGAGGGGGAGAGGGGAGGGAGGAGGGAGAGAGAAATGGGAGTCGGGGAGGAGGTAGAAAATTTTTTTTCAGTAAAAAAATAAATAAAAAAGAATACAAACAGCAACAGCGGCCCCAATAAACTGTGATCTGCCTCTATATGACCTTAGGATGGCAGCACTCCACCCTACTCCCCGCCAACCCTATCCCCTACAAAGAACTAGCTTGGCTCACTGGTCAATACAAGGGGGTTTCTTACCAGCCTTCACACAGTGCTTTCCACTTGACTGGGACTCACCAGGAGGCTCAAGAGAATGACAGGTGTCTGTAACATGAGGGCCAGCTGTAGGGATTGACAGAATACAGACAATTCTCCTGCACCACTTCCCCCTCTTTCTTTTATAAACAAAAGAAAACATTCATAGTTCATTTATTTTGGGAAAGTGGGCATAGTTTTCCAGGCTACTTCCTGCGGTTTGGGGGCACTGATAATCTTATGGGGACCTAAAGAAAATTTAGAGTTATAATCATGTCCTGACTGGAGTATCCTGTGAATCTTGATCATCTCAGGCAGCAGTCTTGAATCTGTTCTGGATGTAGACCTCAGACATCTGGGCCATCTGTTCCTACCAGAGCCTTCTCAGGTGGTCTTCGTTGATCAAACTGGATTTTTCTTAACTCAGAATGAATCCACAACCTCTCATTTTCTGTGGAAACAAAAGCAAAATCTCTTCTCCAAAGTAACATACCTTTTACCTTCAGTTTTCAAGCCAAGGTATTTTCAAAATACCTATCTTGGGTTAGTTCAGCAGCATTTATAAACAAAAGTCTTTTAGCAGCTGTTGCTCCTTCCTCAGCATTCAAGCAGTTCAAAGAGAGCACAATAGCATACAGTATCAAGATTCTCTGTGTATTTTCCATCTTTATGCAGCTTTATTTTAACCTCTATTATGTTTATTTTTATTTTTACTTTTACTTTTTGAGACAGGTTCTCTGTATATCTGGAATAACTCTGTATACCAGGCTGTCCTTGAACTCACAGAGGGAGAAGCACCAGTCTCTGCCTCCCCAGTGCTAGGCTTAGAGGTGTTTGCAACCACAACTTGATCTCACAGAGATGAGTCTGTCTCTGCCTCCCAGGCATTGGGATTAAAGGTGTATGCTACTACCACACCTTGAAGTCACAGAGATCAATCTACCTCTGCCTCTCTGCCTGGCAAGTGTTGCGATTAAAGGTGTGTACCCTGGTTCCTGGGGTGCATCTTGAGGACAGTTTCTGGTCAGCTAACTAAAGCATTCTGTTTGTGTCTGGTCAGCTAACTAAAGCATTCTGCCCCACCTGGTGATTAGCTGTAGGGCTTTGACTCCACCCTTGGTATGGCAATTTCCCACCTGCGTGGGTGGAAATCCTAATGCAGCAGCTAGGTATATAAGGATTTCCCCAAGGTTGAATAAATGGCATTCTGCTGATCTCCTTCGAATGACCTAGGGCTCTTTGTGTGTTCTTTCAATCTCTAGGCCCTTGCCCGACTTTCATAAGGTACAGTGGCCCGCGAACTGTACCGAGGGTGTAACACAAAATCGGGTGTTACACACCCACCTACTCTCTTTCTTTCTTTCTTTCTTTCTTTCTTTCTTTCTTTCTTTCTTTCTTTCTTTCCTTCTTTCCTTCTTTCCTTCTTTCCTTCTTTCCTTCTTTCTTTCTTTCTTTCTTTCTTTCTCTCTTTCTTTCTTTTATACTTTTAAAAACTTTACCTGGGGGTTCGCGGCCTCTCCCACCAGCCCCATGAGCTGCAGCGGCTCCGGTCCGGACCCTTAGGCGGCGCTGCTGGCTTGTGCCGCCTGGGTAGCGCATCCGGGTCAGGCGCTTCATGGGGAGCCCTGCCGCCCACTGCCACCAAGGCTGGCCGGCGCCGCTCTGCAGGCTCCCTGGCTTGCGCCGCTATGGGGCCCGCGGCCATAGTGGCGACTCCAGCCCCGGGTCCCCTTGCCATCCCCGTGGGGCTGGCCTTACTCTCCGCGGCTGTGCTGGTGGGCAGCGTGGCGGGAGCGGACACCTGAAGAGAGGGAGAAAGGATAATAGGAACCAGAGGGGTCAAAGACACCACAAGAAAATCCACAGAATCAGCTCACCTGGCTCATAGGAACCTAGAGTCTCAGCCAACAACCAGAGACCCTGCATGGAGCTGACCAGGGCTCTCTACATCTATTGACAGCTGTGTAGCTTGGTCTACTTGTGGGACTCCTAACAATGGGAGCAGGGGCTGCTCCTAACACTTTGGCTGGCTCTTGGAGACTATTCCTCATACTGGGCTGCCTTGACCCATCTAAATAGAAGAGGTGAGCCAATTTGGACTGAAGTTACAGATAACTGTGAGGGGCTATGTGAATGCTGGGAAATTGAAATCAGGTCCCTGCAAGGAAGAGCATCCCATGCACTTAATCGCTGAAACTCTCCAGTTCCTAAGTACAATTGCTTTCACAGACAGGATTTCATGTAGTCCAGGTTGGCCTCAAACTCACCGTGTATTTACCACTGGCCTTGAAACTCTGTTCCTCCTTCCCCTAGATCCCAAGTGCTGAGGTCATGGGTTTGTGTACTTATTTTTTCTCCAAGATATCTTAGCTTGAAAATATTGCTATGATTGAATTGAAGCAAACTGCTAAACTGTTAGACTGAGTTATTAAAAAGGTTATTATTTCCTAATTAAAATTAATTTTCCAAGCCAGGTAACTGCTAAACATGCAGAAGTATTTGGGGAAAGGTGTGTTGGATAGCAGAAGGGCAGGAAAGGAAGACTTTATTTTCACTAAATTTACATTTATATCCTTTGGACTTTATGATATATGCATTTAATGCCTATCCAAAACTCTCTAAAAATGTTGAAGCTCAATATAAGGCTCAGATTATGTTATTCCTATTCTATGTGCAGTCAGGGTATCAAATGTTTTCTTTTCCAGTATTTTGCATTTTAAAACTTATTTCCCACTCATTGTTTTAATACTATCTTAAAACATTTCACAATATCTATTCTGTGTTTTAAGTAAAATTCACATAGTTTCACGATACTGAACTCATTAAATTTCATTCATTTTAACATTTGTTCAGCATTTATCAGTAGTATTCTTTTGATATTTCTTCTTAAATTTTTGTGGTTCCAGATTAATTCTTTAAATTTCCTTGCTGTTTTCTGTTTCCTTGGTGTTCGGCATCCTGTGTAATCATCTTAACTAGACTCTTTGCCAAATGTGTAAACACTTCTAATTATGCTGTCTATACACTTACCTCATTATAATAATGGGAACGTTTTCTGAAAATATTTTAAGAACTCAAGTTTAAAGAAATTTAAAATAGTGGAATTTCTCTGAGTGCTAGAATGCTTGCACAGAGCCCTGGTTTGTTCTCCACTTCCAAATGGGGAAAAAAAAGCATTTATCAGAATATCATAAAGTGTCCTTGTTTTTCTAATACAGTCTAGTGAAAGGGTGAGACCTTAAAGGAACATGAAAATCTAGAAACTAAGCAAGGTTATTAAAATATCTGGTTACCTTTCTTCCATTACTTGTTCCATGTGAGAGGAGGTGAATTGTGTAAAACGACAATCCAGAAGGGCTGTGGTTGCTCAGTTTTGTTCTGTTGGACAGGATGCAGAGATGCTGGGAGCTAAGTGTTATTACCAAAGAATCAAAAGGCCAAAATGTTAAAAAAAAATGTATAAAGTAAAAGCGGTACAGTAACCTAGTTAATGACTGAAGAAAACAAGGAAAGTTCAGGGCAGGACTCACACCCAATCTGTACAGTCTGGCATCACACTCTCGCCCAGAGCAGCCTCCAATCCTGAGATTTCCACAGATGAGCAATCCGTGGTACATGCTCTATACAGGTACACTTTACTTACGTGTATTTTAAAACAGGAGTCTGTTCTCTTCTGCATGGATCCCTGGGACTCAAACCCAGGTCATCAGCTTTTACAGTAGGCACCTTTAGCATCTGAGCCATATTGCCAGCCCCTGTGTGTATGAGTGTTTGTGTTTGGGGGGGGGAGCCTTGTTTCAAAATAATGTATCACTATGCAGCCCAGTCCAGTCTTGAACTTGCACCACCATATATAAGAATGGGCACACTGTTTGTTTGTTTGTTTGTTTGTTTGGAGTTAATTAATAGCCTATAAATTATGTACAGAGCTGACATTATATCTCAGCGTTAGAGCAATTACCTAGTATGCACAAGACCCTGGGTTCAACCTTTAGCACCATAAAGGTGAAAAAAAGTATTAATCAGCTTTAGAAATGGTGTGGAAAGCTAAATGTCATGATGTTGAGTGTCACTTTTAATCCCAGCACTTAAAAGACAGAAGCAAACGGATTTCTGTGAGATTGAGGACAGTCTGGTTCACATAATTCCAAACCAGTCAGGGTTACACAGTCCTACCCTGTCTCAAAACCAAACAAACAAGAAACACAGCTACAGAACAAATAACAAAGCAGAGAGAGAGAAGGAAGGAAGGAGAGGGAGGGAGGGAGGGAGGGAGGGAGGGAGGGAGGGAGGGAGGGGGAGGGAGGGAGGGAAGAAATGAGGGAGGGAGGGAAGAAGGGAGGGAGGGAGGAGGGAAGGAGGAAAGGAGGGAGGGAGGGAGGGAGGGAGGGAAGGAGGAGGGAAGGAGGGAAGGAGGGAAGGAAGGAGAGAGAGGGACAGAGGAAGGGAGGGAGGAAGGAAGGAAGGAAGGAAGGAAGGAAGGAAGGAAGGAAGGAAGGAAGGAAGGGAGAGAGAAAGAGAAAAAAGAAAGAAAGAAAGAAAGAAAGGAAGAAAGAAAGGAAGAAAGAAAGAAAGAAAGAAAGAAAGAAAGAAAGAAAGAAAGAAAGAAAGAAAGAGAAAAGGTTGTCTGAGGAAACACCTTGAGGCCTATGGACATTTCCCTCCCTTCCTTTTCCTTTCCTTTCTTCTGCTTCTCCTCCCTTTTCTCTTCCTGTCCCCTCTTCCCACCCCTTCCTTTCTGTTTGCATTTCTCTTTTCCTTCCCCTCTCCTTCAAAAGAAGGGAAGAAGGAATATGGTTGCCATCTCAGTCCTGGAAAGAAAGCTCTGGGAACCCCAAGGAAGTGCTGCACTGCTGAACCGTGTTTGGTGCTGGGACAGGCAGAGCTGTGAACAGACATGCCAGTCTGCCATGCGATGGTGCTGCAGTAGGAATTACTAGCAAACACGTGTGTCAGTGCCACCATGCAGTGCCACTGGGACAAAGCACAGGTGCAAATATTTGTGCCCACCTTGCCCCATGGCGGTGCTGGAACGTGGCAGTTCTGGGACAGAGGAGACTTACGAACAAGTGTGCCCAAGCTGCCACATGGTGTTGTGGTGGCATGGCAGATATGTAAACAAACATTCCCAGGCCCCCATGCGGCAGCACTGAGATACAGTCAGTGTGTAAGTGGTTGTGCACAGGCTCCCGTGTGGTCCTGGAACACAACAGTCATGTAAACAGGGATCCCGGTCCACCATGTGGTCTCTCCAGGACATGGCAGGTTTGCAAGCAGGAGTTCACAGGTCATGTGTGGCAGCCCTGGACATACCAGATGTACAAACAGGTTATTCCCAGGCCACAATGAAGTGGGACATGGCAGGCATGCGAACGGTGAAGTCCTCACTGCCATATGGTAGCACTGGTTTACAGGTCGTATGTAAACCTTTGAGCCTGTTCTGTCGAGTGGCAGTGCTCAGACAAGGGATGCAGGCGATCGGGAACATGCTCACACATGCTCAGGCTGCCATCTGGTGACCCTGGGACATGGTAGATGTTCAAACAGGCATATCCAGGCCACCACATCATGGTGCCAAGACACAGCAGGTGTGTGAACCTGAGATGTATAGGTTTCTGGTTTAGATAGTGTCACCTCTAGCAAACAAGATGTGCTGTCTATGTGGATATTGCTGGTGCTTGTGTCTCAAGAGAGAAGAGCAGACATGGCACTCTTCAGAAGAGAGAAGGGGGCACATGTTCACAAAGCGGAAGTCAGCAGCTCGGTGTCAGCTCTGCTCCCTCAAATCTGAGACAGTGCCTCATGATGTTTTTTCATGCCTGTATAGCCTGATGTCGCCCAAGGAAGTCTGTTCACTGTAATTAACGGTAAAGCTTGCTATTTTTCTTTTTCTTCTTCGGTTCTCCCTTTTTGGAGCTCTTGAATTTCATATAAAGGCTCCAACTTTGGAATTCTGACTCATCGGGAACCAGACTGCTACCTAATAAGCAGGTCTAGAAGTCAACATCATTTGTAGCTCCTACCCAGGAGGTCATGAACTGGGCCAGACAGTTTAGGACACGGGGTCCAAACAACAGACTCAAAGTGTTTAGGAGGAAAGCCCCTGTGAAAGATATCAGGCAAGTTTTCCCATTTCAGTAGCTACCCCAGGAATTACAGATATTTTAGTGCTTTCTTCTTCCTTCTTCTTAACCATGTCTCTGACAATAACTGATTTATTATCACAATAACTACATTCTTTATTAATAATGCCATAGTCCCTTCTCTGCTGTTAATAGGCCTCTGCTAGTCTGGAGGAGCATTTCAGCGAGGGAGTCCACATGATTCTGTGTTGATCCTAATGCTTCAGACAGCTGCTCCTTGTCCTTTATAGTCTGGTTAGGCAGACGATGGTGCCGTATTTATAAATACAGCGTTCTTCTAACACCCAGTCCCATGTCAGCTGTCATTCCCACCCACTGCTAAGGGGATGAGAATGGGAAGCTCATTTAATTCTGTCAGGGGGCCTCTACTGGTAAAATGGGAGGTTCGTTACTTCGAGCTGTACATGAACTAGAGTAGAGAGCCCATCCATTTAGGGGGAAAGCGTTGTCAGGCCCACGTTTCACTCTATAAAATTGAGTCTGTCTGTGGCTTACTTTCAACAAGAAAACTGTGGTTTGGCTTCCCTTTGGGGGCCTGGTGCATAGTTTGATTACATAGCTCTTGCTTTAGCATTCCCATAAGAATGCTTCCCTTGAGGGTTCTATGACACCATGAAGCCCTATTGATAGTGTAAGCATTCCCAATCTTGAGCCAGAGAAGCCGTTTGCCTTCAGTGAGAAGGTTCCACATACTTAGTCATATAAAAGGCCCTGAGTTTGTTCTGATCTTAGCGACTCCAGAACATTTTGAGTGACCCTTTTGCATGTCCTTAGGGCATATGAAGTCCTCTTCTATAAATGTTATCCAGATGTATCATCCTATTTATTTTTATCAGCTACAAGGTTCTATGTTACTTGCAGGAGAATATTCATATCATCTGCTTTAGAAAAAAAGCTGTTACCTGGGAACATAACCAAGCACATATCAGCAAGTCTCCCCAACCCCGTACAATAAAAATAACAATTCCTAAGGATATCAAGGCTAATATAACCTTTTGTGCTAGGCTCCCAACCTGGGGAGTCACCGGCCCATATTCCTTTTCCAAATCTGGTTGTATATCAGGGATGGAATGGTATTATAGTCATGTTGAGCCATATGCCATTTCTAAGGCTGGTCACTTCGGGGGGCTGTAATCTTGTTGGCCCACATGTTAACAGGCATGCCTGCACTGCTAAGCCGTGGCTCTAGGCATGCAAACAGTTGTTCTCAGGCCACTAAGTGCATCCCCTGACACATGGCAGGCATGTAATCAGGTGTGCCCACTTGACTGCTTAGCAGCTTTGGAATAGGGCAGAAGTAAGAGCAGACATGGTCGGGCTGCCACATGGTGGCGCTGATGGACCGCAGCCTTCCAAACGGGCATGCTCAGGTGGCCAAGCGGCACCAATGGGGCATGCAAGGATGTGAACTGGAGTGCCCAGGTCACTGGGACATGTATGGGAGTGAGCGGGCATGCCCAGGCTCCCCAGTAATGGTACATGGTAACTACCCAGACCTCCATGACGTGGCAGCAGTGGACACAGTACGCTTGAGAACAAGTATGCTCAGACTGCCACGTTTCGGCCCTGGGATATGACAAGCATGCAAACAGGCCTCTGCAGGCCACCTTGTGGTTGCCCTGAGATACAAGTGTGTGCAGAATGATGTACTCAGGCCACCATGTAAACTGGCAGCCCTGGGACACAGCACAGTGTAAACAGATGTGTTCATACTGCTATGTGCCAGGACTGGGACACGGCAGTCACTGCAGCCACTGCTGGGCCACCTCATGGCCACTCTGGGACACGGCAGGTATGTATGGGACAAAGGCATGCTTCCCAGGCCACCATGTGTCATCCCTGCGGACATGACAGATGAGTGAACATGTGTGCCCAGGTGTGTACTAGGTGAGCACTGGGACGTGGCAGGCACACAAAAAGGCATGTCTATGCTGCCATATTGCTGTACTAAGAGAGGGTACATGTACAAGAACATCTGTCTAGGCCACCATGCATGGGAACAACCAAGTGTTGGCACTGGGACACAACAAGTGTGCACATAGGTGTGCAAACAGGTGTGACCATACTGTGTTGCAGAACTGGACGTCATAGGTGTGTAAAGAGACACGCACAGGCCACTGCATGGTGATGCTGGAATACAGCAAGTGTGCAAACACAGCAGAAGTGTGGATAGGTGTGCCTAGTGTACCACATGGCAGTGCTGGGTCACTGATGTAGGCAAATGATGTAGCCAGACCAGCATGTCATGGCATCGCGACATGGCATGTGCATAAATAGGTGAGACCAGGCCACCAAGTGGGGACACAGGGCTTGGGAAGCATTCATGCAAACAAACCTGCCCAGATTGCCAGGTAAAAGAACTGATACATGACGATCTTGTTTACAGACAGGCTAAGGTTACCGGGAGGCAGCACAGACGTGGCAGGAGCCTGAACAGGCATGCTTACTCTACCCCGTTTTTGAGGTGAGATATGGCATGTGTGCAAAAAGGCCTGCACAAGTGACCACTTTTCTTTTGTTGTTGTTTTGTTTTGTTTTCTGTTTTTTGTTTGTTTGCTTTTTGGTTTTTTGAGACAGGGCTTCTTTGTGTAACAGTCCTAGCTGTCCTGGAACTTGCTGTGTAGACCAGGCTGGCCTCAAACTCACAGAGATCTGCCTGCCTCTGCCTCCTGAGTGCAGGGATTAAAGGTGTGCACCACCACCACCACCAAGTCACCAATTTTCAATACTCGGACACAACAGGTGTGTTTATAGGCATACCTGAGTTGACATATGGCGGTGGTGGTACAATGCACTCATAGTCGTGATAAGGCCAACAATTGGCAGCATGCATGCAAAGCAGGTGTGTAGCATGCATGCAAAGCAGGTGTGTAGCATGCAGACACAGCAGGTGTGTAGACAGGTGTGTCCATGCCACCAGTTTGGTGCACTGAGATATGGCAGACATGCAAACAGGGGTACTTAGGCCTTCCTATGGTGGTAGTGGGGCATAGCAGGCATGACAATAGGCATGCCTGAGCCACCACGTGGCAGTACTTGAAGAATGCAAGCATATGAAAAAGTGTGACCACATCAACTGATAGTTCTGTGACACTGCAAGTGAGCAAGCAGATGTGCCAGGTAGCAGTGCTAAGACACATCTGGAGTGTCAGCAGACCTGTAGATGCGCTGGACACAGAATATATGACAATTCTCACTCCCACTCTATCACACAGCATCTTTGGGACACTACAAGTTTATAAACAGCTGGGCCTACACCACCATGAAGCATTGCTTGAACGCAGACGGTGTGCAAACAGGCTTGTCTGGGCCCCCACGTGTCAAGAATGGGATGTGACAGGCGTGTGTGAAGACGTGGATATGTCTCCATGTGGTGTTGGTGACCCTTGAGAGATGTGTGTCTGAGCCACCACGTAGTAGTGTGGGGGCTTGGTAGAAATGCAAACAGGCCTGCCCCTAGTGTGCGATTTCTCCTACATGCACCCACCATCACATATAAGCACTGGAATATAGCAGGTACTCAAGCAGGCATGCCCATGCATCCAGGTGGCAGTCCTGGGACATGGTAGGCTAATAAACAGGTGTGTTATCACGTCTACATGGAGGCACTGCCATGGTTACCCTACAAACAGATATTCTCAGACTGCCACGGAGATGACAGAAATTCAAACAAGCATGCCTGTGATGCCACATAGCAACAACAGGGTGCAGCTTGTTGAGAATAGGCAAGCCTGGGCAGCCTTGTGGTGACCTGGAGACATGATAAACAGGCATGCCCCAGGCACACACGGTGGCAGTGTGATACAGGAGGGGTGCAAAGAGGTTTGCCCATGCTTCCACATCCCAAGACTGCAACATAAAACACTTGGGTGAGGGCGAGTGCAGGCTACACCTGGCTTAAAGAGACAGGGCAGGGAAGCAAATAGGTGTGCTCATTGCACAGGGAGGCAGCAATGGAACAAGGCAGGCTTGCATAGCAGCCCTGGCACAGAACAAGAATGATAACAGGCATGACACCACGTGGCAGTTTTAGGACATTAGAGGCATGCAAATTGGCACGCCCCGCCACTGTGCTGTGGCACTGGTACACAGCAGGCCCACGAGTGGGTTTCTCCTCCCGTCATGCAGCAACACTGGGTTGTGGCAGATCTGTTGGTGTGCCTTGCCACCACATGCCAGTCCTGGCATACTTACCTGTGAGCCATTCTGTGGTCCTGTGCCTTAACCATATGAGCACACATGTACACCTGTGGTTGTCACTGTAACCCTTGCAGCAAATGTGTGCTTACATGCAAGACATACTATGGCTGAGATGACACAGTCATTCACACTCACTCTCAACCACAGTGTAGTGGCATGCCACAAATCATGAGCACAAGTTTTCATATGCAGTCAGGTCATGCCAGTGCATGGTGCCTTCACGGCATGAACATACATCTTCATGTGTGAGCAACAGCACGACAACATGATGCGGTCTCATGTGCATTCATGTTTCTCACACAAGCTGTCCTGCAGCATCATGTTATACTGAAGGGGACACATGTTCACACATGACCCGAACCATAGTGGTACAGTGTTCATACACGAGCCACACCATACTATGGTACCATGGTGGTGTTTGCACCTGTTCGTTTACAAGCCATTCCATGACACTGTGCCGTGGAGACATGGACACACATTTTCACATGCTAGCCATACTGTGGGAGTATACCTTGGAATTGTAAGAATACATGTTCACATGCGAGCTGCACCTAGGACTGTATTGCATGGGCATGAGTATACATGTCAAACACGAGATGTGTCTCAGTCTCATGCTACAGAGGAGTGGGCATGCATGTCCACACACTTAAGCTTAACATGACATTGCTAAATGGTTGCATGGCCACACATGCTTACATATGAGTCACATTATGGTACTATGTCAGGGTGTCCTACAACATTGCCATTTCAAGATGGCATGAGCACATATGTTCACATGAATATCATGCCATGCCCTGTGCCATGGTGCTTTACCATGATGACATGGCATGTGTGTTCATATGCAATCTGTCCCACAGAGCCTTGCCATTACTGAGGGGGCATGTGACCCACATTGCTTCATCATAAAACACAGGTGAGGGTACTTGTAATCACATGCTGTGTGCCATGTTGCTGTGTCACGAAGGCATGGGCATACATGTTCACACATGAGCAATTCTAGGGTGCCATTCCAGAATCATTTCATGGTGTCTTAGGCACAAATATTCACATGCACACCATGCCATGCAATATGTACCATGATTGTTTGCCATACTAGCATGGGTATGCATGTTCACATATGATCTATGCTTCTGCAGTATTCTGGGTCAGCATAAGCCCATGTGAGCCAGGCCACAGTACCGTGCTATAGTGGCATGGGCAAACATATTTAGTGCAACCCATCTGGGCAATGATCTGCACTTGTGTGCTCGTGTGAAAATGTATGTTCACTCACATGCTGAACCAACATGCTGTACCGTGGCAGTGTATGTCTGCATTTCACATGAGAACCATGCCTCAGCACTGTGCTACATGGTGTGACATGCTCATTCACATGCCTGTTTACACATAAACTGTCCTGGAGCACTATGCTTTGGTGGACTCCATGCATGTTCATATCTAATATGCACAGCTATCCTGTGGCAGCTTGTTGTAACAGTGTGCTGTGGTTTGATACCATAATATGATCATGCATGTCCATAAGATCTGTGCCTCAGTTCCATGCCACTGTGTCATGCCACTATGCCATGGATATGTGTGTTCACACTTGTTTCCATGTGAACTGTGCTGATACGCCATGCCACAGTATCAAGAACATTCATGGTCCCACATAAGGCACGCCATGGCACTTTGCTATGGTGCCATACTGTGGCAGCATGTGCATACGTGTTCAAATGCAAGTCTTGATATAGCACTATGCTGGGACAGCATGGACATGCATGTTCACAGATGAGCTGGTTGGCTTCATTTTTCCACAGCACTATGCCACATGGTCATGCTTGTTGACACATGATCTACTCAGCCATGTTGTGTGAGGGGCCATGCCATGGAGTCATACCATAGTGGTGCAGGCATGCATATTCAAACATGAGACATGTCACTATGCTGCACCTTTGTGCCATTCAGTAGAGGTATGGCCATGCTTGTTCACATGCCAGGCATTCCACAGCACCCTGTCTAGGCAGTGTGGGTACATGTATTTTCATAGAATACATACCATGGTGTCATTCTGCAATAGTATGGGCAGTGTGTTCACACATGAGCCACACTGTAGCTCTGTGTAGTGGCATCACTGGCATGTGTGTAGATACTAGACTGGTCATGCTTGTTCAGACTTGGCAGAATGGGCATCAGTATACCAATGCAAGTTGTTCCATTGCACTATCCCGTATGGCAGTGCATGGGTACACATGTTCACATGTAAGCTGAGTTGCTCCATTATACAATGGAGGATGTAACAACAATAGCATGATCCTTTGTCATCAAATGTGAGCTGCACTGCTGCACTGAGATGTGGGTCTGTGCCACAACCACTTGAGCATGCATATTCCCATGCGAGTTGCTCTGTCACACTGGCTGGCAAGGGCGCATCTTCATGGTAAGGTGGGAGTCTGTGCCATGCTGTTCTGCCATGCTACAGCACCTTGCCCCACAGAGGCAAGCAGGTTTACACACAAACCTCACCATGGCACCATGGCATGATAAAATTGGCATATGTGTTCGCACATGATCCATGCATGACACTGTGTTGTGGTAGGGTGTGTACCATGCAAACAACAAACATTGGGTGTTCACGTGTATGTCACACTAGTGCACTGTGATGCTGTGAGGTGAGCAAACATCACAGCCATGCTATGCCACATTAATGTGCTATGGTACCATGTGGTAGCATGGGCACATGTGTTCAAATGTGAGGCTTGCTTTTGTATTATGTCAGAGAGGTGGGAACATGTGTGTTCACATGTGAGCCATACTATAGCCCAGTGCTCTTCATGAATTGCTGGGGTGACTTAACATGCAAGCAGTTCCATGGAGTCTTCCTTTCTTGTGTCTCTGAATGAACATGGAGTGGCAGTCATTTTATAGTTCTTTGATTTCTTTATTAGTTTTATGACTTTAATCACTAAATTGTTTTTATTACTCATTTTTGCATGTTCCTCATATTGTTAGGCTTTCATAT
This sequence comes from Chionomys nivalis, assembly GCF_950005125.1. NCBI lineage: Eukaryota > Metazoa > Chordata > Mammalia > Rodentia > Cricetidae > Chionomys > Chionomys nivalis. The sequence goes on from NC_080100.1 coordinate 70,139,017, forward strand.
AAGCATTCTTAGAGGATTATTGAAAGACAGTACATTCTGATCAGTTTCATCTTCCTCATTAATTTCAAATCCTCTCCACCTCTCTATCCGTGCAACTCCTCTCTCTTAAATTATCTTTAAAAATTTAAAATACAAAATATACACATTAGAAAATACATAAAAGTCCCCCAAAAGCCATATGAGAAAAAAAACTGCAAAAATCCAATTGAGTGCATTTGTGATGGCCATTCTGTTGGGTGCAGGGCTTACTCATGACTGTGTTTGCATACTCAGTGAGACTCCACTGGAGAAATCTAATTTTTCTTTTTGCTAATAGCTGTCAATGGCAGATATCATCTTGGTTGTGAATAGGAGATCTTGTCCACTTCCTCTCTCAGTTCTGGGGCCCCATGAAGCTTAGAACTGTGCATGCTGCCACCATCTCTGAGTTCATATGTGTGCCAGTCCTGTTGTGTCTGAAAGACACTTTCATTGGTGCTCTCCATCCCTCTGGGGCTCTTACAATCTTTCTACTTCTTCTTCCACAAAACTCCCTGAGTTGTGAGGAGACAATTGATGAAGGCATCCCATTTAGCGCTGAGTTCAAAGCCTTTCACTGCACATTGTACAGTGTGGGTCTCTGTCTTAGCTTCAGGGCAAGGGGAAGCTTCTCTAAAGATGGCTGAGTGTAAAACAGACCTGCACATATAGGATAATCTCATTAGGAATCTTTTTATGTTCTTTTATCAGAACAATAGTATTTGGTTTTCTCTTTGGCCTATGGACTATTTGGATTCATGTTCTTGGATACCTGAGCAGTGTCAGGCATGAGTTCTATCTCATGGAGTGTTCCCTATTTCCAATCAGACTATGGTTGGTCCCACAATGTTTGTGCTACTATTGCAACAGCATATCATGCAGACAGGTCACCATTGCAGATTGCAGGGTTTGTAGCTGGGTTGGTGGCTACTCTTTCTCCTCTGGTAGCATGCAGAGTACCTTTCAGTACCATGAACACTAGGGTGAAGGCACTAGTTAGGCAGCAGCTCTCCTCCATGTTTGCAGAGATGTGTAAGTGTTGGCTTCCTCAATAAGACCTTACCATCAGCTTTTGGAGAGCAAAAATTAGCCTTGGCAATAGGCTGCATTGTTCAGGGGTTTCCTTGGAGTCCCTTTGGCCAAGAACTCAATTAGATGTAACCCATTCCTGGCACTTAGTGGTGAAAGATGTCTAATTGGGGCATTGTCTCTGTTTTAGTTATGGTTTCTATTGCTGAGAAGAGACATCATGACCATGGCAACTCTTATAAAAGAAAACATTTAACTGAGGTAACTGTTTACAGTTCAAGACATTCTGTCCATTATCATCATGGTGGGGAGCATGGCAGCATGCAGACAGACATGGGGCTATAGCTGGGAGTTCTACGTCTTGCAGACAACAGGAAATGGTATGAGATAGTGAGTTAAATTCTGAGCATAAGAAACCTCAACACCTGCCCACAGTGACACACATCCTCCATTGAGGCTGTACCCACTCCAACAAAGACACACCTCCTGATAGCGCCACTCCCTATGAGATTATGAGGGGCCAATTACATTCAAAATACCACAGTCTCCCTTGTTATTTGGTGACTCTATTTAGATTTCTTTCATAAAGGTTTCAAAGAACCTTCTACAGTAGTGTCTTTCTCTATGACTCCTCAATTGACTCTTAGAATTAGTTATCCCTCCTCATATACCCTCATTTACCTCCTCAGACATCCACTCTCCATTTAATCCTCCTGCTAAAGTCTCCCCTAGCCCCATCTCTCCACAACTATATATTCTAGTTCCCCTTTCATGGAGGATCCCACCACCAATGGTTAAGTTTTCACCTTTCCATAAATCCTCACCAGGATGAGCTCTTATTTATTTTGTTGATCTGACTGCTGATGAAATCTCAAAATAGTTTTGATCTGCATTTCCTTAATGACTAAGGATGTTGAACATTTAAGTGATTCTCAAACATTTGTGCTTCTTTGTTTGAGAATTCTCTTTAGTTCTGTATTCCATTTTAGTTGAATTATTTGCTTTCTTGATGTCCAGTTTTTTTAGTTCTTTATGTTGCTTTATTTTAAACTCTATTTCTTTTATTTTTATTTTTATTTTTGGCTTTTTAAGACAGTGTTTCTCTGTGTATTTTTGGCTGTCCTAGATTTCACTATGTAGACCAGGCTGGCCTCAAACTCACAGAGCTACGCCTGCCTCTACTTGTGGAATGTTGGGATTAAAGGCATGTGCCAAAACCAGGCTCCCAGATAATATGTGTTGTGCCTGTATAATTTCCTTTGTGTGTTAAATCACTGATTAAAGGTTGAATCAATTTAAGACAGTTTGATGTTTAAATCTTAAGAATTTTTAAAAAGATATGTTTGCTAAATATAACTGGAGGAAGAAGACCCAAAGGTGAGCTCTGTACTTCAAAAGTTCCTTCAGACATACAAGTTTATAAACCTAATTGTATAGTTACAAAATCTTAAAATATTCTTATTTACTAACCTTATGCAAAAGAAACTCAAACCTGTTTTTCTTATATATAAGCAACATTTTATCAATGAGATATTTCCAAGAAAAGATTTAAAAGAAAATCAAGTCTGGAAATACATATAATAAAAAAACAGCTTGCTATTGGCATAAAAACAAACATGTGTATCAATGGAATTGAATTAAAAATCTTGATTTTAATTCATACGCCTATGAACACCTGATTTTGTAAAAGAAGTCAAAATTGCACAATGGATAAAAGAAAGCATCTTTAAAAAATGGTGCTGGCATAACTGGATGTCAACATGTAGAAGAATACAGATAGAACCATATATATTGCCATGCACAAAACTCAAGTCCAAATGGAACAAGGACATCCACATAAATTCAATTACACTGAAACTGACAGAAGAGAAAGTGGAAAGTCATCTTGAATGCATGAGCACAGAAGACCACTTCTAAATATAATGTCAGTTCAACAGACACTGAGAAAATCTATTAATAAATGGGATCTCTTAAGACTGAGAAGATTCTGTAAGGCAAAGGACATGGTCAATAAGACAAAATTACAGCATGCAGAACGTAAAAAGATCTTCATCAAACCCACATCTGACAGAGGGCTGATCTCCAAAGTATATAAAGAACTCAAGAAATTAGATACCAAAATATCAAGTAATCCAATTTAAAAACTGGGGTAGAGATCTAAACAGAGAATTATTAATAGAAGAATCTTAAATGGCTGAAAGACTTTTAGGAAATTTCCATCAGGGAAATTCAAATCAAAACAACTCTGAGATACCAACTTATACCTATCAAAATGGCTAAGATCAAAAACACTGAAGGCAGCTTATGTTAGAGAGGATGTAGAGTAAGGGGAACATTCTTCCATTGCTTGTAGGAGTGCAAACTGTGCAGTCACTTTGGAAATCAGTATGGTGGTTTCTCAGAAAATTGGGAATCAATCTACCTTAGAACCCAGCAATACCACTCTTGGGCACATTCACAAAGGATGCTCAATCATACTACCAGGATATTTGTTCAACTATGTTCATAACAGCATTATTCATAGTAGCCAGAACATGGAAATAACCTAGATGCACTCAACTGAAGAATGGATAAAGAAAATGTGGTCCATTCCAATGGAATACTATTCAGCAGTAAAAAAAAAATGACATTTTGAAATTTGCAAGCAAAACAGAACTAGAAAAAAATCATCCTGAGTAAGGTAGCCTGTTGAAGGAGCTACGGGCCTCTTCCCACAGCCCGTCTCCGGGCCACCTGGTTAGCTTATGCCCCGAAATAACAACACACAAATTGTATTCATTTAAACACTGCTTGGCCCATTAGCTCTAGCTTCTTACTGGCTAATTCTTACATCTTGATTACCCATTTCTATTAATGTGTGTAGCACCCCAAGATGCGCTTACCGGGAAGATTCTAGCCTACGTCCATCCTGGGTCAGAGTGTCTGCCCTGGAGAGCAGTGGCCTGGCATCTTACCTCACTTCCTCTTCCTCCCAGCATTCTGTTCTGTTTACTCCACCCACCTATGTTCTAACCTATGAGGCCAAGCAGTTTCTTTATTAATTAACCAATAACCTTCCTCCATCAGTAGCCCAATCACATAAAGACAGACACAGTATATACTCAGTCATAAGTGTTTATTAGTCACAAAGCAAAGGATAACCAGGCTACAATCCACAACCCAAGATAAGTTAGATAAGAGAGGACAGTAAGATGGACACATGTGGAGGGACCCAGGAAAGGGAAATAGTTAAGATCTCCTGGGTAAACATGGAGGGGGTATAAGAAAAGGGATGGGGTAGAAACATGAGGGATTGGGATATTTGAGTTGGGAGAGGGATAAAGAGGAAGAACAATGAAAGAGATATCTTGATAGAGGGAGCCATTAAGGGTTTAGAAAATAACCTGGTGTTAGGGAAATTTCAGGAATCCACAAGGATGACCCCAGCTAAAACTCCTAGCAACAATGGAGAGAGTGATTGAAGAGGCCTTCCCCTATAATCAGAATAGTAACTACCTTAATTGTCATTATAGAACCGTCATCCAGTAACTGAGGGAAGCAGATTCAGTGACCCACAGGCAATAACTTAACTGAGCTCCTGGAGTTCAGATGAAGAGAGAGAGGTGGGGTCATATGAGCAAGAAGGTATCAAGATCATGATTGGGAAAACCACAGAGAGAGCTGACCCAGCTAGTGTGAGGTGGGATTCCTCTCTGTATGCTATGAATATGTTTTATTACCTGGTGTAGGAGGTTCTTCTGTTCATGTGTTGCTTTCATTGGTTAATGAACAAAGAAACTGCTTTGGGCCTGATAGGGCAGAACTTAGGTAGGCAGAGAAGGCAGAATGCTGGGAGGAAGAAAGCAGAGTCAGGGAGAAGCCATGGATCTGCCAGAGTCAAACATGCCAAATCTTTCCCAGTAGGACACAGCCACTTGGTATTATACAGATTAAATAGAGATGGGTTAAACTAATATGTAAGAGTTAGCCAATAAGAAGTTAGAGCTAATGGCCAAGCAGTGTTTTAATTAATACAGTTTCTGTGTGGTTATTTTGGGTGTAAGCTAGCTGGGTAGCCAGGACAAACAAGGGACCCGCTCCCCTGCAACAGTTACCATTGGTTAATAAAGAAGCTGCTTTGGCCTATGGCAAGGCAGAATGTAGATAGGCAGGAAAATAAACTGAATACAGGGAGAAAGAAGGCAGAGTCAGAGAAGCCACCAGAGAGTCCATACTCATATGTAATAGCCAAAAGCCTTGAATCAATTTTAAACTTGGACTCTCTATCTGTCCAACACAGCAGTTGAGAATATAGAATGCTCAGCCCAGTCAGGGAAGGGTTTTTATCATAGTAGATGTTGGGATGAGGGTAATTTCAGGATTCAGAACCCTGATTGGCTGATATTTGTCTAGGAGTCTTGGTAAAAAGAGATTAGGTGAGTCCTGAGCTCAGGGACGTCTTCCGGTCTTGTCTTAATGTTATCTAATGGTTTTACTATCAGGTACTTCCCTTTAGTTGTTGGCCATCCCTGGGTGGTGTCAGCTTATGACTTTTCCTGGAACTCAGTGCTGCCTGCCATGACAGCTGTGCAGCCTGGGCTCCAAGTGTGGCCAGACTGCTCTGGGCCCCACATAAATCACAGAAACCTCAAGGCTATTTCCCACTTTCTCTTCCACTAGGTTGTGTAACCGGATTTTTATTGAGGTCTTTGATACACTTGGACTTAAGTTTTATGCATGGGGATAGATATGGATCTATTTGCATTCATCTACATGCTGACATCAGTTATGCTAGCACCATTTGTTAAATATGGTTTTTCTTTTCCATTATATAATTTTGGCTTCTTCATAGAAAATCATATGTCCATAGTTGTGTGGTTTTAGGTCAGGGTCTTCAGTTCAGTTTAACCAAACTCAAAGCAGTATGTGCCATCTCAAAATTAATCTTCTCTGAATTCCTGGGACAATAGGAATTGTGGACACTTGGGTCTTACTTCTCTGCCTCATTTATGGAAACTGTGTCTGTAATGATTTCAGCCACAATAAGGCCGACATTTCCGGGTTCTAGGGTCATGTAAGTGAGGACAAGCCCTCAGGCAGAAGAGTCTAATGGCCCCAAGCCCCCCCCACATGACCCACATGCATGTGTGGCTGCATCATCCACATATGACTCAGCTAAGCCCTTGTGTGCATGCGTGAGCCCCACCATGTGTGTATGACATACCCACAACAACCTCTTGTGCACATGCATTAAGCAGCCTTTAAAAGCTGGACACACCCTCTCTCTCTCTCTCTCTCTGCACACTGACTTCCCTAGGCCTGTGTACACCTCCTCTAATCATCTCCTAAGTGGGTTTGTTGCAGGTTCCGTGTTTCCTCCACACTTGCGCCAGGTAATTTCATTGTCATCATTTATACCTCCTTGTTCCCATTGGGATGTTTTTTGGAGACCCACTGACCATTTCTAATCAGTGATTGTTACAGAACTATGATGTTGGCCATAGAGCTGGAGGCGTAAGACTGTCAAACATGTCCAGGTGAGGCTGTGGTAATGGGAAAGAATCAGGTCCTTTAAACCATAAGGAGTCAACTTGGGTCCACCTCAAACAGCATGTCACCAGGTCCAGACTGTGCCTGATGTTTCCACGGAGCCTGGACAGTGAATTAAAACAGCCAGATACTTCAGGAAGTGGCCAGCAGCCCTGCTTTCCCAGGTACCCCAAAGATTATTGATGCCCCCAGGTTGGCAGGAAGCTGTCTTGAGAACATGGCATCCTCATTCCCAAATTGCTTGCTACCTTTTTCTAACTCCTTGCCTTTTTATAGTAAATAAAAAAGGTGTTCTGACAAGGTATGTCCTCAGCTGCAGCAACTAAAGAGCACCTGCTGTGTACATTCACTACATTCCCTTTTAAAAGGGCCTTGCCCACCTCCCATCTCACTCTCTTCCTCTCTCTTTGTTCCTCTCTGTTTCCCCCGCCTCTTTCTCCTCATCTGCTGCTCCTCACCCCCTGAGGCTCTTCTCCCCTCCTCTTTCCTCTTTTTACATTCCCTTAATAAAAACCCCTCCACATAAACTCTATTGCATGGCATCTTTCACACAGCACTTTTTAAACTACAACATTCACATCCTTAGCCATCAAGGAAATGCAAATCAAAATGACAGAGAGTCCATCATACACCTGTCAGAAGGATTAAGATCAAAAACACAAGTGACAGCTCATGTTGGAGAGGATGTGGAGCAAGGGAAACACTCCTCCATTGCTGGTGGGAGTTCAAACTTGTACAGCCATTTTGGAAGTCAGTGCAGTGGTTTCTCAGAAAACTGGGAACCAATCTACCACAAGACTCAGCTACACCACTCTTGGGCATATACCCAAAGGATGTGCAATCATACCACAAGGACACTTGCTCAGCTATGTTCATAGCAGCTTTATTTCTAATAACCAGAACCTATAAAAAACCTAGAGGTTCCTTGACCAAGGAATGGATAAAGAAAATGTGGTATATTTACACAATGGAATATTACTCAGCCATTAGAAACAGTGACCCAGTATTTGAAGACAAATGTATGAAACTAGAAAAAAAAATCATCCTGAGTGAGACAACCCAAACCTATAAAGGCAAACATGGTATGTAATGACTCATAAGTGAATATTAGCTATAAAATAAAGGACAACCATGCTACAAACCACAGCCCCAGAGAGACTAGATAACAAGAAGAGCCCAAGCAGGGAAATGTATGGATCTCCCTGGATAAAGGAAATAGAAGAGATCTCCTTGGTTGACTTCGGGAGAGTGGGAATTAAAACTTGAAGGATCAGGCTAGGAGTGGATGGAGGAGAAAAGGATGACTGGAAGGGTGGACATTTGGGGGTTAGGTAGAAACCTGATAAAAAGAAAACTTCAACAAATCTACAAGGATGATCCCAGCTAAGACTCCTAGCAATATCAGACACATAGCCTGAACTGGCCATCTCCTGTAACCAGGCAAGACTTCAAGTGGAAGAAGCAGGAAACCAACCCATCCACATAACCTTCAATCTACAATCTGCCCTGCCTATGGGATGTGCTGGGATTGATGCCTACACCAGTTGTCATCAGAGAAGCTTCATTCAGCAACTGATGGATACAGAAGGAGACCCATAGCCAAACACTAGACTGAGTTCAGGGAATCCTGCAAAAGAGGGAAAAGGGAATTATAGAAGCCTGGGGGTGGTCAAGGAAACCACAAGAAAATTTATAGAATCAACCCTGGCTCATAGGTGCTTACAGAGACTGAACTGACAACCGGGGAGCCTCCACAGGACTGGCCTAGGCATTTTGCATATATGTTACAGTTATGTAGCTTGGTCCTCTTATGGAACTCCTAACAGCAGGAACAGAGGCTTTCTCTGACTCTTTTAGTGGCTTTTGGGATGTCATTTCTCATAAGGGATTAGGCTTTAGTGACCCAAACCCATAAAACACGAGTGTGAGGGTCTGGAAGTAGATGTTCCAAGTCAAGCCCTGAAGTAGGGAAACCTTCAAGCTACATCAGGAGTTCCTATGGAGAAATCTTCAGGGATCTGAATTCACACAGCATATCTCAAGGGTCAGGAGGCAGAGGTTCCAATGAAAGCAGTCAGTCAAGGAAATCCTAGCTGTGCCAAGAATGTTTGCCCCTGCTCTCTGGATACTCCTTCTGTGGGCCAACCTGTTATGGTAAAAGTAAAACGCCGTAGGTCCCTGCCAACTCCTAACCCCCATATACCAAGGCAAGTGGATCTTCCTTCCGCTTCCAGCCTGAGCTTTCTTTTCCATCTCTCTCCCCAAAAAGCAGCTTTTGACTCTTTCCCTTCTCCCCACTTCTCCTCTTCCTGCTCCTCTCTCTCTTCTTCTCCCTTCTCCCCTCCCCCATTTCCCTGTCCCCTCCATAACCCATTAAATAAATATCTAACCTCACTTTGCATGGTGTGCCTATCCATCTCTGTCACTCACCAACAGCAGCTGCTCGTGGGACTGGCTGACCCTCTGAGGTCTCTCACCCACCACACAGCTCCTTGCCTGGGACCTGCTGCCCCTCATGGCCTGCTGCCTGCTGCTGACCCTTGAGGAATGGCACTGTTTTATTTTTACTATTACACCAGCCTCAGAGGGTGTCAGCAACTAAACTAAGGGCATTAGTTGGTAAAGAACTGAAACCTGCAACCTGGGATGGGGATGTGAGGGAGGACCCTATTGAAGTTGAGAACTCTGGAACCTTCAGATTCTCAAGGGTTTGTATCCCCTGAAGCCATCTCTTCACCTTCAACAGATGAGTTCACTTCTCCAGCTCCTGAAATATTACCTTTTTCACCGTTGACTAAGGAAATTAATCTTTCACTGTCTACTGAACCAGCAGCGACTTTCTCTGAAGGAAATGCCAGACAAGACATAATGAAATTACTCAAGACCCACCAATGGTTACCTCTAGACCTATAATCAGATTTGAGGCTAATAAGCAGGATCCTAGAGGGAAAGAAGAAAGTGTGATCCATGAGGGGGTATGTTATACTTCAAAGAAGTTTATGAGTTTGTTAATTCATTCTATCTAAAGTCTCATGAATATTGTGGGTGGATGGATTTTATGAGTGTGGGGTAATGGTAGAAGGAACATAAACTTGGACTAGGCTGAGTTTTTTGATATGGGCCCTCTGAGTGAAGAGTCTAGGTTTAATACGGAAGCTCACATGGCTTAAAAAAAGAGGTGTCAAAAGTTTGTTGAATGGTAGCCTAGACACATTTGTCAAAATGGCTGTCAAAAAGGAATTGGAGATATCCTTTGGTATGCTGGATAGTTTTATGTCAACTTGACACAAACTAAAGTCATCTGAGAGGAAGGAACCTCAACATAGAAAATCTCCCCATAAGGTCAGTGTAATGGTGTGTCATGTCTCTTCAAGAGACAAGACATGTCCACTCCCTCCCCCATGCACCAAGGCAAGCTGATCTTCAACTTCCAGCCTGAGTTCCTTCCTTTTCTATCTCTTCCCCAAGAGGCAGCTTCTGTCTTGCTCCATTCTCCCCACTTTTCCATTTCACCCCCTTCTCTCTCTCTCTCTCTCTCTCTCTCTCTCTCTCTCTCTCTCTCTCTCTCTTTCTCTCTCCTCTTCTCTCATTCTCCCTCTTTCCTTCCATAAACCACTAAATAAATATCCAAAATTACTCTGGATGGCGTGCCTATCCATGTCTGCTTCTCACCTGTCACTTTGTGTCTCCCTGCCTGAAACCAGCTGCCTTTAGAGACCTGCAGCATGGTCTCATGGCATGCCCATCTGTCTGTCTCTCCTTGTAGCCTGCTGTAGCCACTCAAGGAAGTGCACCATCCCTGCCTGGGACTGGCTGCTTTGGGGACCCGCTGCCCACTGCCTGCCATCACATGGCCTGCGGCCACCATTTGGGGTCCTGCAGCATCTCTGCCACTGCAGCTGCCAGGTATCCTGCAGCACTTTTTTTTATTTAATCCATTACAATCAGGCTTTAGACAAGTGTGTGGGGCATTTTCTTAACTAATGGTTCTATACCTGGGCTGGTGGTCCTGAGTTCTGTCAGAGAGTGGGCTCTAATGATATTCTGATATACTTATAGGTCAGTGCCTTATCTGTAAGACCCAGCCATGACAAGTTCAATAGAGGCCTGAGTCTCAGTAGTTTACCCTAAGGCAATGTCTGGTTCTAAGAAAGACCACAAACTGAGACTACCCAGACACCACCCATAAGAAAATTCCTAACACTCCAATTGTTGTAGAAAGAATCACCTGCCAGCACACACCCATCGCTTTTCACCAGAACACCCCTAGACAAATGTCAGCCAATCAGGTGTTCTGAACCTTAGAAATCCCTCACCCTGACCTTTGTTACTATAAAAAACCAAATCCTCACTGAGCTCAGGGCTCCAAGTTTGCAAACTTATGTAAGAATAAAGTCTCTTTGCTTTTACATACGAACTCAGTCTCATTGTTGGTTTCTGAGGGACTTCGTGGATCTGGGCATAGCATTATCCAGGCATCATCAGAGAGGCTTTCTCTGGCAGAAGATGGGAACAGATGGTGATACCCACAGTCACCATCATCCAGAGAGGGTCTGTGGGAAGTGTCCATTAAATCCCTGTCCTCAGAGTTCAGGGAATCCTGTAAAGATTGTAAGAACCAGAGAGGATGGGGGACACCAGGAGAACAAGGACCTCTGAGTCAGCTTAGCAAGGTTCATATGAGCTGATAGAGACATAAATAGCAAGCACAGGGTCTACATGGGTCTGCACCAGGTCCTCTGTGTATATATTACAGCTATTAGCTTAGAATTTTGTTGTTGTTGTTGTTGTTAAACATGATGTTTATTTATTTATTTATTTATTTTTGTTTTACATACCAACCTCAGTTCCCCCTCCCTCCCCTTTTCCCATCCCAATGTCCCTTCTTTCCATCTCCTATCCACTCCTCAGAAGGGTTAAGGCCTCCGTCAAGGAGTCAAACAAGTCTGGCAAACCATGTTGAGGCAGGGCCAAGCCTCTTTCCCCCATCAAGGCTCATCAAGGTACCCCACTGTTAACTTGAAATTTTTATGGGACTCCTGACTGTGAGAACAAGTGGATCTCTCACTCCTGTGCCTGATCTTTGAACTCTTTTCCTCCTGTTGGGTTGCTGTATCCAACTCCAATATGATAGTTTTTGCTTCATCTTATTATATTTTCTCTTGTCATATTTGGTTATTTCTTAGAAACCTATTCTTTTCTAGTGAGAGTCAGAGAAGGATTTGGCCCAAAGGGAAGAAGAGATGGGGAGAAACTGGGAAGAGTAGAGGGAGAAGAAGCTAGCAAGCAGGCTGAGCAAACTTTGTGGAACAAGCCACTAAGTAGCACCCCTCCATGCCCTCCACATCAATTCCCGCCTCCAAGTTCTGGCCTTGTTTGAGTTCCTGTTCTGGCTTCCTTCATTGATGGCCTACAGTGTGGAAGTGTAAGCCAAATAAACCCTTTCCTCCACAACTTGCCTTTTAATCATGATGTTTTGCCACAGCAATAGAAATTCTAACTAAGATGCTCAGATTAATGATGAAGGAATGTTTAGGCTCAAGAAAATTGCAATGGTAGAGTGGATGCATTGTGTAAAATATAATCCTTCATAATAGGAAGGTCCAGAAGACATGTCTTTCACTAATCCTATAAGACAGAAAATGGTGAGGGGGCACTAGCACATTTGAAGAATTTTTTGTTACCCTTTCCTTATGCCAGACCTTAGGACTAGAGATGTTACTACTCAGTTGGATGAATTCAGTGCTATAGGTTTTATTGGGTATTGAGGTATCAGGGGCCAGGTGACAGCAGTCAATCACCAAAGGCAAAGGGATTGAAGGTATCATGATGGACAAGCATAGACAAAGCAATGCTCATAATGGCCCAAGCCACAATGATCAACAAGGTGAATTTTATGGTGGCGTGACTCGTATGACCCCTTGGTACCAGCTAATCAATCATGGTGTTTTCAGGCATGGGATAGATAAGAAGCCTATTTAATTTTTGTTGGCTCTGTATACGTGGAAACATTCTCAGACAAATAAAAGAAAAGCTACATTGGCTCATGGCAGAAAGGAATCTTGGCTAGGGACTCAGTTTCCAGACTTGAGCCAGTTTGTAGACCCTTTGAATGATGGAACAGTATGGAAGAACTTTGATAAAAATATCTAAAAGTTTTACTATCAGCTTTTCTCCAGTCCTTTTCCTGAAGGACCTACAGTCTTTTTACAAGGGTAACTGTAAACTGGGAAAAAGGTAACAATCAGACATTCTGAGGTTTATTAGATACTGGCTCTGAACTGACTTATTCCAGGAGACCCTAGAAAAAAGTCTATCACTCCAGTTAAAGTAGGGGCTTTTGGAGGTCAGGTAATTGATGGAGTTGTTTGAAATCCAACTCGTAGTAGGTTCAGTTTGTCCCTGAACACATCTTGTGGTTATTTCCCCAGTCCCATAATGTATAATTGGGATAGCTATAGTTAGAAGTTGGCAGAATTCTCATACTGTTTCCTTGACCTTTGGAGGGAGAGTTATTATGGTTGGAAAGGCTAAACAGAAGCCTTAAGAGTTGCCTCTGCCAAGGAAAATAGTGAATCAAAACCAGTATTGCATCCCTAGAGGAGTTGCAGGAATAGACTCCATCAAGGACTTGAAAGATACAGGGGTGGTGGCTCCCACCACATCTCACTTTAACTCTCCCTTCTGGCCAGAGCAGCAGGTGGATCATGGAGAATGAGAGTTGACTATCAAAAATTCAATCAAGTAGTGACTCACATTGCAGCTATTGTACCAGATGTGGTATCCTTACATGAGCAAATTAACACATCTTTAGGTACATGATAAGCACCCATTGATCTAGCAAATGCCTTTTTCTCAGTACTTGCCTTAAGAATCACCAGTAGCAAATTGCTTTCAGTTGGCAAGTCCAGCAGTAGACTTTTACAGTTCTATGTCAAGGATATATTTATTCTCTTGCCCTGTGTCATAACTCAGTTAGAAGGGATCTAGAGCATCTATTCCTTCTACAAGATATCACATTGATGCCCCATTTTAAAGTCATTGTGCTAATTGGACCAAGTGCGAAAGAGATAGCTACCATTTTGGGTTTGTTGGTAACACATAAGCATATCAAAGGATGGGAAATAAATCCAAATAAAATTCAAGGGTCTTCTACCTCAGTGAAATTCTCATGAGTCCAGTGGGGCGGACTTAGAGGTATTCCTTCTAAGGTGAAGAATAAGTTATTGCACCTGGCCACTCTCACCACCAAGAAAGAAAAGTGATGTGGGAGAGTCTTCTGTTTTGTGTTGATTTCATTGGTTAATAAAAAGACTGCCTTGGCCCTTTGATAGGACAGAAAATTAGGTAGGCAGAGTAAACAGAACAGAATGCTGGGAAGAAGGGAAGTAAGGTCAGATGCCAGATGCCATGGAGCTGGCCACCAGGTCAGACATGCTGAATCTTTCCCGGTAATCCACCACCTCATGGTGCTACACAGATTATTAGAAAAGGGTTAATCAAGATGTGAAAATTAGCCAGTAAGAGGCTAGAGCTAGTGGGCCAAGCAATGTTTAAATGAATACAGTTTGTGTGTTGTTATTTTGGGTGTAAAGCTAGCCATGCGGGGCAAGCCTCCAGCTCCTTCTACAGAAGAGCGACATTTAGTCATCCTATTTGAATTCTGGAGACAGAACATTTCTTACCTGAGTTTGTTATTTTGTCCCAATACTACAAGACTCCCAAAGTTTCTAGCTTTGAGTGAAGCCTGGAACAGAGTGAAGAAGGCCCTTCAACAAGTCTAGCCTGCTGTACAGGCTACTCTACCACTTGAACAATGTGGTACTTGAGGTATCAGTGGCAGATAAGGATGCCGTTTGGAGCCTTTGGTAGGCCCCTCTAGGTGAATTACATAAGAGACCTTTCAGATTTGGGAACAAGGCTCTACCATCATCTGCAGACCACTATTCTCCCTTTATGAGTCATCTCTTGCCCTGCTATGGAGCCTTCATGGAAACTGAATATTTGATGGTGGGCTACCAAGTTACCATGCAACCTGGGCTGCCTATCATGATCTGTGTGTTATCTGACCTGCCAAGTCACAGCACAGAAGCAATCTAGCATCAAATGGAAGTGATGTTTACATGATTGGGCCTGAGCGGGTCCTGAAAGTACAAACAAAGTACATGAAGAAGTTTCTCAAATGCCTGTTGTTTCAACTCCCATTACAACACCATCTGCCACCAAGAATGCACCTCTAGTGTCATGGGTGTGCCCTATGATCTGTTGACTGAGAAAGAGAGAATTTGGACCTGGTTTAATGATAGCTCTGCATGTGTAGGCACCACCCAGAAGTGGACAGCTGCAGCTTTACAGTCCCTTCCTGGGACAAGCCTGAAAGACACTGGTGATGGGAATTCTTCACAGTAGGCAGAACTTTGGGCAGTGCAGTTTTTGGGGAAAAAAAGAAGGCCAGATGTGTGTTGTTTCCAAGTGGATAAAAGATGTGAAGATATGTATGTCTCATGTAAATGTTCATCAAAAGTGACCTAAGTTGAGGAGGAGTTCAGAAATCAAGTAGGTAGGATGACCCATTCTACCAACTTCTTTCCCCAGATATTCTTGTCATTCCCCAGTGGGACCATGATCAAAATGGACATGGTGACAGAGATGGAGAATTATGTATGAGCTTGACAACATGACTACCATTCGCCAAGGTTGACCTGGCTATAACCACTGCTGCCAACAGTAAAGACCAACAATGAGCCCTAGATATAGCACCATTCCCTGGTGTGCCAGTGCCAGTCCGATTACATTGGACCACTTTCTCTGTGGAAAGGGCTTTGTCCTTATTGAGTAGATACTTATTCATGTTATAGATTTGTCTTTCCTGTACGTAATGCTTTGACTAAAACCACCATCCGTGGATTTAAAGAATGTCTTATCCAACATGACAGTACTCTGCACAGTATTGTTTCTGACCAAGGAACTCACTTCACAGTCATAGAAGTGTGACAGTGGGCCCAAGATTATGGAATCCATGGTCTTACCATGTCCCCACCATCCAGAAGCAATAGGCTTAACAGAATGAAAGAATGGCCTTTTGCAGACACACCTGCCATGTCAATTAGGGGACAGCAGCTTGGGTGGCTGGGGCAGTGTTCTCCAGAAGGTGGCATACACTTTGAATCAGTGTCTAATACTTGGTATGATTTGTTCCATACTGTAGCCTGTAAGTCACTCTAACAAATTCTGTCTATAAAGAGAGAGATTTAGTCTATAAGCTTGGTCACTCTAGAGAACCCTAACTAATACAGAAGGGGATTAGTGAGAGGGGAAAGGAGAAATAGGAGAAGATAATAGGGAAGTGTATTGGAAAATGTATCACTAAGTTGCACTTGGCTATGGTGTGTTCACAAAGGTATGACTGCAGACACATGCCATATGAGAAGGAAAATGTTAGTCTAAAACACTTTATTTTGTAGACTCAACGGAAACTAGTAAAGTTTTTAAACACCAGAACACAGAGACTGGAACTCAGGGGGAAGTTTGCCCCTGTCCTTCCCTGAGGCCTGTCAGAGCTACTCAGGAACTTCCTCCTCATGAAGCTCTGGTAGCCGCAGACACAATCACACACAGCAGTTGTCTGAAACACAGATGCTTCCTCTCTTGTGGTTCAAAAGGTGGGAAATCTAAAGTCAGGTTCCTTGGATGCTAAGCAACATGTTACATGGGTGATTGTCCCTTGCTGTAGAGATTTAAATTGATATGGATTTTGGTTTATTGATAAAAATTTAAGGTCAAATTTGTTATTTGTATATTTCTGTTCTTGATTAAGGTGCTGTGTTTGTGCAGCTCATATTAAAAGGCATAATTAAGATATACAACTTAATAGAGAGTCATTTATAATAGTCAAGTTTGTAGTCAATGTTAATTAGATTTTCTAGATGTACAGAGATATATTTCAGATGGATAGGCGTTCTTCAAATCTTTCAAAGACTACAGAATGTTGCATTTAAAATGTTTTAAGAACTTAGACTTTTCATGACAATGAGACACATCTGTTCCTGGCAGTACCAATCTAGCTTCAAGAGGAAGATGGGCACCGAAGAGGCTCCTTATGGAGTTTGCTAGCCATTTGGGCAAGAAACTGCCCTTGCCTGATCAATGTTATGTTGCATGAACTGAAGATGCAGGACCCACAGAGAAATGGTGGCTGAACTTGCCTAAAGGTGACATGATCCTTCAGGGTTCCTGTGTAGGGACATAGCCCCACCCATTGGGGGCGTGTTCGCCTCGGGCTAATGTTTACAGATAAATCTGCCGGGCATGAGCCCAGCAGCCCTTTTCTTTTGCTCCGCTTTTCCAGTGCTCCACGGGAACCTGTGGTCCTGTAAGTCTATTTCCTTATTAAAGCTGTATATATCTATATAATCTGTCTGCATTCATTTGCGCCACCACATTCCTGCTTCATGGAAGACTCTTCTAGACATTCTATAAGACACAGAAGAAAGTGACTGACAAACTGCCAATATAGGCAGAACTGTCTTTGAAATTTCCTGCTTCATGGAAAAGTCTACCAGATACTATGGGCTGTAGGCTGAAGATGGATGCCTCAACAGTACAGAACAACTTTGGGTAACTGTCCAGGTAGTAAGATATCTTTGTCAATTCTAGAGTTTTGGAAGTTACTTACAATGTACTTCCTGTTTACTTAGATAATATTATATTTTATGGGGTCTTTGATGGAGTTGAAGAATAGATAATTATAATTATGGTTTTCCTTAGTTATGATAAAAAGATAAAGTAGATATAAATATTGTAACTGTAATTCTGTTTTGTTATATGTGGTTTTATTATGTTAAAGTTAAAACCTTTCTTTTAAACAGAAAAGGGGAGGTGATATGGGATTTCCCTCTGTATGCTGTGAATACCATGGATTAATAAAGAAACTGTCTTAGACCTACACCGGGCAGAATATAGGTAGGTGGGGAACTAAATTGAATGCTGGGAGAAAGAAGGTGGAGGCAAGAGAAGCCATGTAGCCCTGCTGGAGACAGATGCCAGAACTTTACCCAGTAAGCCACAGCCTTATGACAATACACAGATTAATTTAAAATGTAAGAGTTAGCCAGAAATATGCTTAAGCTATTGATGAAACAGTATTGCAAAAAAAAATATGGTTTCTGTGTAATTATTTCAGGTCTGAGCAGCTGGGAACAAATGAGTGACCTCTTAAAACAGTCCCTGAAGAGGTCAGAAGGACTGTCCATTCTTGTTTTCCCACTCAGTGGAGGTCATTGTCATCCTTGTCCCCTCTCCATCAATCCCAACTCTGCTTCTGGGGTCACATGGCCTCGACCCTGAATCAGCTTCTACCTTAGAGAAACACTTGTGATTGGATCTGAAGGCTATAGACAATGCAGGATGATCCCTAGAGGGCAAAGTCCTTCACTTAGTCACATCTACCAAGACCATTCACAGGATAAATGAAACTTTTATAGGTCCCAGGCAAAGGGGCCTTGAGTTTCTTTGGGCTGAGCTGGCCTGTGGCCATCTCTCCAAGATGATTGCCTGTCTGAACCAGCCTCCTTAATAATCTTTGTTTTCTTCCTCCTGGACATATCATGGGTCTCCTTGTACACACCAAGAAGGTTTAGGTAGCAGTAACTTCTTACTGTCCTGAAAAGGGCTATACAAATGGTGAAATATTACATGCCATGAGACAATATCTAATGATGGAGGAAGGTCATTGGCTAATAAAGAAACTGCCTTGGCCCATTTAATTGGCCAGCCTTTGGGTGGGTGGAGTAAACAGAACAGAATGCTGGGAGGAAGAGGAAGTGAGCTCAGACGCCATGCCTGTACTCTCCAGAGCAGATGCGATGAAGCTCCGACCCAGGATGGATGTAGGCTAGAATCTTCCTGGTAAGCTACACACATTAATAGAAATGGGCCAAGCAGTGTTTAAAAGAATACAGTTTCCGTGTAATTATTTTGGGGCATAAGCTAGCCAGGTGGCTGGGAGCTGGGTGGCAGGAACACAGCCCCCAGCTCCATCAACAATCTAAAGCAGGTATTCACCGCATACTAAGGACTCTTAATTAAACAATTTATAAACATACAGAAACAATTCCAAATTTAGAATATAAGATCCTACTCAACAACAAAGAGAAAACTACATATAAAAATTGCAGCATGCTTAACCCTATATAGACCATCTACACCACTCTCCACTCCTTAGGCTCAGGAATCATTGCAGAAGGAAGAGTGGAAAGAATGTAAGAGCCAGAGGCAGTAGATGACTATAAGCAAGCAGCATCCTTGGCTCCCACCAGAGCTATTGCACACATGAATTCATAGTGGTTGTGATAGCATGCATAAGACTTGTGCAAACTCAAGCCAGACCAGTTCCCAGAGGAGAGGTGAGCATGAAACCCCACCCTTTAGTTGAAGAGCTATTGGCAACTGACAGCTGCTGGGATAGGGAGAGTCAGATTTTAAGGGTGTGGTTCCTGGTAGGTTGACCACACCCCAGTAGGAGGTTGCAAACCAAGAGTATAGGGGTCACATAAACTGGAATCAATGGGTTTTATTTAAAATGAAAGCACAATGGTGGGTAGATAGGGAAGTAGTGGTATATATGATCAAAATACACTGTATGAAATCATCAAAGAATTAATAAAAATATTTTTGAGACAGTGTCTCATTGTTTAGTCCTGGCTGGCCTGGAACTCACTATGTAGACCAGGCTCATCAACTCAGAGACCTGCCTGCTTCTGCCTCCAAGGGCTGGCATTCAAAGTATACACCATCACACCCAGCAAGTAAATAGTGTATCTCACTTTTCCAGGAAGCACACAGTGAGCTGTGGGCATTGCAGAGCTGGACACAAGGGAACCTGGTCCCCTCCTGTGCTGCCTGCTATGCACAGGAGGGGGAAGAAGAGAATATATACAGTAGGATTGCCAAAGAGAACTATTTCTCAAAAATTTTTATTACCTTTTTAAAAATGTGGCTTGTTTGCTTGTTTGTTTTGTTGAGACAATGCCTTGCTGAGTAGTTCAAATATATATATATATATATACACATACATACATACATACATGTAGCATATATATATATATATATATGTAAAATATATATATGTATGTAACATCAAATTCTGTGACATGGATAATCATAGGAGTTGAACCAAAAATTGAATCTTTTCTGACAGTCCACTCTCTCCCTGGGAGATAGAGATTCAAGATGGGGAGGAAGTGCTGGTCTGCAAGGTGACGACGCCAACGTCGTTGTTGTCCACACCACACCATGGGGAGCTGTTTATCCTGTACTGTTGATAATTCGTGTTCTCCTTTTGTATCACCTTGACAGTGCTACTGACATTGATACCCTGGGAATTAATCCATTAGACCTGAGGGAAATAGTTTCCAGCTCATGCTTTACAGATATATCCCATATGCCTCTGCTGCAGGTGGAAAAGTCCCCAGTGCCAGCAGTCCTGAAGACAGCTGCATCAGGGTGTGGAGAGTCTGAGGCTTCTGTATGGCAGGCAGCACAGGAGGGGACCAGGTTCCCTTGTGTCCAGCTCTGCAATGCCCACAGCTCACTGTGTGCTTCCTGGAAAAGTGAGAGTACGAACACAGAGATGACTCCTTTTCATCAGAGATCTTCCTCCTAAGCGGAGACCTTAGACCAACACCCCAGTACCAGATCTACCTCAGTGCTGGAGGAAGTCCCTCAGAACTTGCTCATTAACATCCTCTATTCCTCCCTCCCTTCTTTTATTCCATCCTCCCTTCCTCGTTCCCTCCACCCACCCATCATTCTCCCCTTTCTTTTTGTGTATATGAATGTGTATATGTCTGTGTCCTATGCACGCGGTGTTCATGCACAAGTGTGGGTGTGAGGGCCAAGGTTGATGTCGTCCTCGACTACTCTTCCTCATTAAAATATTTTTAAATTTATTATTTTATCTATGCGTATGAGTGTTTTGCCTGGGTGTAAATGTGTACAGGCCAGAAAATGGTGTCAAATCCCTTGGAACTGGAGTTATGCATGACTGTGAGACACCACATGGGTGCTGGGAATTAATCCTGGGTCCTCTGCAAGAGTAGTAAGTGCTTTAAACCGCTGAGCCACCTCTCCAGTTCCTCCACTCAGTTTTTGAGACAGGGCGTCTCACCGAATCTGGAGATGACCAATTCGGGTAGAATGAGTGGCAGACGCGTGCTAGGGATCCTCCTGGCTCTGCCTCCCCAACCCTGGGATTATGGGCACACAATGTCACGCTCAGATTTTTATGTGTGAGTTGAGAATCTAAATTTAGGTCCTCATGCGTTTGCGACAAAACCTCTCGCAGAGCTGCCTCCATCGCTCCCTACCCGGGTCTCTGGGGCCCCTTGGCTGTCTGACTGCTGGGTTTTCATGTGTTCTCTGGAGACAGGAAGACTCAGGCCACCTGCAATCTTTGGTTCCTCTTCTGTGAGCCACAATCTGTTGATTTTCTGCAGCTTTCTCAGTTTCTAGAAAGTTGTGCCTGCGTCTCCCTCCCTTTGCTCACTCGCAGCCATCCGTCGGGATGCCGCTGCCCCGACTGCTGTTTCTGCTCTGGGTCTGCGAGTGGGCACCTGGAAACCACTTTCTTCTCCCTATGGTGTCCACGGTTACCTGCGAGACACAAAAGCTGGAACTGAAGTCCAGCCTAGTGAAAGTGCAGGAGGGTCTGTGTGTCCTCGTGCCCTGCACATTCTTTGAACAGTCTGGGAACCGAAGCTCAGACATGGTCTTTGGCTACTGGTTCAGAGCAGGGGCAAATACAGACCATGAATCGCCCGTGGCTACAAACAACCCAAATCAACCAGTGAAGAATCAGGGCAAGTTCCATCTCTCCGGGAACCCAAGGAACAATGATTGCTCGCTGGACATCAGAGATGTGAAGAGGACCGACAGCGGTTCTTACTTCTTCAGGATGGAAAAAGACTCCTTTAAGTGGAATTACTATATGAATCAGCTCTCTGTGCAGGTGACAGGTAAAGTACTGGCTCCACACTGGCCAGAGAGGAAGCTCATGGGTGTCACAGAGCAGGGCTAGAATCCCAAAAGAAGAGTCACTGGGGATGGAGGAGTGACAGAGGAGTTGGTGAGAGCCTGTGTCTCTCAATGGCTGTACTCCCTCATGCTGATCCTGCATGTCTTTCTCGCCTCACCAGCCCTCACTCACATCCCCAACATCGACATTCCACAAACGCTGAAGCTTGGCCTGCCTAACAACGTGACGTGCTCTGTGCCCTGGGCCTGTGAGCGAGGGACGCCTCCCATCTTCTCCTGGATGACAACTGCCCTAGCATCCCTGGGCCCCAGGACCACCCTCTCCTCAGTGCTGACCCTCACACCCAGGTTCCAGGACCATGGCACTAACCTTATCTGCCAAGTGGCCTTCCCTGGAGTCGGTGTGACTGTTCAAAAGACTGTCCAGATCAATGTCTCCTGTGAGTTCAACCCAGGGCTGGGATTCATGGTGACTGTGTCATAGTTAGGTTGGGAACTGAGACAGACACGGGTCCTATACCGCTCAGATTCTGTTCTTTCTGGACAGTTGTGGGGAATAGGGCTGAAACCTGAGACATTGTTTTGTTTTTGTTTTGCTAAGATACTATACAGAACGCCACAACCCATGGCCCTGGAGGAGCTGGTCCAGGTAGGGGGAGTCATCTTGGGTTGGAGGAAGAGAGTCTCTTTAGCTCAGAGCAGGGTCCATCCTTCCTTATCCTGGCTGCTCTTGTAGATCACCAAGGTTCAGTTCTCAGCACCCACATGGCAGCCTGTAGCTATCTGTAACTCCAGTTCCAGAGGAGCTGACAGCCTCTTTTGGCTTAGGAGGGCACCAGGCACTAATGTGTGCACATACATACATAAGGCAAATAAAAACATAAAAAATTTGAAAAGTTTTTTTTTGTGTGCCCGATACTACCATATGTAAATGTGCTCTTCAGTTCTGTAAGTCCTTGATATTTTCAACTGCAATTGTTGGTTTTGACTTCTGATGCAGACTCTTGCTATGTAACCTAAGCTGGCTTTGAACCTATGGCCCTATTGCTCCATCCTTCTGAGTACTGAGATTATGGATAGCCACCATGCCTCTGTGATGGAAGCTTTAATTACGAAAGAAGAGAGTAATTTTTTTCTGATGCATTGTTGGCAACGGGATGAGTCTCAGATCTGGGATGCAGGAAGATTTGGAGGATCAGATCTAAGTTCTATGGAGAGAGGGGTGTCTGGGATTAGCAGGTAAATTCCATCTACATTTCTTCAGGGATATCAGGGCCCCTGGCAGAGGTGGTTCTCGTGGCCATCGGAGAGGCAACTATCAAATTCCTGCTTCTTGGGATCTGCTTCTTCTTCCTAAGGTGAGTGCTGCTCCTGGGGCAAAGGGAGGTGTGATGAGGGCAGAGACACAGGAAGGAATCTTAGATTACTAGTGTTGGGAGACAAGATGCAGGTCTTAAGGGTTGGAATCCAGACGGGGAGCACTTGGGTACTGACCTCACCAAGCTGGAGCTGTCATATGTGGCAGATGAGGGAGTGTATTAGTCAGAGGTCTCAAGAGAAACAGAACTGATGGAATGTAAGTACACTTACACACACACACACACACACACACAGAGCGAGAGAAAGGGAGAGAGAGAGAGAGAGAGAGAGAGAGAGAGAGAGAGAGAGAGAGAGACTGGATTTATTAGAGTGGATTGCAGGTTATGGTCTCTGGTCTGACTATTTCAACAATGCCTGTCTTCTGACAGAAAGTCCAAGAGTTCAACATTTGTTCAGTCCATGAGGTTGGATATCTCAGCTGGTCTTTAGTATACACTGGCATCCCAAAGAAGTAGGCTCTGATACCCCTGAAGGAGTGGACTTGCAAAACAGAGTGAGAGCAAGCAGGCAAAGGGCAAGAGCTTTCTTCTTCCATGTCTTTTTTAGAGAGTGCCACCAGAAGGTGTGGGCCAGATTGGAGGTAGATCTCCCCATCTCAAAAGATCTGGATTTAGAGTGGGTCTTTCCACCTTAAATGTGTCAATCAAGAAAAATCCCCGACAGTAGTGCCCAGCCGCTTGGCTTAATTCCAACAGCCTTCACAAGAAGAAGGCTGTCTCCCACAGCTGGATCCTGCCATCTGGGTGTCTAGCTCCCTCTCAGCCACCCTTACAACCCATGACTGGGGCTCAGGGGAGGTGACTGCTGTACCTGGTCCCCTTCATGCCCACATTGAAGGCTCTGTTCCCCTCACTCAGCATAATAGCCCAGAGGAAGAAAGTAGAGAGGCCAGCAACACAGGGGGACTACGCAGAAACTGCCATGGATTAGTCTCTCAGGTGAGTGATGTGGAAGCTGCCCAGCATTGGTGTCCCTCGGGACTCTTTCCTGTGATAGACCCAGTATGGTCTGGCTTCGCATGGCCACTGGTGACCCACTACCCTCCCCCATGGTGCTTCTGGATTAGCAGCTCCATCTCTTTCCAGAACTAGCTGGGAATCTGGGAATCTCTGCTGTCGCCTCTCTGTACCCCTCACTCCATGTCCTATACTGACCCTGTTATCCATCCAATCTTGATCATCCTTGAACTTTATCTTCCCCTGGCCACCAACTCTCACCTCCTGCCTCTGTAGCAGAGCCCCAGAACTTAGTATACCTGACTCCATAATGGGACTACCATTCAGGCCATAAAACTCAGCACATGCTCAGCACCACCTACCAAAATTAAAACAAAAATCTAATCCATCGAAGCCCATAGTTCTGGAAACGTTTCTAAAGGTGCTAATGTCCTTTGGCCTCTGTAATTCTGCTTCTGCCTAACTGTTCTTGTTAACAAAGTATGTCAACCAAGAACAGTGTTTGGGGGCTTAAAAGCTCACACTGGGAATGTCTTGGTGCTGCACTGGGATCCTGAACACTCAGTGTAGTCTCTAGTCAACTAATATAGATTTTTCTCTTAGCTTAAACCAAGTAGTCTGCTCTAGAAGGTACCCCCACAACATTTCTGGAAGTTTTACCAAGATCCCCAGAGACCAGACTTTGAGATACTGGGGGTCTCAGAGCCCCCTCGAAATGAGAAAGAGTGTGGTACTCCTAGGGGGTACATAACCTGAGTTCCAGGTTCGCAAGACTCTCTTGGATCAGTTACTGCCTAACACTTCAGAGAAGCCAGACACCTCCTCTCCAAAATGAAACCAATGACGCCTTTAATCCCAGCACTTGGGAGGCAGAGGCAGGCGGATCTCTGTGAGTTCGAGACCAGCCTGGTCTACAAGAGCTAGTTCCAGGACAGGCTCCAAAACCACAGAGAAACCCTGTCTCGAAAAAAACAAACAAAAAAAAAAACAAAACAAAACAAAAAAAAAAAATGAAACCAATGAGAAAGTCACCAGCAGAGTTAAGTCTGCCTAAGGGGCCTTCTGTTTGGACACAGGAGAGATCAGACATGGCTGCTGATCCAGTGTCCGGGAACTATGTGAGATGTCATTGGATTCCCCCCATCTGTTTGGGTGTATGAATGTGTGTGGGTCACCCCTGGTTGTCCTCTCCGTCTCTCTCTCTCTCTCTCTCTCTCTCTCTCTCTCTCTCTCTCTCTCTCTCTCTCTCTCTCTCTCTCTCTCTCTCTCTCTCTCGGATGGGGAGGGTCTATGTGCTTCTGTCAGTTGTTTCCCTGTATTGACCAATGGCTTTCTTTGCTGTGAGAATCCCCTGGCTTGAGACCTGTGACCCTCTTGTTGGAGATCCGAATCCTTTTGTCTCTGTCAGGTTGCCCAGAGAAATACCCCATCCCACTCCTGAAAGAACAACCTTCACCTGTCTGCCCCACTCCAGGACTGAGAGTACTTGCTTGTTTTGTTGCTTGACTCCTGCTCAGTGTTGGTCCCTGTGGGGAGATGGAAGGGGCTGGGCCTCTCATCCAAAACACCTGATATTTAATATACAAGGAAGGAGAAAATACTTCCCCAGTGAGCATTCCCTCTGCTTTGTGCCTGCTCTAAGCAGCCCTAAAGAAAGGGGAAGTTTCCCTGGGTGAGCCCCAAGGAAAAGAGAAAGCTCTGTTCCTTTCTCTTTCATGATTTATGTCTTCTTTTCAATTAGTGATCTGTATAGTTGGAAAACACCATTCTCTGAAAAAAGTAAAGAACCTAACCCTGGGTCAGGCTGGGGGATCAATGCCAGACAGAGCAGCTGGACAAAACAGATTTTTCCCTTATGACCAACACTGACCAAGGAATCTTTAAACAATTTCCACTAGGTTCTTTTTAGAAGAATTAAAGACAGGTGCTAAAAAGATTTCTCTCATCACCTAGTTGGCTCCAGATATTAGAAAAAATTATAAAAGTTTTAAAATGTTAAAAATATAAATAGGTCCCAATTGCAGGAGATAGCTCAAAAGGTGTTTGACAACAGACAACTGATTGAGATGAGACCTTTAGTGTAAACCAAAAGCCACTGTCGCCTTCTCTGTAATGAGACTCAGTTAGACTGACAGACACCCAGCGAAATTGTGGTGTCTTACCCTCCTAGCTGCAAGTTCTACCTACAGTCAAAGGATACAGTGGGTTATTTCTCAGACTGAAGACAAAGATTCCTGAGGTTATGGGCAGAAATCAACTTCCAGGACCGACCCAACACCAAGTTCCTAAGATTGTTCAGCTAACCAGTTCAGCTACTCCATATTAGAAACAATACCCAATGACCCTGGGAACAAAAGGGAAATTGCAGTCCATGTTGCCTGGCTTCGAGAGACAGGCACTCTGGTATCCTTCTAGTTACCCTGGAATACACCTCTCCTACCTGTGATGAAACCTGGGACCTCTGGTTCTCACGAGTCTGATTCTTCTAGAAAATTAAGTGTACACTGTCTTAGATCTTAGCCTCCCACTGGCAGAGATGAGTCAACCATGTTTGCTTTTATGTAGACAGACCTAGAGGGGTGTTACAGCAGGCAGTATACTTGAACCAGGTTGGCCCAAGGATTTAAAGACACTAAATGTATTCCTCTTTCCCTTCTGTCAGGGATTTCTTAGGAAAATAGATCGTAAAAGGGCCACTGAGGACTGCTGCAAGAGTTACAGACATTGGGCTAGAGAATACCAACTAAGAAGAAAGCCCAGCTCCACACATAAGAGGCTGCCGATCTTGAGTCCCAGTTGAGGGCAGGCAAAGGGAGCCTGTCTCAGAGTAAGATGCTGCCATCCTTCAGATCCCAGCTCCAAAGACTGAGACAGGCTTGAGAGTTCCTAAGCACAGCTAGGTATTTCTGCTTCTGGACGCCAGAGTCTGTGGAAATAGCAAGGGCTCTCTTTACGCACCAGCACAAAGAGGGGCACTCATTGAGCCCCAAACCTGAACTGAGACCTAACAAAAAGCATTTGAGACGTATGAAACATTCCTGATGTCTGCTACAGCCCTAGCCCTTCCAGATGTCTCAAAAGATTTTCCATCTGTTTGCCCACAAACAAAAGACTGTAATATCTTTTGTAATAAAGAGGTCTTTTTAAAAATTTATTTATTTATTTTTACTTAAAAATTTCCACCTCCTCCCATTTCCCATCCCCCCCCCATCCCCTTCTCCTTCCCTCTCAAGTCCAAAGAGCAGTCAGGGTTCCCTGCCCTGTGGGAAGTCCAAGGTCCAAATAAAAAAGAGGTCTTAACCCACACTCTGGGGCTATGAAAACCTTGCTGTACAATGAATGGCACGAAGAGCAGAGGGGCCTTCTTGATACTCTGATGACATACCCCAACCCATCGCTGCTTGAGACTCCTTGGAAAGAAGAAACGGACGGTTCAAACACAAAGGCTAATGGAGGACAACAGAGGGAGATAGCATTCTCCCAGAAACAACTGGCAGGACTCTGGGACTGGCCTTTATCAGGCTGCTTGCCTGAGATTCACAGAGCAGAGTTGCTCAGACCAGCTAGGTTGTACAGCTAGCTCAGGATGCCTCAGTCAGATTCCATTCTTCTGTCTAAGTAGATCCAAGCCAGAAAACCCTTATCCAGGAAGGGTTCTGAATAAGAGATCAACACTCTGGTATGCTCTGAGAATACCGACTTCACAGTGATTTGGCATGCCAGGGGCAGATAAAAATACTTGCTGGTTTTTATAGAAACCAGCCATCTTTTCTGGATGGGTAGATGCATTCCCCACCTGGACTGAAACTGCTCAGATTGTAAGTAGAAGCTTAAAAGCCCCTCCAAAGACTGGTTTCCTGATTTGGCCTACTCCTGACAGTGGCCTGGCTTTCAAAGTCAAAACCTCTCTGTTAATAGCTAAAGCTTTAAAAATACACTGAAAACTTCATTGTGCCTATAGAACTCAGAGTCCTGTGAAGGTAGAAAAAAATAGAATGTTATTAAAAAATTAAACTATAACAAAACTCTCTTTAGAGTCCAGAGAAGGGTGGATAGACCTCTTTCCTTGGCTTCAGGCCTGCTATACCCCATTAGGAAGGAATTTACCCCATGAGACTATATTTGGAAGACCTCCTCCACTGCATCCCAGGCCCAGAGACCAGCAGTTGGCAGAACCTTCTAACCATTTTTTTTCTTAAGTCACAACAGAACCTCCAGTCCTCCAAAAAGTGTATTCGCTGGGCTATCCGAGAGACCCATCTGACTTCCAAGTACAAGTTTCTCCTTGCTGGAGTCTGCTGACACTCTCTGGTTCTAGCAGGTAGCCAAAGGGGCACTGGAACCACTTAGAAATGACCTTACAAGGAGATTCTCTTCATTCCTGTGGCTGTGAGGGTAGCTGGCATTACACGATGGACCCAGCACACCCAGGTCAAGCAAATAGAAGCCATGGACGATGATGCCAACTGGACTGTGTCTGGACTATGGACACATTAAAACTAAGGTTTCACTGGGCCTCAGGCCTTTTCACTCCCTGCCCCTCTACCTCCTCCTGAGTCTTATGCTTTGTTCTATGGGTATGAAGGGTATGAGTATAGAGTTATGGTCTAACTCACACAGGCCTTAGGCTTGGATCTAGGACTGAGAAAGACAGATACAGGTTCTGTATTGGTTAGTTGACTATAGGCCAGCAACCCATATTCATCTTGAACTTTGCTCGCTGATCCCCACTTTAACTGTTCGGTTGTATTGAAACAAAGCAAAGATAGGGGGGATTATCTTTTGTGATAAAAATACCGAGTTTACAATTCTATGCATACCCTAAGACTGGGTCCCTTAGGTGTCAGGAACAAAGGTGTTTCCAATTCAAAAACTGTAGTTAGAAAAACCTGAAAAATACTTTTAAAAGATTCCAGTCTTTGGAAAACTTGGAGGATCACTCTATAGCATAGGAAGGGACCCTGGGAATAGAGTTATTAATTCCCAGCCAGAAATCAGCCAGGATTGCTGGTTATGCTTAGATACCCAGCTCCCATACTAGATAGGATAGGAACTAACCAGCCTGTCGGCCCATTGAGTGACAACTCACTGTGACTGGGGACCACCCAAATTATGGGGACTTAGAAGAGACTAAAACTTGTCTACTATTCCTAAATCTTTAACCTAGGCACTTCCCTTTATTCTGACACCTGTTATTCAGCCTTGTGGGTTAACACATCTGGACACCAGCAATATTACCAAGCCCCTGAGACTAACTGGTGGGCACATACCAATGGTTTGACTAAATGTGCCCCTTCCAATGCTTTCCAAACTAAGGGACAGGTTGATCAGGACCAAGATGTTTTAAACACTGGAAAATCTTAGGCTTACTGTTCCTGAGATAAAGGCAACAATAAATAGCTTTGGAGGATACCTGTTGTTTCTATGCTAATTAATTAGGAGTAATTAGAAAAAAATCTCACTGTGGCTGGGGGGAAAAGACTCAAAAAGAGAAGAGACACAGACAAAAACCAAATAATTGACACCAGTCTGTTCTCTTGGTGCCCCCGGCCCCCACAGTTAGCTACTGTGCTGTCAGCACTGGCTGGGTCTCTACTTCTGATTGGATTAACACAGGGGCTCTGCATCTTAAACTAAAATAGTATGAGTTCATGCTTTGACTGATTCACTAAGACCACTGGAGAACGTGACAGGGCCCTAGACCTTGGGAGGCCCTCAGACCTTACCACAGCTGACTTATGAGGAGTACCACTCAGGCCGTAAAATTCAGCATCGTCAATACCACAGACCAAAGCAAAAATAAAGACCCAGTCTATCCATGTCCATGCCTTTTGGCTTCTGTAATTCTGCTTCTGGCTAACTACTGTTCTTGTTAACCAAGTGTGCCAACCCAGACCAGTATGTCTGTGCTTCAAAGCTCACACTGGGGAAAGTTCAGTGTTACACTAGGATCGCAAATACTCAGGATAGCTGCCGGTCAGTTAATAAAGATTTTCTATTGGTTTAAACCCATGTCCAAGCAGTCTTCTTTGGTGGATACCCCACAATACCTTCGTGTCTCCCTAGCACCGACTCCAGGATATACTTGTGGATGCAGCCGTCACCCTCTCCCTCCATAGTCTGAGCACTTTGTGTTCTTGCTATGGACAGAGACTGAAAACCATGACAGCTTGCTCTGGGGGCCTCCTTGTGTCTTCACTCTGAGCTCCCCCATCCTGTATGATGATCCTGTCACCCTGCCTACCCCACCCTCCTGCACCAGAGACTGTGCCTGTGCTGGGCCCACTCCTCAATACCCTTCCACCTTCCTCAGGCTTGGCCTGTGTGGTGTGGGAAGTCCTTCTGCCATGTGATGCTTTTATTGGTTAATGAATAAAGAAACTGCTTTGAATCTATAGCAGGGCAGAACAGAACTAGGCAGTGAAAACTAAACTGAATGCTGGGAGAAAAAAGGCGGAGTTCCGAGATGTCATAGCTACCAGAGGGGAAAGACACTAGCTGTCAGCTGGAACCTTGCCAGTAGGCCATGAGCCTCGTGGTAAAATATGAAATAATAGAAATGTGTTAATTCTAGATGTAACAGCTAGCTAGCAATGCACTCAAGCTATTGGCCAAACAATATTGCAAATAATATAGTTTCTGAGTGATTATTTCAGGCATAAGCGGCCATGAACAAATGAGAAGCCTAAGTCTGTGTGTCACTTTGGGTGATGAGGGCTTGTGATGCACACAGGGAAGTGTGTAGGAGTGACACCAGTCACTAAGTGTACACCATCTTGGTGAATAATACTGAGCTCCTTCTAGGGACTAGCATTTTTGTAAGGGCTAGAGATGCATCCCCATTTCTGTCAGGAAGAAATTGTCAAACTCATTATCATAACTGGAACAAAAAAATAAACACAACGAATTAGGACAAATCAGGGGATGGTGGGTAAAGTTCAGAGAAATCATGCAGGAGAGGGCCTGGTAACTGGGGACAGTCTTCTAATCTTAAGGCATCAGGGGTGATGGCAGGAGTAAAGATGTGCATTTCCTGGAGGGATGTGTCCCAGGGAGAAAGACAGTGCAATGGCTCAGAGGCAGAAACAGCTTGCTTAGCTCAGCAGGTCATGTGGAGACTTGTGTTTGGTACATCATGTCACCCACAGAAAAAGATGGTTGTTCAGAGCAGAGAATGGCAGGATGCCAAACAAGAGGACTTCAGGGCGAGGCAAGAATGCAAAGCCCCTGAGGAGAACAAAGCTATATGGATTTTCTCTTTAACAGGCTTCTATGGCTGCCCTGCTGAGAAACACACAAGGCAGATTGTCTTAGGGTTCCTGTTGCTGTGAAGAGACATCATGACCTTGGCAATTCTTATGAAGAAAACAATGAATTTGGGTGGCTTGCTTACTGTTCAGAGGTTTCATGATGGGGCATGTAGGGGCATGATAGCAAATGTGGTCCCGGCTACATTTTGACCAGAAGGCAGCAAGAAGTTGATTGACATCTGGTGGAATCCCAAAGTCCACCCCCACAATGACACACTTCCTCCCACAAGGCCACAAACACTCCAACAAAGCCACACCTCCTAATATGAGATTGTAAGATTATGGGATTGTGGGGGCCACACAAACTACCACACAGATCCTAGGGCTGCAAAGAGAAGGGTATGTCCATAGGCTTTTCACCACTGTGAAAAAAAACACCGGAAGGCCGAACGGGTTAGTCTGAATCAGGGTTTGCGTCTGCACTACTGTTTGGCTCTATTGCTATTGGCCGACAGTGACAGAGTACACTAGGGGGCAAATACATGCTGAAGGAGGTCTGCTCTCCTCATGGTTGCTGGGAGGCAAGGGAGAACAAGGTCTGGGGAAGAACATTCCATACTCAGACTTTACTTAAGGAGAAGGAGCTGCTGCATCCTAGAGGAGGTGATGGTGGCCTGAACCAGGCAGGTCCTATGAGGATGTGTGTTTAATCCATGTGGAAGGTCAAGCGAAGAGATTTTAGGTGCCCTGTGTGTATGATGGGGCATTCACTTGCTTAGCTGAGCAGTCCTGCATTTTGAACCAATTCCATTTATGTATTTTAGCTTATCCTATTCTTGGGGTAGGGGTAGGTCATATTCAAGTACATTTAGTTTTACTAATCTGTGGTCCAAACCTGCCATTTGTTCTCTAGTGGTATTTGTAGAAGTTTTTTTTAAAAAGTGATGGGTTCATTTTCAAAATGAAAATGCTTTGAGCCAGTTTAAGTCTAGCTACAGGTGAACAAAAAGATTGGTCCCCTGCTATAGTATGGTAGTCTAATCCTGACCCAAACTAAAAGAGTAGAGCAGAGAGTTACTAACAGCCAAGCATGCCTGTCACCTGAAGATGAGATAAGGTCATGTACCCAATAAGCTTTCAATTAAACAGGATGGTCATGAACAGCCTGGCTTCACCATGCTGTGTTTTACCTACAGGCACAGGGGCTGCAGCTTAATCTACTGTTATTTCAGCCAGCAATTGTGACTCAATAGTCAAGCCCCTGCTGCTTGGACTGCAGCCTAGCAGGATTCTGTTCCCACAGGAGCTGGCTCTGCTGCTGCCACTAAAGGTAGCTTTAACTAAATCTCTACCGTTTTTTATAAATAAAACTCGAGGTAATACCCTGCTAGCTCAAAGAGGTTGAGTGGCATCTAGTTAACCTTCTGTCATTGCTAGTATCTTCCAAAGGGCCTGTTCTTATGCTCAGAAAAGCAAAAACAAAGATAAACCTGCGCCACTGAAAGCCCCTTGGTACTACTTA
The DNA here is from genome assembly GCF_950005125.1 of Chionomys nivalis. Lineage (NCBI taxonomy): Eukaryota > Metazoa > Chordata > Mammalia > Rodentia > Cricetidae > Chionomys > Chionomys nivalis. The sequence continues at coordinate 70,171,734 of NC_080100.1, forward strand.
TGGTAAGTCAGTCTCTCTCTCTCTCTCTCTCTCTCTCTCTCTCTCTCTCTCTGTGTGTGTGTGTGTGTGTGTGTGTGTGTGTCTGTCTCTTCCACATGCCATCTGATGTTCTGTGATTACGTTCTGTCAGCTAGTTACTAACTCAGGCTTCTGACCCAAGGTTAATTTTATTTAATTAATACAAAAGCAAACTCAGGGTTAATAGTGATCGAATGAATATACCCCCAAAATGTTGCTTCTCCCGTGCTTGTTATTATGAAATGAGAGCCCAGGTTTCTCACAGCATTGATTAACCCAAGTCCCACATTTTATGTTTTTATCTATCCTGGGCTGTTTCTGTATAGGGCCCAAGACCACTCACGGAGGGTGTTCTGATGGGGCCATGGGAACTGGGGTGAGACTTAGTTGGAGAGAGGTCAGCCTGGTTGGAAGAAGGGATGTGAGTTGGGGAAGTATGGGCACCCCTGTGAGAAATCTAGTCAGATAAACAACTAAATGATGTAATTTTGGGGAAAACGGGTGGAACTGGAGATTGGTATGCTAAACAGAGTAAGCTGGACCAGAAAGGCACAAATGCTATGCTTCTCTCATACATGGAATGTAGGTTTCTTTACGTGCACAGACACACACGACATGAAAGCTGATCAGAGACAGAAAAAAAAAGTGACAGGGAAGATGGGAGAAGATAATGGGAATGCGTATGACCAAAAATGTGTAGTGTACTACACTGGGAAATTAGTAAACCTTCCCTTTGCAGACTGAGCACACATTGATAAATACAATTAAAAATGGAAAAGGCTACTGCAACAGTGAAGATCCTCTGTCTTCCTTCTGCCCTGGGCCAGCCAGGGATGTTTAGTGGATGCAGCCCCACGAGCCTCTGATGGCCCCTGACAGTCACACACAGCAGGTGTCTAAAACACAGATGGTTCCCTCTTTCAGTGCAGCAGACCAGGAACTGAGATTGGAGTGCCTGTGGTAAAGTCAGTGTCACATGGGTAACTGTCTCTGTAGAGAGCTAGGAACTGGTATTTACCCCTTATCTCTCCAGGTGGTGGAGGCCATTGACCTGCTGGCCTCCTGTCCTTACACTCCTATCTCTGCCTTTGTAGTCATATGAACCCCCTTGCACCTGCAACCCAAGGGACACTAGTGATTGGATGTGAGGAACAACTGTGTGATGCAGGATGACTCCCACTGTGCAAGATCCTTCATGGAAACACAGAACCCCGGGTTTCACCTTGAGTACTGCAGAAATTGGGTGGGTGTTGTGTCTCGTGCCTGTCATTTTAGCATTTGAGAGTTGGAAATAGAATGATCAGGAGTTCAAGCTCATCCTCACCTACAAAACTGTTCAAGGTCAGCCTGCATCGCCTGCAACCCTACCCTAAAGAAGACTGTAAACAAGTAGAAAGAGACTGCCTTGTTTCCTTTTTAAAGCAGTGGCTTCACAGTAAAGGAATAATAATTGCATTTGAAAATAGTTCAGGGAGCTGGGCTGCGGTGGCACAAACCTTTAATCACTTGAGAGACAAAGACTGGCAAATCTCTGAGTTCAAGGCCAACCTGATCTACAGAGTGAGTTCCAGGACAGCCAGGGCTACATGGAGAAACCCTGTCTTGAAAAACCAAAATTATTATTATTAGTAGTAATTGCTATTATTCAGGAATATGGACAGACAGCTCTCCAAATCCAAACACACAGTTAATACACACATGACAAAATGCTCAAACATAACTAGGCATTCTAAATATAAGTCAGAGTCTCTAACTGGAGGCTAGGAATGCAGTACAGGTGGAAGAGAACTGGTCCAGGATGCACGGAACCTTGGGTTTGGTCCTGGTAACATAGAAAACCAGCATGGTTGTTGTGATGCTTTGAATGAGAATTGCCCCCATGGGCTTATGTATTTGGATGACTGGTTACCAGGAAGCGACATTATTTGAAAGGATAGGAGGTAAGGTCCTGTTGAAAGAAGTGTGTCACTGGGGGTGGGCTTTGAGGTTTTCTGAAGCCCAAGCCAGGCCCAGTGACTCTCTCTCCCTGCTGCCTGTGGATCCAGATGTAGAACTCTGAGCTCCTTCTCCAGCAGCATGTCTGCCTGGATGCCACCATGCTTCCTGACATAATGGCAATGGACTAAAACATTGACACTGTAAGCAAGCCTAAATAAACTAAGTGCTTTCCTTTGTAAGAGTTGCTGTGGTCATGGTGTCTCTTTTCAGCAACAGAACACGGGCTAAGAGAGTGGCCCATGTTTGTAAGCCCAGTATTTTTAAGGTGGCTGCAGGAAGATCAGAAGCTCAAAGTCATCCATGACCACATAGTGAGTTCAAGGGCAGACTGAGGACCATAATTACATGCATAAATATGTAAACAAAATCATGACCTTTACGTTGTTCCCAGGAAAGCATATGGGATGGACAACATCATGTTAGGTGATGTAAGCCAGTGTGAAATGTTTTCTGCAGTATGCAGAGTAGAAAAGTTACTGCTAAGGAGTTTGTAATCCCTGAAAAAAGACCATATACTCAATCCAATTATAATTTAAAATGTATTTGTTACTGCCAGCAGGATGACAGGACCACAATCTCTGAGCCAAATTTGAGATGGCCATGAGAAGAGGGGTGAGGGGAGGATTTTTCTATAGTAAGCTATGCATTTTTATTCATTTTACATACCAACCAGTTTCCCTCCCTCCCCTTCTCCTGCCCCCCCACCTTCCTTCCATCCCTTCTGCACTCCTCAGAAAGGGTAAGGTCTCCCATGGGGGCTCTACAAAGCCTAGCATATCTAGGTAAGGCAGGAACAAGCCCCTCTGCCCTGTCTCAGCAAGGTATCCCACCATAGGGAATGGGCTCCAAAAAGCCAGTTCATGTACCAGGAATAAATCCTGGTCCCACTGCCAGTGGTTCCACAAACAAACCCAGCAATATAACTGTCATCTGCATTCAGAGGACCTAGTTCGGTAGCATGTAGGCTCCCCATCTGCCAATCCAGTGTCCATGAGCTCTCACTATCTCAGGTCAGCTGTCTCTGTGTGTTACCCCTCATATCCTTGACCCCACCTTGCTCATATGACCCCTCCTCCCTTTCTCCTGCTAGATTCCAGGAGCTTGGTCCAGTGTTTGGCTGTGGATCTCTGCATCTGCTTCGATCAGTTACTGGATGAAGGTTCTATGATGACAATTAGGGTAGTCATCAATCTTATTACAGAAGTCTGGTTCAGGAACCCTCTCCACTATTGACAGGAGTTTTATCAGGGGTCATTCTTGTGGATTACTGTGAATTTCTCTAGCACCAAGTTTCTCCCTAACCTCATAATGGTTCCTATCTAATGATAGCTATCAAGATATCTCTTTCATTATTCTCCCTCTCCATCCTTCTCCCAACTTGACCATCCCATATTCCCTCCCCTTTATCCCCCACTCCAGTTTACCCAGGAGATCTCATCCATTTCCCCTTCCCGGGGAGATCCATGTATATCCCTCTTAGTGTCCTCCTTGCTACCTATATTCTCGGGAGTTGTGGATTGTAGCCTGGCTATCCTTTGCTTTACATCTAATATCTACATATGAGTGAGTACATATCATGGTTGTCTTTCTGGGTCTGTGTTACCTCACTCAGGATGATTTTTTTCTAGTTCTATCCATTTGCCTGCAGATTTCATGAGTCATTTTTTTTAACACAGAGTAATACTCCATTGTGTAAATGTACCACATTTTCTTTATCCATTCTTCAGTTGAGGGGAATCTAGGTTGTTTCCAGGTTCTGGCTATTACAAATAATGCTGCTATGAACTAACATAGTTGAGCAAGTGTCCTTGTGGTATGATTGAGCATCCTTTGGGTATATGTCTAAGAGTGGTATTGCTGGGTCTTAAAGTAGATTAACTCCCAGTTTTCTGAGAAACTGCCATACTTATTTCCAAGGGGGCTGTACAAGTTTGTACTCCCACCAGCAATGAAGGAGTGTTTTTCTTACACTACATCCTCTCCAGGATAGCTGTCATCACTGGTTTTGATCTCAGCCATTCTGACAGTTGTAAGATGGTATTTCAGAGTCATTTTGAGTTGCATTTGAGGTGAGGATTTTGAAAGGTGAAAACCACAAGAAGACCATCAATATCTATGCAAACAATCAAAGATTGGTCTGTTCTGCCAAGTTGAGTGGTGAAGGCAACTCAGAACAATCTTTGGGAACCTTCCTAAGCAGGTCACAGAAGCCAATAAAAGTAGTTAGTCATATCATAACAAATAGATGGCCATAGCTGTAGACTTTTGGATGAGGGTCACTGGGTCAAGGTTTCTCAGAACTTATCTTTCAGGGACAGGAATCAGGAACAAAGACTAGTGGGTTCCAAGATCAATGCTTGGCATAAAATGGGGTTCCTTTAGCCCTACTAAAGGAACTTTTATCACTACTTCAGCACAAGAACTGAAGTAGGAGAGCGACAGCTAGGGATAGTGGGGGAAGGAGTTGGTGGAGTGGGACTGAGATGTAAGAGAGAGAAGAGGAGGAGTAAATATCAAGTCACACACTAGGCATGCATGGAAATGTCATCATGACTCTCAAAATGAACATATGCCAACAGTAACTTAAAACCACAATCAAATACCACTCTATGCCCATTTCAAGAATAACTTTTAAAAATGGGAAGTGGCTTATGGGAACAGAGGAACTGGGACTCAGGGACACTGCTGCTGAGAATGTGATGTGATGCAGCTGCCACAGAAAGCTCCATGGTGGAACCCCAAACAGCCACAGATACATGAGCATCTGATCCAGTGGCTGCACCTCTGACTGTGTGTCCTCACGGGTGAAACTGGGTTCTTCATGGTGCTTCCAAGATCCATCACCATGTCAATGTTGATCATCGCAGCTCATAGCAGGGAGCAGCTGGGTACCAGTACAGAGCAATGTATGTCCAAGGCACACACAAGGGAACGTTACTCATCTTATGCCACAAGACTTGACTATATTGTTAAAAGAAGCCAGCGGTCAAATGGGAGAGGAATGGTGTGTGTTCACTCATAGGAGGTGACTGGCAGAGTCATGGATAAGGAAGTTAGCAAGTCACTTTGCTATATATTTTCTTTATAACACACTTTTAAATTTAAAAAGTATGCAAAGGTCTAAGCCAGATGGAGCACCAGCACCAAAAGGGAAAAGTGGACACAAGCCCCATCTCTAACCCTGAAGTTATCTCCAATTGATAACCGCTCACAAAGGAAAAACATCAGTTTTCCCCAACTGAGACTCACTGTGGATACAAATACACTGGAAGTCTAGTCCTGCACCCTGCAATAGATGACCAACCCAACAGTAACTCGATAATATTTTTGGAGGATTTTGTTTTGCTTCGCTTTTTACTTTACTGGTCTTTTGGTTTTTTATTTTGTTTTTATGAATTTTCTGTGTGTGCCACTATTGTGTCTCTGCATCTCTATGTGTTTCTTGTGCTTTTTCTTCTTCTTCTTTTTTTTTTTTATTTCTTAAAACCGTTTTCTTTAGCTCTTTTTGTTTATTTGTTTTGTTTGTTTAGTCCTATTCTGCTTTGGTTTTATTTTATCTTATTCTATTTTTTTTTAGATGCCTATGAGCTTTCTAATGAGAAGGAAAAATAGTGTGGATTTGGACTAGGGCAATAGGGAGGATCTGGGTGGAGTTGGGGGAGGAAAAAGCTGTAACCAGAATACACTGGATGAGCCAGGCAGTGGTGGCACATGCTTTTAATCCCAGCACTCAGGAGGCAGAAGCAGGCAGATCTCTGTGAGTTCGAGGCCAGCCTGGTTTACAAGAGCTAGTTTCAGGACAGGCTCCAAAGCTACAGAGAAACCCTGTCTCGAAAAAACAAAAACAAACAAACAAAAAAGAATACACTGTATGAAAGAAATCTATTTTCAATTAAAAAAGAAAAAAATTGTGTATGAATGTTTTGTCTGTATATACGAATGTGTGCCATATGAGCACAGTGCCTTCAGGAGCTGGAAGAGGGAGCTGAATCCCTGGAGCTGACAATATAGATGTGTGTGAGCCACCACATGGGTTCTGGACCAAAGCTCAGATTCTCTGTAAGAGCAATAAGTAAGAGTTCTTAAGTGCTGAGCCATCTCTCAAGACCTCCAGATATTTTTAACAGATTTATTTTATTTTCAATTTTTTGTGTGTGTGCGTGCATGCATGTGTGTTTGGGAATGTGTACATGTGAGCAGAGTGCCCATGTGTTTACTATTCTAGAGGTTCTGGGACCTGGGAGAATGGAGCCAATAAATGAGGGATAACAAAGTCTCATGCAATCACCAATTCTATTCAGAGCACCAGACAATTTATACTATTAGGGTTAGGAAGAGTCACATGATAACAAAGTCTCATGCAATCGCCAATTCTATTCAGAGCACCAGACAATTTATACTATTAGGGTTAGGAAGAGTCACATGAGTAAAGCGTACAATCACAAGGACAAGCTACGTGTGGCAGACAAGCCACACTCAGCAGAAACATGTTTTTCCATAGAGGCACATAAACAAATAGCAATTGCCAGCTGTAATGAGTGATCAGCAGGAAACTCACTCCTCTCTGCTGCACCTGGGAGGGCCATGAAAGTACAATCTACAGACGATCCCATACTCTGAAGAGACTAAGTTCACAAGACTCATCTTGTTTTCCTATAAGGACTCAGATATCTTATGTGACTCCATTTTTAGACCATGTTTCAGCACCCACTGAATCCAGAAGAGTGCACTGAGTCTCCTGAACTGGAGATGCAGGTGGTTGTGAGACACCCCACTCGGGTGCTAGGAACCAAACTCAGGTTCTCTACAAGAGCAACAAGAGCTCTAAGTCTTCTGAGTCATCTCTCAAGCCCCAAGTCCTTGACCTTGTTATTTAATTTATGTAATTTATTTATTTTACATCCTGACTGAAGCCCCCCTCCCTCCTCTCCTCCCACCCCCTCTTACATCTCCCCTTTGTCTTTCCCCTCAATCCACCCCTCCTCTGAATTTGCTCAGAAAGGGGCAGGTTCCCATGAACATCAGCAAAGCATGGCATATCAAACTGCCGTAAAACCAAGAACCTTCCCCCGTATTCATGCTGGGCAAGGCAATCCAGCATGAGGAATAGGTTCCCAAGAGCCAAAGCACTGTGGACAGCCCTGATGTCATTGCCAGAAGTCCCACAAACAGATAAGACTACACAACTGTCACATCTATGCAGTGGGCCCAGGTCAATCCCATGCAGGCTCCCTGGTTGTTTATGGGGTCGGGTAGAAGCCTGATGCAAAGGAAACTTCCACAAGTCTACAAGGATGGCCCAGCCAAGACTCTTGGCAGCAGTGGATGTGTAGCCTGAATTGACCATCCTGTGAGCAAAATGATGACCACGCCAGATGTCAGCCTTCATCCAGTGACTGATGGAGGCTGGTTCAGGGACCACTGCCAAACACTGGGCTGAGCTAGGGAGTCCTGCTGAGGAGAGGAAGAACTATAGGAGACAGGGTGCCAGGGACATCTCAGGGAAACCCACAGAAATGGCTAGCCTGGCTCATGGAACTCACAGAGTCTGAAGTCCTTGACGTTTTGAGACAAATTCTCATATTACTTGGCTGACCTTGGACTCACAATCCTCCCACCTCAGCCTCCCAAGAGCTGGAATCTTAGGTGTGTACCATCACACTTTGGAGACACTCTCTGTAAGCACAAAATTCCACCTTGGAGAGATGAAAGAAGTTATGGAGATGAGATGGCCAGTCTTAAAGGCTATTTCACGTTTACTGGCTGGTCTTGTGTGACAACTTGATATAAACTAGAGTCATCAGAAGAAGGAGCCTCAGTTGAGGAAATGCTTCAGTGAGACCCAGCTGTGAGACATTTTTTCATTTAGTGATCAATGTGGGAGGGCCCAGCCCAACCATTCCTGGGCTGTTGGTCCTGGGTTCTATAAGAAGGTGGGCCAAGTAAGCCATGAGAAGCAGGCCAGTAAGGAGCTCCCCTCCACGGCCTCTGCATCAGCTCCTGCCTCCAGGAGTCTGTCCTGTTTGAGTTCCTGTTCTCACCTCCATCAGTGGTGACCATCAGTGTGGAAGTGTAAGCCAAATTATCCCTTTCACCTCTACTTGCTTTAGGGTCATGGTGTTCAGTGCAGTCATAGAAACCTTAACTAAGACACAGGTGAATATGTATTTTGGGTCACCTACTGACAAGCTAAAATGGAAAAATTTGGCAACTGTGTAATGCAAATTGTTACCATGACAAGGTAAAGCCCTCAAATACATTGCTGGCAGCTTTTCAAAAAAAAAAAATGAATAACACGTTAAATTTAAGATACATTTAATACAGTTTGCTGTTAAAAATTACAGATGAAAACCAGCGTGAGATGCTAACAGATACCAATTAGATTGCTGAAAATAGTGACTGAATAGATGAACAGTTAAATATCTTCATAATTCCAAATTCTGGTGTGCATGGCACATACAGAGTTCAAAAGCTCACTTAGTGGGGGTGCAAAATGTGTAGTGACCTGGGGAGCTGTTTGCTAATTCACACAAACTCAGACCTGCTGGAATATGCGCGAGCAACTTAGAATCTAAGTATTTTATTTACCCAAGTGAAACAGACTCACTGGCCAACTGACTCCGGCTTGTTCATGTTTATAGCAATCTTAGTTCACAGATCCCTAAACCTACCTGGTGACTGGGCACAAAGGGAATCACCGGAACAAGGCTCTCAGTGACACAAAGGGCCACACTAGAGACATCACAGAATCACGTGGACGACCCTCCATTGCTATGCTGGAGAGAAGTCAGACCTTAAAGCCTGAGCTGAGTGTCATGAGAACCCATCTGACCTTCAAGGTTATTTTCATCTTTTTATTAGTTCTTTGATAATTTTGTGAAGAGTATTTTGATCAGATCTCCCTGTCCCATTTTTTCCAGATCCATCCCCTTTCCCTACCTACCCAAGTTTGTACCCTTCATATTTTTTTTAAAGATTTATTTAAGTATATGAATCAGATCACACAGTAGATGACTGTGAGCCATCACATGGTTTCTGGGAATTGAATTTGGGACCTCTGGAAGAGCAGCCAATGTTCTTATCTGTAAGCCATCTCTCCAGCCCCGATCCTTTTTATATTTTTAATCCTTCAAGACCAATTTGTGCTGCCCAAATATTCTTGAACATGTGGTTTTGTACAGGTTTGTGATCAGCTCCTCAGGGGCTACGTTCTTAGAGAACGCTGACTCTTCCTCCACAGGCAGCTAACTCAAAGTTACCTGCTGTCATGTGAAGGAATCATGCACGAATAGTCTTTGATATGAACCAGGAACTACTTAGACATCCCTTGCACATGGGGGAGGGGGGTCTGTTTAAGGATTTGGGCAGCATGCTGCTTATGTCAAGTTTCTGGAATTGTCACTGAGCTGTTTTCTGTCTGTCACCAAACCTATTTGCTTTAAGATTATGACAGTCTAGATTTGGCTCAAGTCCTTCCTCATGTTGTTATTTAACATAGGACTCTCTCTATCTTTGCACTTCTGAGGAATTGCTATTTATTTATTTTGATTTTCGGAGACAGACTCTCCCTACATAGACCTGGTTGTCATGGAACTCACTATGTAGACCAAGCTGGTTTTGAACTCACAGAGATCTGTTTGCCTCTGCCTCCTGAGTGCTGGGATTAGAGGTGTGCATCACTATATCTGGCCTGTTAATCACAATTTTTAAAAATCTTTTTTTCAGACACACTGTAGTTCATCTGTTTGGGACATGTGTGATGATCATCACATCCAAATATCACAGGGTCAAGGCTGGAGAGATGGCTCAACAGTCAAGAGTGATTGCTAAAAGCAGAATCTGGATCCAGAGAGCCTTGCCACGGCAGAAGGAGTGTGAGGAGGCCTTGGGAGTGAGTGAGAAAGGGCCTGGTGGATGGAGAGGCAGACTCGGCATAGGTGCACAGACTACAGCGTGTGTTCAAGGCACAGGATTTGATGTCTAAAAGCATCCTAAATGTAACTCGAAATAATATATTTCATATATATATGAAAAAGGAAAAGAGGATCGATTCTGTGGCTCAACAGGCCCATGCACTGGCTACATTTCTGAACATGGTGGGAGGTAAGCTGAAAACTGGACACATCTGAGTTTATCCCCTGGAGCAGATTTGAGATCCTCTCTACAGAATTAGGACAACAAAATCAGAAGATGAGAACCTGTGGATTGCTTCCAGGGGAATATGCTTTCATATACCATGCCCCCCTGGAAGGTCACTGTGAACACCCTCAAAAAATTACTTCATCCAACTGCTGACTGAGATGAACCTAGCACACAGGATATACCATAAAAGACCCGAATAACAGCGCTCCCCCAATCAGAGGAAGCAGTATAGACAGAACTACGCCCATATTCCCAAAGATTGTTTATAATTGTTTGTTTACATTTAATGGGGGATATGCTATAGAGATTTGCATTGATATGGATCTTGGTTTATTGATACAAATTTAAGACCAATTTTGTTATATGTATATGTATTTCTGATCTTGATTAAGGTATTGTGATTTTGTAGCTCATTTGAAAGGTAATGTATAATTAAGAAATACAGATTAATAATCATCTGTAATAGTTAAACTTGTAGTCATGTTAGTAAGATTTTCTATATGTGCATAGATATATTTCAGATAGATAGACATTCTTCATATCTTTCAAAGACTACAGAATATGGCATTTAAAATGTTTTAAGAACTTAGGATTTTTCATGACAATGAGACACATCTGCTCCTGGCAGCACCAATTACTTTGAGAGGAAGATGGGCATCAAAGAGGCTCCTTAGCCATTTGGGCAAGAAACTGCTCTTGCCTGAACTGCTGAACTGGACATGCAGTACCTGCAGAAAAATGACTGCTGAATTTGCCTAAAAATGAGATGATCCTTCTGGATTCCTGCTTCATGAAAGACTGCAAGACATTCTGCAGGATACAGAAAAAAAGTGACTGAACTGTCTTTAAAATCTCCTGCTTCGTCAAAAAGTCTGCCAGATACTATGGGCCTGAAGGTCAAAGATGGATGCCCCAACGGTACAGAAGAACTTTGAGTGACTGTCCAGGCAGTGAGATGTCTCTGTCAATTCTAGAGTTTTGGAAGTTGTTTACAATGCACTTCCTGTTTACTTAGGTAATATTGTATCCTTCTGGAGTCTTTAATGGAGTTGAGGAATAGATAGATAGTTATAATTATAGTTTTCCTTAGTTATGATAAAAGATAAAGTAGTTATAAATATTGTAATTGTAATTCTTGCTTGATACATGTTATATGTACTTTTATTATGTTCAAGTTAAAACCTTCCTTTTTATTTAAACAGAAAAGGGGAGGTGATGTGAGAGTCCCCTCTGTGTGTTGCTTGTAATGGTTAATGAACAAAGAAACTGCCTTGGCCTGATAGGGCAGAACTTAGGTAGGTGGAGAAGACAGAAGTGAATTCTGGGAGGAAGAAAGCAGAGTCAGAGGGACACCATGAACCCGTGGCCGGAGACAGATGTGCTGAAACTTTTCGAGTAAGCCACAACCTCGTGGTGATACACAGATTGATGGAAATGGGTTAAATAAAGATGTAGGAGTTAGCCAATAAGAAGCTAGAACTAATGGGCCAAGCAGTATCTTAATTTTAAAAAAAATCCATAAATCCAGGGGAATCTGATGCCTTCTTCTGATTTCTGAGGGCACTGGGCACACATGTGATTCAAAACATACATGTAGGCAAAATGCTTGTAAACATAGAATTAAAGACAAGAAGGTGTGGTAGCACAACTCATCTAGACAGGTAAAACCTGAAACTGCTCAGTAAGTTCTAGGTTTCAAAGCATTTTAGATTTTAAACTTCTGAATGAAAGATATTCAACCCGAGGAAGACAGATTATTACCTGATTAAGTAACCAGTGTGTGTGTGTGTGTATGGGGGGGACCATATTGGTGACAAAGACTTTACTGTGGGAAAGGAATATTTCTAATTGTCAACAAAATGGAAAATACGAAATGATATTCATGTATGTATATACATACACATATATATCAATGTACATGTGTATATGAATATGTGTGAAGAAATTCATATTTGCTTTGGACATATATATATATATATATATATATATATATATATATATTTGTGTGTGATCTATGTGTGTGCACTGGTGTGTGGGGGTGTTGACCTGTGCATATGGAGGCTAGAGGTAGACTAGATACCTTCCTTTCCCTTTCTACATTCTGTTCTCAAGACACAGTCTCTGGTTGACCTCAGAGCCCCCCATTTTGGCTAGATTTGGAGTTCATCAAACTCTGGATTTCTGACTGATTCCACGCCACCTCGCCCGTTTTTTATATTAATGTGAATTCTGGCGATCTGAACCCAGGTCGTTTGCTATTGCAGCAGCCACGTCACTCATTCATCTCCCCTGACCCCAATCGTGTATTTTTCTGACACAGATGAGAAACAGAGACTGAAATATCAAGTAAAAAATATCACTACTGCCCTTTCAGATAATGAAGGATATTTGAGGAAATTCAGACAACTTTAAGTGACTCAATCTTACTGTTAAAGTCAGGAAAATTTTATTATAAATTTTTTTCTTTTAAAAAATGTTCATACAGTATATTCTGATCATGGTTTTCCCTCCCTCACCTCCTCCAGATGCTCTCCACCTCCCTCCCCATCTAACCCCATGCCTTCTTTCTCTTTCTCTTCAGAAAACAGGCTAATAAAACAAACTAGCCTGAATTTTTTTTAAAAAAAAAAGGTATGAGAAACACACGTATGAAAAAAATACATAAAAACACAAAACTGGAAATCATTATATACAAGAAAAGCACTACTAAGGTTAAAAATGCTCAAGCAAAGCCATATGAGAAAAATCTCCAAAAATATCAGAGTTCAGTTTGAGTTGGCTGTCAGCTGGTGAGCACGGGGCCTGCCCTGAAGGGTAGTTTACAGACCCATGAGAAAATACTGGAGAAAATTATTCTTTCCTTTATAAGTTGTTTTCGATTGGAAATAACTTCTTGACTTGGGTTGTGCCTGCTCTCCCCTCTCAAGTGTTCCAGGGTCTCAAATCAAAGAAAAATTTTGAAGGCAATAATAGACTTATAGCCTTGGTGGTGGCTCATGCCTTTAATCCCAGCACTCAAGAGGCAGAGGCAGGTGGATCTCTGTGAGTTTAAGGACAGCCTGATCTAAAGAGTAGGCTTGACAAAGAAACCCGTTCCTGAAAAACAAAACAAAGAAACAGAAAAACCAACAACAATGGCCTTACGTACCTAAGAATTGTTGAAATGGAGAAATCCAAGGAAATCAGCATGAATTCTATTCAACATTATACATGTACATGATATCATAATATCATAATATCATAATATCATAATGTTACAGCATGTCAATGAACTAAAAGACATAACAGAATCAAAGCACCCATTATCCAAAAGCTGGTCCATGAATTCAAGCAATTGTAGACAATATTTCAATAAAAGATTTCACACACGCAGATTCCAACAGGTATAAATTGAGAAGCTAAATCTCATGTTTATAGAGTATAAAGCAGAAGAAAAAAGTCAAGAGAATTTTGAACTACATGACTATTAGCACTGAGGCACACCACTGGCTCTGCTCCTTGGGAACCTGCCACAGTGCATTAAGCCCTGCGCCCTGCCTCATGTCTGGCAGACAGTACTCTGTCCCTTTAAGCGACAAGCCCCGCCTACTCCCACTGTCTTCCTGCTCTCCTTTCTTTCCTTTGTCTGAGGAGGCAGCTTTCTGTCCTTCTGTCTCTCTCTTCTTCTTTCTCTCCCCCCTCCCATTCCCTCTTTCCTCCCCATTCCCTTTGTCTCAGTAAACTCCACACTCAAGGTCTATCTGTATGCCATATTTGTCCCTCACCAGCCAAGGTCCCGACTTGCCCACTTATCATAACATGGAGGATTTGCAATAAATCCATGGAAACAGAGCCATTGCCTACACAGTTAGAAAATATTTTCCCCTATAGCAGCAAGAGTTAGACATTCCCAGCCTGGGAGTCTCCACTCTAGGTCCCCTGAGAACGCAACACCAGGGGTCTGTTTCTGTTCCTATATTGTCCATCATCATGAGGTCTTCCTTCAGGCATTCTGCCCCATTGTTTGTCACCTACACCACCTTCTCCAACATCCACAGTGTCAAGGAAAACTCTTGAGTGTGGTCAAAGGGGACCCCGTTTTCATTGTGCAGAAAATGTCACCTACAGGGAAGGATGATGGGGTAAGGGATGGACAGCAGCAGAGTCATTTATGGGGCATGTTGGTGTTAGGATTCCAGAAGTAACCCATAGTAGGTGACTGATCTTCAAGGAGCCTAACAGTGCCTGGGTCTGATGCTCCTCCTCCTGAGGCAGCCACTGTGGTGGCCTCACCCCCTGCTTCAGGTAGGCCTTACATCTCTTTGTTCTTCAAAGAGACAGAGACAGACTTCTCCTGATAGCCCTATTGCTATTGCTATTGCTGCTGTTGCTCTGGGGGGTGAAGGGGTGGTGGGTGAGGCCAAGAAGAGTTATACCTTGAGGAGAAAGGGAGGTGACGGTGCAGAAGGACCTGTGTGTTCTTGTGCCCTGCAAGCCTGGGGCCAATCACTCTAGCTTAAAATCTGTGTCTTTATAGACACAATTTCAAACCAAACCTGTACTGCTGACTGATTCCAGTCAACTACTGTAGAAAATCCAGGAGAATTTCTTTCATCATAGACTTAAAGTTCTTGTCAAATAGATCTTTCACTTCCTTGGTTAGAGTTACCCCAAGATATTTTATGCTATTTGTGGCTATCGTGAAGGGTGATGCTTCTCTGATTTCCATCTCTGCTTCCTTATCCTTTGTGTATAGGAGGGCAACTGATTTTTTGGAATTGATCTTGTATCCTGCAATGCTACTAAAGGTGTTTATCAGCTGAAGGAGTTCTTTGCTGGAGTTTTTGGGGTCGCTTATGTACACTATCATATCGTCTGCAAATAATGAAAGTTTAACTTCTTCCTTTCCAATTTGAATCCCTTTGATCCCCTTATGTTGTCTTATTGCTATTGCTAGAATTTCAAGCACTATATTAAAGAGGTATGGAGAGAGTGGACAGCCTTGTGAGGTATCCCAGGCCCAAAAAGAGGAACATGGGATGTACTCACTCATAATCGGTTTCTAGCCATAAATAAAGGACATTGAGCATATAATTTGTGATCCTAGAGAAGCTAAATAAGAAAGTGAACCCAAAGAAAGTCATCCGCCTGGAGAGGGGAAGTAGACAAGACTGCAGGGCAAAAACTGGGAACTTGTGGGTGAGGTGGAATGAGGCAAAGGGGAAATGGGATGAGAAACATGAGAAGGGGAGGATGGGAGGAGCTCGGGGGATTGGGATGGTTGGGATATAGGAAGGGTAGATACGGGAGCAGCGAAGTATATATCCTAACTAAGGGAGCCATCTTAGGGTTGGCTAGAGACTTGACTCTAGTGGGGTTCGCAGGTGTCCAGGGAGATGTCCCCAGCTGGTAACTTGGGCAACTGAGGAGAGGGAACCTGAAATGACCCTATCCTATACTGATGAATATCTTACATATCACCTTAGAACCTTCATCTGGTGATGGATCGAGGTAGAGACAGAGTCTCAATTTGGAGCAACGGTCTGAGCTCTTAAGGTCCAAATGAGGAGCAGAAGGAGGGAGAACATGAGCAAGGAAATCAGGACCACGAGGGATGCACCCACCCACTGTGACAGTGGAACTGATTTATTGGGAGCCCACCAAAGCCAGCTGGTCTGGGACTGAATAAGCATGGGTTGAAACTGGACTCTCTGAGCATGGCGGACAATGAAGGCTGAGGAGAAGCCAAGGACAATGGCACTAGGTTTTGATCCTAATACATGAACTGGCTTTGTGGGAGCTTAGCCTGTTTAGACGCTCACCTTCCTGGACATAGATAG
The DNA here is from genome assembly GCF_950005125.1 of Chionomys nivalis. NCBI lineage: Eukaryota > Metazoa > Chordata > Mammalia > Rodentia > Cricetidae > Chionomys > Chionomys nivalis. The sequence continues at coordinate 70,187,711 of NC_080100.1, forward strand.
AAGACCTTCGTCTTCCCACAGGGCAGAGAATTTGGACTGCTCTTCAGTATTGAGAGGGAGGGGGAATGGTGTGGGGGGAGGAGAAGAGGAGTGGGGATAGGGGGAGGGGAGTGGGGGGAGGGGGCAATATTTGGGAGGAGGGGAGGGAAATGGGAAACGGGGAGCAGGTGGAAATTTTAATTAAAAAAGAATAAAAAAAAGAAAAATAAAAAAAATAAAAAATAAATAAAAAAAGAAAATCCAGAAGAAACTGCCTTATGGTCCTTCCTAGGCAAGGATTCGCCCTTTTAATGCTGTATAGTTTGAAAGAAAACGGCCCCCAAAAGGGAAAGGCATTATTAGGAGTTGTGGCCTTGCTGAAGGAAGTTTGTCACTGTGGCAGCGGGTTTTGAGGTCTCATATATGCTCCAGCCACATCCAGTGAGACAGTTCACTTCCTACAGCCTGCAAAATGTAGAACTCTCATATCGAGCACCATAAACGCCTGTACCCTACCGTATCCCACCATGATGATAACGGATTAGCCTCTAAATTTTAAGCAACCTCAATTAAATGTTTTTCCTTTTTATAAGAGTTGCCAGGGCCATGGTGTCCCTTCACAGCAATAGAAACCCTAACTAAGACAAATGCCCCAAAGAAGTTTTGGGAACCGAGCTGATGATGCAGATAAGACAAGAGAGTAAAGCCTGGAGACTATAGCATCCAAATTAAAACAAGAATAAAGCCAAAGTTAGGGAGACTGGAATCTTCCCCATCCGATCTTTATAAAACAAAGACTGAGTCCTGAGTGCGTGTGCTGTGTCTTTCCACAATGTCAGAATTTGTCACTTTATGGGGTCTTGGGAAGGAGGGATATGCTTTGCTTTTCTCCATCTAGTGTCTGATAAGACCTTGGGCCTGGTTTACCTGATACGGTTGGACTATGCCATGTGCCCTCACAGTTCCAATTCTCCCCCATTGGACTCACAGGGTGGCTCCCTCTCTATTCCCAGGGATAAGTTAACAGCCGTTGCTTGATGGGGTGACTGTGCAATGATGATTTTTCTGGGTCTACCTAGCAGCAGAATAAAGTCAAAAGCCTCTTAGGGCAATGCGCAGTGTGTGTGGAAAAACCTGTATTATACAATTCGAGGTACCTTAGTCCTTCCTCTGATAGGGATCACCTATCAGATAATTTACATTATGATTCCTTACAGAAGCAGGATTACAGTTATGAAATCGCAATGAAATAATTTTTTGGTTGGGCTTACCACAACATGAGGAGCTGCATTAAAGGGTCCCAGCTTTAGGAAGGGTGAGAACCCCTGTAATAAACGGATCCTATTTCTGTTTTAACCGTGTCCCTGGTCTAATCAGAACCGTATATTTTAATGGGTGGCACCGAGAACCCAATTTGGATCATCTGGCGGAGAAACTGAAGCTCAGAGCATGAGTAAGTAAATAATTTTTATTTATTTCTCTCGAAATATGATGGGAACCGTACACTGAAATGGAAACCCGGTTGCCCTCAGAATACGTCAGAACGCAAAGCATGAATCAAGGCTATCCAGAGACCCTTATTAAATACAATGATCATAAGAAATAACGTTAAAAACCCTAAGGACGCTAATTTCCCAAAGTGCAAGCAGAAAGAGCAAACATTCTCATCGCACAGGGACGCACTGCATCAAGCCGAGACGCTGCTGCAAACCAGTCCCACGTCACCCCCGAGCCCAACACCGCGGCGGCAGGGACTCCCGCAGGTACACTTCCGGCGTCGTCGGGGGCCGCCAGAGCCGGAAGTCTCGCGAGAGTAGCCGCCGGGCCGCGGAGACTCCTGATAGGCAGGTGGCGGGCATGGCCCTGCCTTGGGCTTCCGGGAGCCGGATGGACCGACTGCTGGAGCGCGACGTGTGTGAGCTCGTTCGGCGGGTCACTGGCCTGCGGGACCAGGCGGACCCCAACTTCCGACTGGCGCTGGACTTCGTGTGGTCCAACTTCAGGTGTGGGGTCGCGGCTGCGGGCCGGCGGGCGGGCGGGCGGGGGGAGGGGGGTGCGGCCTCCTGGGAGCCGCCAGCTGCTGCTGTGCCTCGGTCTCTCCGAAGTGCCCTTGCGAGAAACGTGCTTTGAAAACGGAGTCAGCTGTTGATTGATTCTGCTTTCACTGCACATCAAAAGTATTTTTTTAATTGCTGAGAAAATGAATATTAAGTCTCAGCAACTCCTCTCTTCTTGCTCAGGCCGCTTGCAGATTTCCCCGATTCTGTGTCCTCTTTTCGCATAAAACAAACTCAGGTTCTACTACTGAGCAACACGTAGCATGCCCAGTAAAATTCTCCTTGAACACGGAGCAGTTTGTCAAAGTCTGCGATCTTGATTTATAAGCCCAGACATGAGTATCTTTCTAGTTTGTGAGGATACAGACCTCTCAAGTTCATGGAAAGCATGCAACTGTCCAAAATCACAAGTGCAATATTTAGTTGTAACCTATAATGATTCATCAGTCATGGAACTCAAAAAGTAATTGTGTCTTAAAAATTTTTCTCATACTTCTAGCGGCAGGAGGCAGGTGTTTATGTTTGAGTTGGTAAAGAATTAAGATGTTGCATGGTATAATAACAGTAGCAAAAGCATATCTATCACCAGGAGAAAAAGGTGTCTTTTACGTTGTATTACAACTACTTAAGGTTATTCCCAAGTGTTCTTTATTATTACATTAACGACAGTCTTTGATCCCACTGCTGATGTTTAGGTTCTATTGTTTATGTGTATGAGTGATTTGCCTTTATGTACATGCGTGTGTGTGTGTGTGTGTGTGTGTGTGTGTGTGTGTGCCATTGCCATGTGTGTGCCCGTGGAGACCAGAAGAAGGTAGCTGCCTTGGAACTGGAGTTATAGACAGTTGTGGGTGCTGTGAATGGAAACTGGGTCTCCCGGAAGAATGGCAAGAGCTCTTAACCTCTGAGCCATCTCTCCAGACCCTTACCAAAGCTTTTTAAATATTTGGTAATTGTACTTGAATATGCTTGCTTTTCTTTGTATTTCATTTTGTGTGTTTAAAACACAGAATTACTCAGAGGATGGGTGTTAAGACTTCCGCAGGACTTCTCTCTTATATTGAAAAGACAAAGAAAAGCCAGGCATAATGATGCATGCCTGTCATTGCAGCACTCGGGTGGCTCAGGCAGGAGGATTGCTGTGAGTTGCAGGCTATCCTTAGCTTCCCAGTGAGTGCCGAGCCACATAACAAGACCTATCAAAAACCCTAGGAAACTTTGTTATACTGAACGTGGGATCTGGAGAACAGGGTTGTGAGGAGTATCGGGCATGTGTAGGAATGCAGAGAGCTATGGCTCAAGCATGCTTGAGCTATATGGCAGAACTGGCATTAAAAATTGCATTTATCTTCACCAGATTTCATCGTTTCTTGGATGTCAACAGTCACAAGATACAAAAAACAATAGAAGGGTATGTTGAGTCTCTGTATATCTGCATATATTCATTTATTAATGTGTTTTCATCAAGATCCTTTGCTATCAGTTGATTTTTTAAAAAATATTTTAGGATTTATGAAAAATTCACCATTCATTCTGACCTCGGCAAAGCTGCTATTTGGAAGAGAGTAACCACAGAGTTTCTCAATACGTCACTCCCCGGTGTGGAGAAAACAAAGGTGAGCCTTCAGGTGTGTGCTCTCCTTCAGGCGTGTGCTCTCCTTCAGGCGTGTACTCTGTGCTGTGTTCGTTCTTTCCGTGCTGTGTTTGTTCTCTGCGGTGCGGTTATCATCAGCTCGACATCTCTTCCAGACATCCCCTGGCTGGAATATGTTAGCTGTTGCCTCAGATTTGCTGTGAAGTGAGCAACGTGCTCTTGTTCTCTCTTCTCACTTGGTATTTGCTGCCGTTATGAAATCTGCGGTTGATATAGCTTACAACATTGCCTGGTTGCCTTAAACTTTTCAGATAGCACCTGCTACATCCCAAATGTCAGGAGCCCCAAGGTCTCCCTTAGGTGCAGTGATTTGCTACAAGAACTCTCAGAATTTCGAAGTCTGGTGTTTTCATTGTTGAGGTTTATTACCATTTACAAATATAGACTGCAGTCATGAGAGACTGTGGAGGTGAATAGAGCAGAAACAAGCACGTATGTGATAGACTGTGCCTTGAGTTTGTGTGAGTTTACTCTGTAAGGCTCACCCAAGACAAAACTACCTAATGCTGTACTGTCTCAGAATGTTAAGTGAGTCTTGGTTGGTGAAATTGAGATTACATCATTTGTTTGCTAGAATGAGGATGTGTGTGTGTGTTTGTGTTTGTGTGTTCTTGCGTGCTCTCCCTTATTTTTGTTGTTGGTGTTTACTATGTCTTTTGAGAATTTCCTACAATGAGTTTTGACCATGTTCACCCCACACCAAATCCTCCCAGATTCATCCCTACCCACCCAATTTTGTGTCCTATTTTATTTTGACCCATCAAAGCTAATTTTTAAAAATAATTTGTTTAGTTTTATATCATATGCATTGGTGTTTTGCCTGATGTATGTCTGTGTGAGGGTGTCAGATCTTGTTGTTGCCATGTGGGTGCTGCAAATTGAACCCAGGTCCTCTGGAAGAGCAGTCAGTGCTCTTAACTGCTTAGCCATCTGAATCCCCCCATCAAATCTAGTTGTGCTGTCTGTATAGTCGTGGGTGTGTGGCCTTCCACTGGAACATGGTCACCCTGCTAGCAATACTCCTAAGGCAGTGGTAGTGTACAGTCCTTTAATCCCAGCACCTGGGAGGCAGAGGTAGGCAGATCTCTGGGTTCAAGACCCACCTGATCTACAAAGCATGTTCCAGGACAGCCAGAGCCAGAGATATTACACAAAAAAACCCTGTCATGGAAAACCATAGAGAAAAGAAAAGAAATAGAGAACCAGACTTAATGCCATTTAGATTTCATATCTGTGTAAACATTTCGACTGTGAAGAACGTTTAGAGATAAGAATTTATTGGATGGTAACTCATGTTTTTTGAAACAAGTATAGTGCGAGTATAAATTAGTCTCTCCTGCTCGGTCTACTCTGAGAAACGCTCACGAGCCATCCTCACTTTCTTTTTACAGATGGATACTCATTATTCCATACTGTCCCTCCTCCTGTGTCTGTGTGATTCTCCTTCCAACAGCAGCTATGTGGAGATGCCAAGAGACAAAAAAGTGGGTATGTTATCAGACACAGAGTGTTGTAATAAGAGCAGCAGGGCTGCGTCCCGCCACCCGGCTAGCTTTACCTGAAATAATTACACAGAAACTGTATTCTTTTAAACACTGTTTGGCCCATTAGTTTCAGCCTCTTATTGGCTAGCTCTTACATACATATTGATCTAACCCATTTCTAATATTCTGTGTAGCACCATGAGCTGGCTTACCAGGAAAGATCTTAACCTGCATCTGTCTGGAGTGGGAGAATCATGGCGACTCACTGACTCGGCTTCTTTCTCCCAGCATCCTGTTCTGTCTACTCCGCCTACCTAATTTTCTGTCCTATTAAAGGGCTAAGGCAGTTTCTTTATTTAACCAATGAAATTAACTCCTCCATCAACAGAGTGATTTCATTTCCTAGTAATTGTTTGGATTTTTATTGAAAGTTGTAGGAAATCCTTGGCAGGGCTACACAGAGAAGCCCTATCTTGAAAACCAAAAAATTTTAAAATCGGGAAATTAAATTATTTCTGTTGCTTTGGATGGACTTGGAAAATTTCACTTAAAATGTAAGATCTGTGCTCTTGGAGAGATGGCTCAGTGGTTAAGAGCACTGACTGCTCTTCCTTTTTTTTTTTTTTTTGGTTTTTTGAGACAGGGTTTCTCTGTGGTTTTGGAGCCTGTCCTGGAACTAGCTCTTGTAGACCAGGCTGGTCTCGAACTCACAGAGATCCGCCTGCCTCTGCCTCCCGAGTGCTGGGATTAAAGGCATGCGCCACCAACGCCCGGCCTCTGACTACTCTTCCTGAGGTCCTGATTTCGATTCCCGGCAACCACAAGGTGGTTCACAACCATCTGTAATGAGATTTGGTGCCCTTTTCTGACATAAAGGCATACATGCAGGTAGAACTTTTTATGGTGAATTAATTGAAGTGATAAAAGATACGTTAAATTTGGATTTATTGTTTCTCTCTTTTTTCTTTCTTTTTTCTCTTTTTAAGACAAAGTTTCACACACACCAAACTGGCTTCAAGCTCACTATGTAGGCAAGGGTGGCCTTGAATTTCCTTAAGTTCAAGGATTACAGGTGTTTGCTGCTGTGCCCAGCTAATGCAGTATTAAAGAGCCAGCCTATGGCTTCGTGCATGCGAGGCAAACATCAGACACTGTCCCAGTCAGAAGTATCTCAATATTTGTTAACATGGTTTTTTGAAAGTATTTTGAGTTTCATGTACATTTCTTTTCCTGTAGTTTTGTTGTGCTTGGGATTTTGTTGGTTTTTTTTTCTGCCAGATATTTATGATAAAGCTAACGAGGTTCCTTTGTTAAATTTTAGAAAAGAAAGATGATTTTGACTAGGGGAAATACTTGATGGAAGGTGAAGAGATTGACCTTCGTCCAGATGTCGACACACCAGTAAGTGGCTGCGGTTTTGACACTGCACATTATAAGTACATGCCCATTAGGCAGCAGTAGTCTTAGTGTGTCTCTCTGCCATAGAACATGCTATTTAAACAGGACTTCTCTTCACTAAGCCAGTGAGTTTGGCTTCTCAGGTAAACCTTAGTGGCAAACCTGAATACCTGAGTTGGATAGAGAAAAGCAACTTGTGCAAATTGTCCTCTTATCGGCACGTGTGAGCCATGGTGAGCAGCTCATTTTTGTGTCTGCATAATACTCAGTCTCACTGAGTAAAATTTAATAAAGTCATGCTTTAAAAATTAACTATGGAAGATTTATTAGGATTTTGGGCCAAATCAATGTATGTCAATACAGTTTACAGATTGGTGTGTTTTTAAACGGAAGAAAAAAAGAAAACTTCTCAGGTTACAGTACCCTTTTCTAGAACAGAAATGTGTAGATAGGTCAGTGCAATAAATGTACCCAGTGACTGATCACGTTTAGTTCCTACTGTACTGTAGGTCAAAGAATAGCTGTACCCAGTGACTGATCACGTTTAGTTCCTACTGTACTGTACTATTGGTCAAGAAAATTGAAAAGCAAAACTTACTCTCATAGACACTGCCTCAAAGAAATAGTGTATGCTGGATTCTTTAGAATTTAGAATTATTTCTTGCTATTTCTAGTCTCAGAAATTTGAATTTACATATCCACAAAAAAATAAAACTGATGAAGTTCAAACTAGGAAAAACTGAGTTTTCTGTAGTCTTCATGACTGACTCACGGACACTTTCGTTTGCACTCTGTCCTTCCTTGTCACCTGTTAGTCTCGCTAGGTCTCTGTTCTGAGATTCGCCTTCATCTGCATTACTTACATACATGTAGATGTCATACTTCAGTCTTGATTTTTATCACCTCAAACTATTCTATTCCCATTATGGAAACTTTGAAAAGACAAAATTTTATTTGGCTTTTGCTTCTCTATGGAACTATTCATTGTTTTTACAACTAAGTCACTGTAATTGCCACAGCCTCAAGATCTCTTTCTCCTTCACTCAGAACTGGTCTGAAGACAGTGGTGATGAAGACGCACAGCAGCCCTTGAGCAGAGAAGACTCAGGGATACAGGTAGACAGGACCCCATTGGAGGAACAAGACCCCAGCAGGAAGGGAGGACGTCAAGTTGCCTAGGAAGGTATTCTACATGGCTGAGGGCTGGTTTCGTCTCACTAAAGGTCTCAAGTGACAGGTTTAAGACTGCTGGTGTTGATGAGACTGTTGATAAGCCCTGACAAGTAACAGGTTTAAGACTGACAGCATTGATGAGGCTGTTGATAAGCCCTGACATTGTTAACGAACCCTAAACTGTCTTAAGTGCATCCCTAAGAAGTAGCACTGTAGCTTTTATCTCTTATATCACTTCAAATAAGAAAAACAGCACTATGAAATGTAGAATGTAGGGTTTTTCTAAATTTTTATTATTATTTTATGTGGGGGTGTTCTTTGTTCCTCTGTGTACCATGTGTATGCCTGGTATCCAGAGGTCAGAGGAGGGTATCAGAGCCCCTAGAACTGGAGTTACAGATGGTTGTGATTCACCGTATGGGTGCTGGGGGTCACTCGGGTCTTCTGCAAGTGTAACCAGTGTCCTTAACCACTGAGTCTTCACTCCAGCTCTGAAAGACAGGTTTTCAGAAGTAGTTCTAACTGCCTAGTCTGAATATTCTCTTTGTTGTTATTGTGAAACCTCTCTCAGCAAGAGGAGAAAGAGGAGAGTTTATGTTTTACTCGAATGCTTATCTTTTTGTCAGTGAGCAACATGAATTGGTAGAAATTCTAGGAAACTGGAAGATTCTAAAGTCATCCTATTGTACATATCTTGTCAGCTTTTCTCTGATTCCCAGTTTTATTTCCTCTTTCCTGTCAGCTAGTTTTAACACTTGTTCTACTGTGTTTGCTGTCCATATGTGCCATTGTTTCTGCATTGTGAAACATGTTGGCTGGTGTGTTAAATTCCATGATTACCAGTAACTTGTCTCTGACCTTTCCTTAGGTCTCTCTCCTGAGACTCGCCCACATTGGTATGAGACTTTCCTTCCTCTGTTCTTAAACTTCCTGAAGTGTGGAAGGTGCAGTTTCATGATCTCATCTCATGTTCCCTTTTGATAGGCCTCAAGTTACCTGCACAGTCTGAACTTGTGTGAGAATTTGACTGTGATCCACGTTCCTGCCCCCTTAGTCTCCTAAGTGTTGGATTAGGTCTGCTCCTCTGACTGGTTATTTAAAGACTCATGTTCTTGGTGACTTTTCTGTGTATTTCTTGATAACTGCTATTGTGTACTTGTTCCACTGGAGTTTAGTTTGTTTCTAGATAGGGTCTCTTTGTAACTTGAGCCCATCCTCGTCCCTCTTCCTCCTGAGTGCTGGGATTAGAGAAGTGTACCATCATGCCTAGCTTCATCTGGGTTTCCTATCTGTTGCCCTCTTCCCCAGAGCTCTTTTTTGTGTCTGTAAACGGAAACTGCTTGTTTGTTTCTTAGCCATCTGGACCCAAATAATCACACAAAACTTTATTAATTACAACACTGTTTGTCCTATTATCTCAAGCTTCTTAAGTAACTCTTACATCTTAAATTAACCCACTTCTATTAATCTGTGTATTACCACAAGGCAATACCTGTAAGGCCTACCTGTAAGGTCTCAGCTTGGCCTTCCCTTGGGCAGCTACATTTGATCTTGACTCTGCCTATTCTCTATATCTCTTCCAGCCTGACTATATTCTGCCTTGCCATAGGCCAAAGCAGCTGTATTTGTTAACCAATAAGAGCTGCATATATACAGAAGGACCTCCCTCATCAGGTGTCAGTTCTTAGGCCTTAGACATTTTGCAAATAGCTTTTACTCTTCTGACTTAGATAAAAAGAGAAACTGTTCTTTTAAAATAAAAAAAATCAAATGTGAATTTGAGCCACTGAAGAAGTGGCTGAGCACTTACTTAAGAGAGCTTGCTGCTCTTCCAGAGGACCTGAGTTCTAAGCATCCAGTGAACTGCTCACAACACCTGTAATCTAGCTCCACGGAATCCAGCACCCTCTTCAAGCTTCCCTGGGTACTGCAGATGCATGTGTGCACACACATACTCACACACACATGCACATACAAACATATACACACAAATATACATGCACATAAATAAAATTTAAAATCTTAAAAAACATTTCAGATGCTTAGTGTGTGGTCTTGGGATTTTTGCTTAAAACCAACATTTCCCTCTATTTCTATGTTTTATTACTGTTTCATTTGGGTATGGTTTTTGGTTTTATTTTTTGAGATTATAATATAATCGTATCATTTTTCCCTTCCCTTTCTCTCTACAAACCTTCCCTTTGTTCTCTTCCAAATCCATAGCTTTTTTTATTGTCATTACATATATAAATATAGCCTACTCTGTATGTTTCTTGTATGTGTGTTTCCAGGGCTAACCATTTAGGGGGTGACCAATTGATGTGCTCTTCCCTGGAGAAGACTACCCTCTCCAGCTCTCATCTCATTCTTTAATTGCTTAGAGTTCTGTGTGTGGGATTGAGGCCTCATGAGCTCTCTTGAATCCACATTAGCATGTTTGTTGGTGTTGTCCATGTTCAGGTCATATTTAGGCAGCCATGTTGGTGGGACTTTATGTATATATTTTCTGACATTCCTAGGAGACACAAACTCAAAGCAAACTTTCTCTTCTACAATGATCTCTGAGCCTTAGATGCAGTAGGCTTGTAGATGCATCAGTTGGGATTGAGCTCCACCGATCTGCCTTTGGCTGACTGTGGTTTTCTGTAGTGGTTTCCGTCTCTTGCAGAGAGGTTTCCCTGATGAGGGTGAAGACTGCACTCACCTGGCTAGAGCCTGGAAAGGATCACGTTTGGATTGTTAGGTCCGAGGTCTACTTCTTTATATGACACCAGGTTAAAGGATCTACTTACTGTCCAATAAGGCAGTTTTTCCAGCAGAATCATTGTTTGGTGGTTTTTGTCTTGATTGTGTATCAAGCTTTCATTTGTACTTTTTTACAGATCTTCTGTTTATTATTTTAGTGTTCGTCTACCCAGGAACAGACTTTTTTTTGGCTTTGTTGTTCTGTCGTAATACATAGCATACGTATTGCACTTTGTGAACTTAGACTCTTCCATGGACATTTAGAAGCAGTGTGTTAGACAAATCCAAGTCGATTTTTTGATTAGCTTAAATTTGTAGAGTTAGCTTGGGGAGGCCAACAATACCTCCATTGTTTCTAATTATATTAAACTTAGAAAAGTTAATTATTATTTGCTTGGGGGAATTAATCATAGAGCATTGTGAATGCTGAGTAAATGCTATGCCCTGAGCTATATTCCAGTCCTATGAAATTTTTGGGTTTTTTGTTTGCTTATTGGTAATATTCTTTTCTAAATTCTCAAGTATTCATCTAGTGATTTCTGCATGTGCTATAGTTTTTATTGCTGAGAATCTTGAGCAGTTTGTTTTGCTTTGTTTATATAGGGATAGGAGAATACTGTTGGTTTCTGCAGTTTGTCTGTTAGACATTCTTGGTAAATCTTCATCTTAAATTTGGTAGGTTTATTTATTTATTTATTTATTTATTTATTTATTTATTTATTTTTATGTAAGTGACTGGTATTAATCCGCAGACCTTCTAATTCTTAGACCTTGCATCATCTTTGTGACAGCACAGGTCAGCCCTCTCACTTACAGTCCAGGTAGGGGCCATGTGAAGTCCTCGTAGACAGGGACTCATCCCAAGTGAGCACTTCCCGTCACAAGATGAAAGGACCTAGCACACGATGAAAACTGATACCTAGACCACTTCTTCTAGCAGATGAGCCAGATAGCAGCATGTCGTCCATCAGTACTGGACAACCAGGCGCTCCCGGATCCCACACAGTCTGCATTTGCATTCCAATTTAGCTGCTGTCTGGTAAGCTAAACTTTTTGTTTAATATAATGATAAATGTTTAAAGTGATTTGTGATGTAATCAAGTCTGTCCTTGAATTGTAAGTTCGTTAAACAGCTGTAGTGGAGTGATGGAGGAAGGTCATTGGTTAATTAATAAAGAAACTGCTTGGCCCTGGTAGGTTAGAACATAGGTGGGTGGAGTAAACAGAACAGAATGCTGGGAGGAAGAGGAAGTGAGGTAAGACGCCTCAGACGGACACCATGCAGCTGCTCTTCAGGGCAGATGCGATGAAGCAAGCTGCCAGGTCAGACATGCTGAATCTTTCCTGGTAAGACTGGTGCTACACAGATTATTAGAGATGGGTTGATCAGGATATGAGAATTAGCCAGTAAGGGCTAGAGCTAATGGGCCAAGCAGTGTTTAAAAGAATACAGTTTGTATGTTTTTATTTTGGGGCATAAGCTAGCCAGGCGGCCAGGAGCTGGGTGGCAGGAAGCGGCCTGCAGCTCCCACAACAGTGGAGTACGTATGCAAGCATGCATCGTGTGGTGCTGGGAATGTGGTCGCTGGCCTTAGACACATGAGACACGCACAGTTTCGCTGAGCTGAGTCCTGCTCCCTTGAGCAGTTTGTAATTAGTATTGAGTACAGTGAAATTGCTTGATAGTCATATTTTTATTATCAGTGTAAGTGGACTGGTGTACGCTAATGTATATCTAGTATCCATTTTAATGTACTTTCTATAAAAATGCGCTGATTTTTTTGAAAAAAGCATTGCATAGTTTTAAGCGTTTGCTTATTGAATGATAAACAATTGTGATTGCTCTGACCATGCTTCACTAAAAAGTTTTCGGTGACTGTGGAGAATTAATGTGGAGTGCACTGAAGGCATTTCCTGTGTTTATTTGCTGATTGCTTTGTATAAAATTGCAGATATTCATTGAGGCAAGTAATGTTACCTAAAAATTTTTCTGTTGACCTTTTGGTGTTTGCTCTTTAATAGGGACCAACACCTGTACAGCAGTGATCCACTGTATGTTCCAGATGACAGGGTGGTGGTTACTGAGACACAGGTTATTCGTGGTAAGATCCATTAGCCTGGGAGATTTTATTATTGAGAAGTAAAATAATATTCTTTTGCTCTTAAGGGACTATAACCAAGAATTTCCACTTGCAGGCTAGAAACAGGCCTTAAAGATGAAGTTCAGACTTCAGATTTCACTGTGACAATTGTGTGATTTTGATATATTCTTTCCCATTTTAAATAATTTGGGATTGAGTTAGACCACCATTTTTGAATATCTCAATTCAAAGCAAGATTTACTGCTTAGTGCGTTGATCTGAAATGTGTCTGTGAGGGATGTCTGTACTAGTTCCCCAACACTATAAGTCCAATGCAGCCTATGATAGCCCTGGGCCCAGGGGCTCCTGCGAAGAGCTGTACTGCTCACATTCTGTCAGCATTCTGACTGTTGTAGACATGCAGTGGTCTCTTTGTATCCTCAGGAATGTAGGAGAGGTATGTGCGTGCTTGCGTGCCTGTTTGTATGTATATGTAGGGGTGACTGTTGAAGTCTGTTTGTTTGCTTGCTTGCTTGTTGAGACAGAGATTCTCTTTATGCTGCCCTCAAATTCACAGAGATCCTTCTTCCTCTGCCTCCCAAGTACTAGGATTAAAGGTGTGCACCACTGCCGCCCAGCTAACCGTTGAATTTGTAGAGTAATGTTGGAATATCTTGAGTCTTAGCTTAATTCCATGAAGTTTATGATCTTGTCATCAGGCTATTTTGTTTCCCAGTTCGGGTTTTCAAAATAAATTTCTCAGCCATACTTTTAGTGACGGTTTTAGTAAAATTCGAGTATATTGATATTTTTATTTCATTTCAGGTTACTTTCAGGGGTAAAAAAGCTGTTTATATTTCAGTTGATAGATGGAAAGGTAACTGTGAGAAACAATATTATCGTAGCTCATTTGACACATGTAAGTATTTGTATTTATTGTCACTTAAAAATTATAACTAAGCAGTATTTTAAATGGTAATATAACTTTAGAACATTATACAATATCACATTTATTGAATATAGTAAAAACTCTAAAAATCAAAATTAAGTCGTGCATCATTGCAGGGCTTAGCCGGTTCTTGAGTATTATTTGTAACATTTAAGTTTCATTTCATTCTCTCCTTTCTTTAATCTGTACTGGGAAAGCTGTATAGTGTAGTGACTTTTCCTGTACTTCCTGTGTGTTTCTAAAAGGTGTAAGTCGTAATTGACCTTCATTGTGTCTTTTGAATATGAGCTAAACTCGTCATGTTATTCTGTCCTGTACCAAAGTTTTAAACAGTCTTTTTCAGTGTAAGAGAGGTTAATGTAAACATCTGTGGAAGATGAGATATGAATAATTATACCTGGCTTTTGTTGCAGAGCTGTTTGCGATCTGTGCTTGAGCAGATAGCAACATATGGCCAGGTTGTGTTTCGGCTCCAAGAGTTCATTGATGAAGTCATGGGGCACAGCTCTGAGAGCCTGTCACCCGGAAATGGCTCTGGACCTAAGAAGCCTCCTGAAGCTCCATTTAGAACGTACCAGGCGTTCATGTGGGCCCTCTACAAGTATTTCATCAACTTCAAGGAGGAGCTCGCAGAGTTTGAGAAGTGCATCATCAGTAGCGGTAGGGAAATTTCATTTAATTCATAAGCTATCTAATTTGTTTTAAATATTATTGAAGTTATTTATTTTTGATAAAAGGTTTCAAAATTATATTGCAAATCAGTAATCCTCATGAATTTTAAAATTCATTTTAAAAGTCATTTAGGGTAGGGGAGTTAGCTCAGCTGATAAAGGTATTTGCCACCAAACTTTACAACCTGAGTCCAGTCTGTAGGCATGCATGATGGAGAAAACCAGTTCCTGTGGTCTATGTCCTGCCTCCACATGTTCCCTATGGCACACATATCTACCTACCTCCCCCACCACCCATGCCCACGTGTAATACACATGCACACACACACACAAATATGTAAGTGCAACAAAAATGTAAAGTAATTTTGAAGCTGTCTTAAATTTTTATTTTTAAAAATTTGTCTCTCTAAAACATACAGAACAACTTCCCTTGAACAGTTTTTCTTGCTCTAGGTCCCCCTCCCAAGACAAACAGCTTCTTGTGCACCCTTTTAGTGGCTACTGTGTGTGCATATGAGAGCTCCCATATTTCTTTTTACAAAAAAACTGTTTTGTTTCATACTGTAGCCCAGTTTTCCCTTCTGTTGTTATCACTGTAGCTGCAATGATTATCACATATACACTATAGTAATTACACATATGTGTAATGGAATTAATAGGTAAGAGAATATATATAATCATATGTGGTTTCTGCTAGATTTTTATGTATTTCTCTACATTTAAATATAGGTACATTTGTGCTCTTTGAGCAGGATCTTGTTTTATGTTACTAAACAAATTTGTTCTTCACGAATATGAAAGGTATAAGTGGTCAACCAGTGTATGGCTTTTTTTTCCATCTTTAATTTTCTATTTTATTATTAGTACTTTTTTTTTTAACTAAAGACTGAGTAGCACAAGAGTTCCTGTGTTCCCTTGTTTCTCTCAGTGATAAAATTTTCCATAATTATAGAATCAGCTAGGACACCCAAATGTCCCAGCAGCACAGTAGCCAGACCGCAGGCCCAGCAGTATGGGGCAGCGTAGTGCCGTTGTGACGTGCTGCTCTGCCACACGGATAGACCTGAACAACTGCGCTGATGTTCAAGAACTTGACTGTGCCCCTCTTTGTAGCTTCCTTGCCCCTCACTGAACTAGGCTTGTGGTAGGGGAGTTTGTGTATAGTGTATAGTGTAGTGATGTGGCAAGCAGGCCTGCTTTCCTGCCGTCTGGCTAGATTATGCCCCGAAATAACAACACACAAACTATATTCATATAAACACTGCCTGGCCCATTATATCTAGCCTCTTCTTGGCTAACTCTCATATCTTGCTTAACCCATTTCTAATAATCTGTGTAGCACCACGAGGTGGTGTCTTACTGGGAAAGATTCAACATGTCTGACCAGGCGGCTGGCTCCATCGTGTCTGCCCAGAGAGGAGAAGCATGGCTATTGTCTCATTTCCCTCTTCCTCCCAGCATTCTGTTCTGTCTACTCCACCCAGCTAAGGGCTGGCCTATCAAATGGTCCAAGGCAGTTTCTTTATTAACCAATGAAATCAACACAAAAAGAAGACCCTCCCACATCAATATAGTGTGATTTTAGTTTATGCTCTTTTAAGTGAAGTTGAGTACCTTTCCGTTACATTAAAAGTCATTGTCTTTCCTTTTCTGAGATCTGTCAGTTACCTTATACATTATTTTTGTCTGAATTATCTTTTCCTCGTCTTATTGGAGTTTCTTCTTTAAGGAAGATGTAATGTTAAAGATACAGTATTATGATATGATGCTAAAACTTTCCTTCCTCCATTTGGCTACGCCTTGCCTTATGTCAAAGAAATAATATTATTGGCATTGTTATTATATGTTGGTTACAGATGTTTTTCTTTGCTGTTGTGTGTGTGTGTGTGTGTGTGTGTGTGTGTATATATATATATATATATATATATATATGTTGTTTGATTTATATAACAGATACCATGATAACACTTGCAATTGTTGTGAACAAGTTGGCCCCTCGATTGGCTCAGCTAAAAGTCCTGCACAAAGTGTTCAGTACTGGAGTATCAAAAGTCCCTCCTGACACTCAGAATGTCGTCCGGGCATCTCACCTGCTTAACACCCTCTACAAGGCCATTCTTGAATATGACAATGTGGGAGAAGTCTCTGAACAAACGGTATATTGTATTTCCTTATCTGAAGTGCACGATAAAAAGGTAGTAGAGAGCCTGTCCTAATTCCTTGATAAATGAGGTTTAAGTCATGGTATGCCAGACAGTTTTTCAAAGTTTTACAGTTAGCTTCCAAATTAATGTCTGACTTATTAGTTTTAATTACAAACAAGAGAAGGAAAAAAAAAAAAACAAAAACAGAAGTATGGCTTCCTCTTCCCAGTTGACCCCTTATCAGTTTGACAGACAGACACATCACTATTTAACCATGACCATTTTGTTCTTGTTTATCCCTAGCATCTCATGTTATTGTCACAATATGAAACAGTATAACTTTAAAAGTTTGTTCCCTTTAAAACAAACATCCAAAATCTCTTAACTTTGGTCTCTTTGTGTATGATCAGAAATAAGCTACTTCTTATTCCAAAAGAGAAGAACAAGGGCACAGGGATAATCTGAACAATGTAAAATCCAGCTCTTAACTTTACAGTAAACCCTGTGGCTCAGTGCCCTGCATCTGGGATTCAGTTACAGTTCTCTGGGCTCCAAAGAGCATGGGCCTCTCTAGCTCTTGGGTTGTCCATTTAAAGCACACAGCTCATCTCATAGGTTCAAGTTAGCTTCACTTACAGCTGCTACTGTGCTTGGTAGCTGTCCCTCTGTCCTGGCATCTCTGGTATGCTGGGATCTCTACCGGCTGCACCTTCACCAATGGGCTCCTGCCATCTCTGCCTTCGGGGACTCTGACCCTACCACAAACTCTGTCCATCCTGCAGCCTTTACTATAGCAGAGGCTATACCATCACTAATGGCCTCTCCTTGCTTCTGTGGTGCAAGTCTCAGCTACTCTTCATGTCCTCCTCATACCTTTAAAGCCAGTACATCCTTACATGGTGCCAAGTTCAGCTGCCAGCGTTCAGTATAACCCTAGCCCTCATCCTTAGGTCTCGCTCCTGTTCTCTAGGTGGAAACAGTGCGGCCCTACCTACAGACTGTAGATGAATGGATCGTGCATGGACACCTGTGGGATGGTGCAAGGGAGTTCATCATACAGAGGTGAGGATTGTGTTGAGTCCAGGGGATGCGGGTGTGACACCACATCAAAACTGAATCTTCGGGGAGTTTCCCACAGAACCGAGAGAGTGGTTGGTGATAGAGGTGTACTGCTACCATAACACAGGCTCACTCTGCAGCATCTTTAGAAAGATGCCAGGTCCCAACCAATGAGTTCTATAGCCGTTTACATCTTCTCATAGTAGTTTATACTTCTCCTATAAGATGAACAACTATTTCATTCTAAGTCATGAACGTATGACAGTAGTATAGGATTTTAAGGCATTTATTTCTTAAAATAAGCAGCATATTATCTTCTTAACACTTAATAAAACAAATATCTTAATCCATTTATAACAATTTCCCTCTAGTTGACTCCTCTAAACTCATAAACTGCAATGGAAAACTTTGTAATGTTTTAAAGGGAACTAAATAGTCATATTCTGTTTAATTCCAATTCAGGAAAATATTTCACTTAAATTTGATTTAACTTGAGAGTATTATTTTTGTATATCAAACAGAATGAGGTTCAATGAAAACTACTCTTATTATTCCTGAAGATCATTTTACTAACATTGATATTATTGCTCAATTCCCCAGACTAAAAGTAGACTGCTGTTTTAAAGGAACATAAATTAACACTTAAAATTCTTTTGATTCTCCATAGGAACAAAAATGTTCCAGTAAACCACAGAGACTTCTGGTATGCAACATACACACTGTACAGTGTGTCAGAAAAGACGGAAAACAAAGAGAAAATGAGTGACAATGCCAGTGCCAGTTCTGGCAGTGACCAGGGTCCCTCCAGCTGGCAGCACACCATGGTGTCCTTCCTCAAGCCTGTCCTGAAGCAGATCATAATGGCTGGCAAGTCCATGCAGCTGCTGAAGAACCTGAACTGTGCTGAGGGCTCTGCATGCCAGGCAGCAGCCAGAGGTAGCCTGTTCTTTCTGTCCGTGTCCCTTTGGCTGGTCTCACTGTCCCACTCACCGTTGTTGTCCCCAGACATGGACCAAAGCTGTCTGTTTATGTCAGTGGGACTTAGCACCTGCTTCTTTGTTGGTCTGGTTTGGTTTTTTGAGACAGGGTTTCTCCTCTAGCCCTAGAACTCACTCTGGCTGGTTTGGAATTCAGAGATTCTCCTGCCTCTGCTTCCCAAGTGCTAGGATTAAAGGTGTTGGCTGTCATGGTGTCTCACTCATACATCACCCTGGGTTTTTTTTTTTTTTTATAATAATAGTTTTCTTTTAAAATTTCATACTTCTATGCAATATATTTTACATCCATTTATCTCTGAATCTTCCCCGTTCAGCTCTTCCTTGGGTTCCCCCAGCACATCTTCTTCCCAATTTTGTGTTCTGTTAGTATTGCTTTTGTAACCCACTAAGTCCTATTAGTTCTGCTCATCGGCCCATGGGTATGGGCACCCTAACACTGACCACACCCCTCAGTAACCATTGGCCTTCGGCAGCTCATCCACTCAGAGTGTGATTTCGGGAGCCTCTCCCTCAGTTTAGCTGGTGGGTTTCATGCAGGTAACCGCTGCTCCTGTGAGTTGATAATTGCGGGGCCATGTCATGTCACGTAATTTGCATCCTTTAGCTCTTACGTTCGCTCCTCCCCTCTTTCTGGAAGCTCTCTGAGCCATGGGGCAGAGAGGTGAGATTGACACCGATGTCCCATCAGTGGCTGAGCACATGTCACATTGGACAGTTAAGAGTCCTACCCACTGCCAGAGAACCTGGACAACAGTGAGGACCCTAAGAGAGACATACATGATCTCCTGAGTAAATTGGGAGCCTGGGGACCATGGGAGAGGGTTGAAGGGAAGGGGAGCAGAGAAAAATGTAGAGCTCAATAAAAGTCAATAAAAAAGATGAAATCCAAATCCAATATACTACCAAAGAAGAGTTCTACCCTGAGGAAAAAGAAGCTTATTTGACCAAGGTTGAGATAGATCTTTGGTGTTGTGATTTTTGTCAGCTTAACACAAGCTAGAGTCATTTGAGAAATGGTCTCTAACTTAAGAAAGCTCATTCATGTGATTGTTTGTATACAAGTCTGTGGGACTCTTATTATTATCATTAATGATTGACACAGCACACATGGTCCTGATTTGTGGAAGAATGCAGACTGAGGAAGCCATGGGGAACAAACCAGTGAGCAGCATTCCGCCATAGCTTCTGCTTCAGTTCTTGCCTTGAGCCCCCTTCATGATGTACTACAGCTATAACCTAAATAAACCCTTTTGTTTCCAAGTTCTGGTCATGGTATTTAACACAGCAGTAGAAACCCTAACCAAGGCATATGAGTATAAACAAAAATGTTTACAAGGCACTTTGGCAGCATGGCTATTTAGCACAACAAATGGTAGTTCCTCATTGGACCTGTGGGTCTCTGACCAGGTTTACAGTGCCAGCATGAATGGCTTCCTGTGGAGCAGGCCTCAGATCACCCAAAGGCAGTTGGCTAGCCACACAGACTTTATGCTGCTGTTGTACCACTGTGCATGTTGCATAGCTTGTTTTCCCCAGCACCCTGGACGGCCCCTCCTGCCGCCCTAACAGCTAGTTTGAGATTGGTTTCAATATGTCCACATGCAAAGTCTGTGGTGTCTTCAGAAGTGGGGGCCTTGCCATTCAGTTGAATGACCACCAGCAATGGTAATCTGTGTCACCATGGTTGAATTCTCTGCCGTTTCTTTTTGTTCTTGCAAATATAATTTCCATTTGATTTTATTTGTTCTGTTCTTCTGTCCTATGACTCCATGGGCTTTGAGTGGAGGTTATGGGGCAGCACCAGCAGTTTAAATCATGGAGTGTTTTGGTTCTCTAGGGCTTCATGAGATAGTTTCCTGACCACCTAGCTATGGGTGGCACAGGCCACACAGAAATGCAGTTTGTCCCTGGTGGTGGTGGCCTCTGCCCTTTGTTTTATGTGTATGAGTGTTTTGCTTGCTAATTGATGTCTGTGTACTACATGTATGCCTGGTGCCCCAAGAGGTCAGAAATCGGTCTTGGGTTCCCTGAATTAGAAACTGAGCCTGGATCCTCTGTTAGAACAAGTACTTTAGCCAATAAGCTGTTAACTCTCCAGTGCCCCCAGTCTTCCTAATGACCTTGTCCTTGTCCTCTGGCACACACTGGCTGTGGTTCATAGTAAGTTGGCCATGGTCCCACTGTTTGTCCTTTTGGTCCAAGATAGAGCCCGTATCTGACAGTGGAACCAGCGCCTCTGGCATTTTCACTGTGGTACAATTTTGCTTTTAGATGGGCCCTGGCAAGTCTGAACTTGGTAATTCAGTTCATGTAATGCTCAGACTTTGAAGGACTATTTTAAACTGTTGTAAAAATACAATTTAAGTAATTTAAAGCTTTAGAAGCTGGCTGAAAGATCTTGAATGGGGTCCACATTGTTTTTAATCAACGCAGTGCTCTATCTTATTTTTTCCATATCTACCTTATATATTTTTGCTTTGTGAAAGATTTCCTTTTTAACTAACTAAGTATAATGAGTTTCACTGGGCCAGTGCTAGGAGTGTTTTTTTTTTTCAAATTATATTGACTTCCTTAAACAGTATGGTAGTAATTTAAGTTTAAGTACTTTTCTTCAAGTATTATCCTGTTCAGATTAAAATTAGCTTTTATAGCAGGATAGGTGATGAGAAATGTTTCGGTTTAACTGAGACTGAAAAGTGGTTTGGCTGTACTGTAAAGATAAAAGTGAAACAAAAACAGTGATAGACTTTCATGGATGAGGGAAACTCTCAGGCTCTATAGGTACGAAATTCCTTCTTTTTTTTTTTTAGTTAATGCCAGGTCTTAGTTTGACTTGTTGCCCTCCACTTTTCTTTTTTTAATTGAGCTCGACATTTTTTTAAGTTATAAAAAATTTTATTTTCAATAGATGCCTTTTAATCATTAAATAATTTGATCAGTATCCATACATGATTTACTGCCTTATAAACACAAGAAAATACTTATGTTCTCAGTTAGATGTGAAAAATAAAAATCATGCCTAGGAAGAAATATATGCAAGAGAAAAATGCCAAAATTTTTCTTATGAGGAAACTCAAGAGGCTATGAGGTGAAGATTAAATTCTTTCTAGACAAAGGTATATTTGTAGTTTTTTACTAAATTTATTAAGAATGTTTCTTCTTCATTTTGACAATAATTTTTAAAATATATTGAAATCTTCATGGAAAAAATAAAAATACAAAATCATTCTTGTTCAAGTACTAGACTATTTATTCAAGTCTCATCTTCATGAAAGAAAAGTAGGATTTTATTAAATTTTATTGGTTTTCTAAAAACTTTAATAATTGTTAAATATATTAGGAGAAGACTATAAAATTCTTCTAATTCTCTGGCTCTTATATCCTCTCAAAAAATAAAATAATTTTAAAAAATCACTTTCCTGGAAGGCAGTGAGAAACTGACCCACAGAATTAAAGGGAAATATTTTCTGCATATAAGAACATCATTGTCTCATGACTGTATTAAACAAAAAGCTACTTAGGGATTTTTATATATTTGTAGTAACTTAAAACATTATGAAAATTTATTTAGTCTAAAAGGGGTTTTAGATTCTGGGAAATATAAATATGAACTTTGTAAATATATATCTCAATTTTTTAATAGAATATATATATTTTTATTTTTCCATTCAAAAATTTCCACTTCCTCTCCTCCTCCCATTCACTTCCCTCCTCTTCCTCCTCCGTCCCACTCCAGCCTTAACAGAGAGCAGGGTACCCTGCCCTTTGGGAAGTCCAGGGCCCTCCCCCCTCCATCCAGGCCTAGGAAGGTGTGTATCCAAATAGACTAGGGTCCCAAAATTCCAGTACATGCAGGAGAAACAAATCCCAGTGCTTTTATCAATGGCTTCTCAGTCAGCCCCCATTGTCAGCCACATTCAGAGAGTCTGGTTTGATCACATCTTGTTTAGTCCCAGTCCAGCTGGATTTGGTGAGCTCCCATTAGATCAGACACACTGTCTTAGTGGGTGTACCAGCCCCTCATGGTTGGTCCTGACTTCCTTGCTCATCTTCTCCCTCCTTCTGCTCTTCAACTGGACCTTGGGAGCTCAGTCCAGTGCTCTGATGTGGGTCTCTGTCTCTATCTCCATCCATCGTTGAATGAAGTTTCTATGGTTATACTCAAGATAATCATCAGTGTGATTATGGGGCAAGGCCAGTTCAGGCGCCCTCTCCTCTGCTGCCCAAGGGCCTAGCTGGGGACATCCACGTGGACACCTGGGATCCTCTCTAGAGCCAAGTCTCTTGCCAATCCTAAAATGGCTCCCTTAATGTAGATATCTTCTTCCCTGCTCCTGTATCTGCTCTTCCTCCATCTCAGCCCTCCCACTCCCTTAAGCTCTCCCCAATCGTTCCCTTCTCACTTCTCTCTCCCCCCTCCCCTTCCTCCAACCCCATCCTCAGCCCTACTCCCACCCCCATGCTACCAACTTTTGCCCAGCATTCTTGTGTGCTTCCAGTTTCTAGGGGAAAATCTATATATGTTTTTCTTTGGGCTCACCTTGGTATTTGGCTTCTCTAGGCTTGTGAACTATAGGCCAATGTCCTTTGTTTATGGCTAGAGTCCACTAGTGAGTGAGTACATACCATATTCATCTTTTTGGGTCTGGGTTATCTCACTCAGGATAGTGTTTTCTATTTCCATCCATTTGCATGCAAAATTCAAGAAGTCATTGTTTTTTACTGCTGAATAGTACTCTAATGTGTAATTCCACACTTTCTTTATCCATTCTTCCATTGAGGGGCATCTAGGTTTTTTCCAGGTTCTGGCTATTACAAACAATGCTGCTATGAACATAGTTGAACAAATGCTTTTATAGTATGATTGGGAATCTCTTGGTTATATTTCCAAGAGTGGTATTGCTGGATTCTGAGGTAGGTTGACTCCCAGTTTCCTGAGAAACCGCCACAATGATTTCCAAAGTTGTTGCACAAGTCACAAGTTTACATTCCCCCTAGCAATGGATGAATGTTCCCGTTACTCCACATCTTCTCCAGCAAAGGCTATCGTTGGTGTTTTTGATTAGCCATTCTGACAGGTGTAACATGGTATCTCAAAGTTGTTTTGATTTGCATTTTCCTGATCACTAAGGAAGTTGAACATGACCTTAAGTGTCTTTTGGCCATTTAAACTTCTTCTGTTAATAATTCTCTGTTCAGTTCAGTACCTTATTTTTTAATTGGGTTATTTAAAATTTTAATGTCTAGTTTCTTGAGTTCTTTATATATTTTGGAGATCAGAACTTTGTCCTTTGTGGGATTGGTGAAGATCTCCCATTCAACAGGATGTCTTTATGACAAATGACTGTGTCCTTTGCTTTACAGAAGCTTCTCAGTTTCAGGAGGTCTCATTTATTCACTGTTGTTCTTAATTGTCTGTGCTACTGGGGTTATACGTAGGAGGTCATCTCTCTGCCCATGTGTTGCAGTCTACTTCCCACGTCTTCTTCTATGAGGTTCAGTGTGGTCGGATTTATATTGAGGTCTTTAGTCCATTTGGACTTGAGTTTTGTGCATGGCGATAGATATGGATCTATTTTCATTCTTCTACAGGTTGACATCCAGTTATGCCAGCACCATTTGTTGACGATGCTTTCACTTCCTTGGTTAGTGTTACCCCAAGATACTTTGTGTTATTTGTGGCTATCGTGAAAGGTGATATTTCTCTGATTTCCCTCTCTGCTTCTTTATCCTTTGTGTATAGGAGGGCTACCGATTTTTTTTTTTTTTTTTAGTTGATCTTATAACCTCCCACATCACTGAAGGTGTTTATCAGCTGTAGGAGTTCTTTGGTAGAGTTTTTGGGGTCACTGATGTACACTATCATATCTTCTGCAAATAACGAAAGTTTGACTTCTTCCTTTCCAATTCGAATCCCCCTTGATCTCCTTATGTTGTCTTATTGCTATTGCTAGAACTTCAAGCACTATGTTGAAGAGATATGGAGAGAGTGGACAGCCTTGTCTTGTTCCTGATTTTAGTGGAATGGCTTTGAGTTTCTCTCCATTTAATTTGATATTAGCTGCTAGTTTGCTGTATATTGTTTTTATTATATGTAGATATGATCCTTCTATCCCTAATTTCTCCAATGCCTTTTAATAAAGGGGTGTTGAATTATTTCAAAAATTTTTTTGGCATTTAATGAAATGATCATATGGTTTTTTTCTTTCAGTTTATTTATATGATGGATTACATTGATAGATGTTCGTATGTTGAAACAACCCTGCATCTCTGGGATGAAGCCTACTTCAGCATAATAGATATTTTTGTTGTTGTTGTTGTGTTCTTGAATTTGTTTTGCCAGCATTTTATTGAGAATTTTGCATCCATTTTCATGAGTGAGATTGGTCTGTAATTTTCTTTCTTGATTGAGTCTTTGTGGTTTTGGTATCAGGGTAACTGTAGCTTCATAAAAAGAATTTGGCAATGACTCTTCTGTTTCTATTATGTGAAACACATTAAGGAGTATAGGTATCAGCTCTTCTTGGAAGTTCTGGTAGAATTCTGCATTAAAACCATCAGGTCCTGGGCTTTTTTTGGTTGGGAGTTTTTTTATGAGAGCTTCTATTTCCTCATGACTTGTAGGTCTGTTTAAATTGTTCACCTGGTCTTGATTTAATTTTGGTATATGGTACTTATCTAAAAAAAATGTCCATTTCTTTTATATTTTCCAACTTTGTGGCATACAGGCTTTTGTAGTAAGACCTAATGATTCTCTGAATTTCCTCAGTGTCTGTTGTTATGTCCCCTTTTTCATTTCTGATCTTGTTATTTTGTGTGTTCTCTCTGCCTTTTGATTAGTTTGGATAGGGGTGTGTCAATCTTGTAGATTTTCTCCAAGAACCAGCTCTTTATTTTATTTTATTTTTTTTTTGGTTTTTCGAGACAGGGTTTCTCTGTGGTTTTGAAGTCTGTCCTGGAACTAGCTCTTGTAGACCAGGCTGGTCTCGAACTCACAGAGATCCGCCTGCTTCTGCCTCCCGAGTGCTGGGATTAAAGGTGTGTGCCACCA
This sequence comes from Chionomys nivalis, assembly GCF_950005125.1. Taxonomy (NCBI): domain Eukaryota; kingdom Metazoa; phylum Chordata; class Mammalia; order Rodentia; family Cricetidae; genus Chionomys; species Chionomys nivalis. Next base: position 70,213,154 of record NC_080100.1, read on the forward strand.
CCGCCCGGCTTGTTTCATTGATTCTTCAGATTGTTTTCTGTGTTTCTATTTTGTTGATTTAAGCCCTCAGTTTGAATATTTCCAGTCTTCTCCTCCTGGGTAAGTCTGCTTCTTTTTTTTTATAGAGATTTCAGGTGTGCTGTTAAGTCTCTAATGTGAGCTTTCTCCGTTTTCTTTATGTGGGCACTTAGTGATATGAACTTTCCTCTTAGCACTGCTTTCATAGTGTTCTATAGGTTTAGGTATGTTGTGTCTTTATTTTCATTGAATTCAAGGAAGACTTTAATTTCTTTCTTTATTTCTTCCTTGACCCAGGGGTGGTTCAGTAGTTGACTGTTCAGTCCCCATGAGTTTGTAGGCTTTCTGGGGGTAGAATTGTTGTTAATTCTAACTTTATTCCATGGTGATCCGATAAGACACAGGTGGTTACTCCAATTTTTTTTTTTTTGTATCTATGGATGTTTGCTTTCTTACCGATTATGTGATCAATTTTTGAGATGTTCCATGAGATGCTGAGAAGAAGGTATATTCTTTCCTATTTGGGTGGAATGTTCTATAGATGTCTGTTAAGTCCATTTGTTAGTTCTCCTATTTCTCTGTTAGGTTTCTGTCTGGTTTACCTGTCCATTGGTGAGAATGGAGTGTTGAAATCTCCTACTATTAGTGTGTGCTGTTTGATATGCTTTGAATTTTAGTAATGCTTCTTTTACATATGTGGGTGCTTTTACATTAGGGGCATAGATATTCAGGATTGAGACTTCATCCTGATGAATTGTTCCTTTTATGAGTATAAAGTGTTCATCTCCATCTCTTCTGATTGATTTTAGTTTGAAGTCAATTTTGTTATATATTAGTATAGCCACACCCGCTTGTTTCTTAGGTACATTTGAATAGAAAATTTTTTTCCAATCCTTTACTCTGAGATAATGTCTGTCTTTGTGGTTGAGGTGTGTTTCTTGTAAACAGCAGAATGTTGGATCCTGTTTTCCCTTCTCTTAACCTGTGCCTTTTTATAGGTGAATTGAGTCCATTGATAATTAAGTGATATTAATGACCAGTGGTTGTTAACTCTGTTTTGTTGTTGTTGTTGTTTTGTTTTGTTTTGGTGGTAGAGTTTGTGTGTTTCCCTTCTTTGAGTTGTGCTGTTGGAGGGTTGTTAGATGTCTGTGTTATTATGGATATTGTTGGCTTCCTTGGGTTGTGGTTTTCCTTCTAGTACTTTCTATAAGGCTGGGTTTGTGGCTATGTATTGTTTAAATATGTTTTTATCCTGGAATATTTTTTTTTTTCTCCATCAATGGTAAAAGAAAGCTTTGCTGGGTATAGTAGTCTGGGCTTGTATTCATGGTCTTTTAATGTCTGCAGCACATCTATCCAAGACCTTCTGGCTTTCATGGTTTCCCTAGAGAAGTCAGGTGTTATTGTGATAGGTTTATCTTTTTATGTTACTTGACCTTTATCCTTTGCAGCTCTTAATATTCTTTTTTTTTAAGATTTATTTATTTATTTATTTATTTATTTATTATTTATACAACATTCTGCCTCCATGTATGCCCGCATGCCAGAGGAGGGCGCCAGATCTCAGTACAGATGGTTGTGAGCCACCATGTGGTTGCTGGGAATTGAACTCAGGACCTCTGGAAGAACAGCCAGTGTTCTTAACCTCTGAGCCATCTCTCCAGCCGTTTATTCTGTATGTTTTGTGTTTTGAATTTTGCTGTTTTTTTTTTTTTTTTGATCCAGTCTATTTGGTGTTCCATATGCTTCTTGTATTCTTGTACCTTCATAGGAATATCCTTCTTTAGGTTGGGAAAGTTTTTTTCTATAATTTTGTTGAACATATTTTCTGGGCCTTTGAGCTGTAATTCTCCTTCTTCTACCCCTATTATTCTTAGGTTTAGTCTTTTTCATGGTTTCCCAGATTTGCTGGATGTTTTGTGTTAAGAATTAGTTATATTTGCTGTTTTCTTTGGTCAATGAGTTTATTTCCTCTATAGTATCTTCTGTGTCTGAGATTCTTTCTTCTATCTCTTGTATTCTGTTGTTCCTTTTCATTTACCCAGATTTTCCATATCCAGCCTTCCTTCGGTTTGTGTTTTCTTCATTGCCTCCATTTCAGTTTTCAAGTCTTGAACTGCTTCCTTTTCTTGTTTGATTGCTTTTTCTTGGTTTTCTTGGGTATCTTTTAGGGATTTATTCATTTCTTCTAACTTTTTAATTAGTCTTCTCATCCATTTCTTTAATGGAGTTTTTCACATCCTGTTTAATGGTCCCTATCACTTTCATAATGTTACATTTAAAGTTGATTGCTTCTACTACTTCTGTTGTATGTTCTCTGGATTCTGGTGTTATCATGTTGCTTTTCAGGTTGTTGGAGGAATTCTTGCATTGGCACCTGCCCATCCCTTCCTTCAGCTGCGGTCAGGAGAGTCTTGGCGACTTGGTTCGATCTTTGCTGTGGCCAGCTGTATACTTGGGGGTTTTTCTTGTTCTGCCCTCTCTTAAGTCCCCTCAGCACTGGAGTTGGCTCTCAGATCTACTCCTCCCTGAAGTAGGCTGTGGTGGTGTGGATCTACGGACCCCACGGATGAAAAGGAATGCTTGGGGGCAAGATGGGATAAGATAAATAGAGAAAGCCAGAAGCCAGGGAGAAGCCCCACTGAATGGCCGGAAAGTTTAGGGGACTGGAGGGTGCCTGTACTCCATTCCCAGGGTGCTGGGCGGGCACACACTTACTTGGTACTGGATGTGAGCTCTGCATTTTTCTCGGCTCCCCTCCCTGCCTTTCCCCTTGCCCCTTCAATCCCCCAAGGTCCCCATGCTCCCAACTTACTCATGATATCTTATCTTTTTCTGCTTCCCATGTACATTAGCTCTATGTAAGTCTCTCTTAGTGTCCTCATTGTTGTCTAAGTTCTCTGGGATTGTGATTTGTGGGCTGGTTTGCTTTGCTTTATGTTTAAAAACCATTTATGAGTGAGTACATGTGATAATTGTCTTTCTGTGTCTGGGATACCTCACTCAAAATAATGTTTTCTATCTCCATCCACTTTCCTGCAAAATTTAAGATGTTATTTTTTTTTTTTTTTCTGCTGTGTAGTACTCATCCATTGTGTAAATGTACCACATTTTTCTTATCCATTCTTCAGTCAAGGGGCATTTAGGTTGTTTCCAGGTTCTGGCTATGACAAACAATGCTGCAATGAACATAGTTGAGCACATGTCCTTGTGGCACGATTGAGCATCCTTTGGATATATACTCAAAAGTGGTATTACTGGGTCTTGAGGAAGGTTGTTTCCTAATTTTCTGAGAAATCGCCACGCTAACGTCCAAAGGGGCTGTACCAGTTTGCACTTCTACCAGCAATGCTGAAGTGTTCTCTTTCCCCACAACCTCTCCAGCATAAGTTGTCATCAGTTTTTTGATCTTAGCCATTCTTTCAGGTGTAAGATGGAATCTCAGAGTTGTTTTGATTTGCATTTCTCTGATGACTAAGGATGTTGAACATTTCCTTAAGTGTCTTTCATTCATTTTAGATTCCTCTGTTGAGAATTCTCTGTTTAGGTCTGTACTCCATTTTTTTTTTTTTTATTGGATTATGTGTTCTTTTGGTGTCCAATTTCTTGAGTTCTTTGTATATTTTGGAGATCAGACTTCTGTCTGATGTGGGGTTAATGGAGATCTTTTCCCATTCTGTTGGCTGTCGTTTTGTCTTGTTGGTCATGTCCTTTGCTTTACAGAAGCTTTTCAGTTTCAGGAGGTCCCATTTATTAATTGTTTTTCTCAGTGTCTGTGCTACTGTAATTATATTTAGGAAGCAATCTTCTATGCCAATGTGTTCAAGTGTACTTCCCATTTTCTCTTCTTTAAGGTTCAGTGTGGCTTTATGTTGAGGTCTTTGATCCATTTGGATTTGAGTTTTATGCATGGTGATAGATATGGCTCTAGTTTCATTCTTCTACATGTTGATATCCAGTTATGCCAGCACCACTTGTTAAATATGCTTTGTTTTTTCCATTTGATATTTTTTTGCTTCTGTGTCAAAAATCAGGTTTTCGAAGATGTGTGGATTGATATCTGGGTCTTCTATTCAGTTCCATTGGTCCTCCTGTCTGTTCTTATGCTATGAACTTCTTTTAAGCAGTTTCTAACATTGACTTTGTGTGTGTGTGTATCTGTATTTTGTATGACATGTATGTATGTGAAGGCCAGATTGGGCATTGGATTTCCTGAAGCTGGAGTCACAGGCAGTGTGAGCCACTTGAAGCAGGTGCTGGGAACCAAACTCCGGTCCTTTGCAGGAGCAGTATGCTTTCTTAGCCCCTGAGTCTCTTCTTCATCTCCACCCCCAGCTTTATATGTTTGTGTGAGCATATGTGAGTAAGGGTGGTGCGGGAGGACAGGAGAGGGTGGCAGATGCTCTGTAGCTGAATTAACAGGCTTTTGTGAGCATTCTGATGTGGTCACCGGGAACCAAACTGACCCTCTGCAGGAGCAGTGGGAGCACATAGCGCTCATCCCTCCAGCCTTGAGACATACCTGGACTGCTTTTGAGAACAAAATCCATCTTATGTGTTTGTATTTTAGATGCAGAAAGAAAGAGCTTATATACCCTCTTTCTGGAGTCTATACAGTTGCGTCTTCAGCATGGAGAAGATTCCACTCCACACATTCTTACGGAACAGCAGACAACTGAAGAGAACCTAAGAAAGATGCAGTCCATTGCTGAAAGGCATCTGGAGGTAGAAGATGCTCACGACCCACTGCTGGCCATCAACTTTGCGAGGTGATACATGCATACCGTGTTTACAGGGACTGAGATAAGCTTTGAGTAGTGCAGAGTGGGTGGCTGTCATTATTTCTGCCAGCTGGGTCTTTCCATCTCAGAAACAAACCCTTGTCATTGCTAACAGATGGGTGCTAGACGATGTGTTCACCTGTGCCAGCTGTATAGTCCTCGTTAATGAACGTGTACAGATGTCAGCTGGGTGTCTGTACCCTGCCTCTAAGAATATCGTAGCTCACCTAGAACATTCTGCGAAAAGTCTGGACAGGCTCCGCACTGTCACATGTATTACACAAAAAGAGCCTTAGAATCCTTCTAGGACTAACTCCAGTGGAATGAGCCACACTGCCCTTGTGACTTCATGTCTGATCACCATTCACGGCATAGCACTATTGGAAAGGCACTGACCCAGAAAAGATGTGCTGGGGGAAAGATTTCGTTCTGTAATAACTGATAATCTAAAGCTAAAGGTGAAAATAGGGCTCTAGGTTTGGGTTATTAGAATTCTGTCAACAGCAGCTCACACAGTCAATGCTCATTCATGTTTTAATATTGAAGGTTGTATTTGGAGCAGAGCGACTTTCATGAGAAGTTTGCTGGTGGTGACATTTGCGTGGATAGATCATCAGAGTCTGTGACATGCCAGACTTTTGAATTAACGCTAAGGTCTTGCCTCTACCCTCACATTGATAGACAGTATCTGCATTGCTGTGGAAACCTCATGCAAACCTTAAAAAGAGATTTCAGGTAAAAAGAAGTAATTTAGCTCTGGAAGTGATCAATTGTTAGTAACCAGTGGATGTTTTCCCTCTGCTTCCCTTATATTTCCTTTCTATCTTTCTTTTTGGTTTTGTGTCTGTTTGTTTTTGGTACTGAGAGTCAAGTACTAGAGCCTTCTGTAGATTGAGCGTTAAAGTCCATTTCAGTTAGAGGATGGAGATGCAGTTAGCAGTCTTCTCTTTAAAGAACAGTTAGCCATCAAGGTTTAAGTATGTTGTAACTAATTCATTATGTGAGAATCTATGTCAAGAGACACACCAGAAGAATAAAAGAAACCCTCAAAGCATATGCATAAACTGTCCTCTCTGGAGAAAACATACACCTACTTCTAGTAGATGACTAGCTCTAACTCTGACTTACTCTTGTTCATGTGCAATCTCCATAAAGCTCATAAGATTAAGTGTCCTCATTTGCTTTCTCTTGCTGTGATAAAAACAGTGACCAGAAGCGACTAGGGAGGACAGGATTTATTTGACTTCCACTTAGAATTCATCATTGAGGGGACTGGAGAGATGGCTCAGCGGTTAAGAGCCCTGGCTGCTTTTCCAGAGACCCTGAGTTCAGTTCCCAGTAACCACACAGTAACCATGTGTAATAGCATGTGATGCTGTTTTCTGTTGTTCAAGTGCACATGCAGAGTGCTCACACATGAAATATGCATAAGATAACAACAACAGTTCATCCCTCAGGGAAGGAAGTCAAGGCAGAAACCTGGAGTCAGGAGCTTCTGAAGCAAAGACCACAGAAGAACACTTCTTATAGGCTTGCTCACTTTGCTTTTTTATAACCAGCCCAGGCAGAGGTTGCTTCACCCACAGTGGGCTGGGCCCTCCTTGTCAATTATGATTCAAGAAAATGCCCCACAAACTTATGAGGCCAAGTTGATGAAAGGGTTTTCCTAATTAAGGTTTCTTATTCTACGACGATGCTGTGTCACGTTGATGAAAACTAACCAGCATATTAGGTTAAATACAGAGCTTAGTAAGCAGGGTGTTTAATATGGTAGGATCTATGTTTTTCCTTAATGCTCAGCAAAAACGGAAATGAAATATTCCAAATAGTAACTAAGTAAATATTTTGGGTTGCGGAATTTTAATTATTTGTTTCAATTTTCATGATTTGTCAAAAGTGTTTTAGAGGAATGACTATTTCTAATTTTGGTGACTTTTTTCGGCACACCTGTCTGACAAATGAGTGTCTGGGCATGACCCTTGCATTCCTGTAGAACTCTGCAGTACAGACATACATGTGTGTTCTTCCGTGTCTGACAAATGTCAGGCGTGACCCTTGCATTGCTGTAGAACTCTGCAGTACAGACATACGTGTGTGCTCTTCCATGTCTGACATATGACTGTCAGACGTGACCCTTGAATTTCTGTAGAACTCTGCAGTACAGACATATGTGTGTGTTCTTCCATGTCTGACAAATGGCTGTCTGGGCGTGACCCTTGCATTGCTGTAGAACTCTGCAGTACAGACACACGTGTGTGCTCTTCCGTGTCTTTCTTTTCAAGGTTGGTGGAGTATTTGCAGGCCATGAGGAATTTTTTCTTGATGGAAGGTGGAGATACCATGTATGATTTCTACACTTCAATTTTCGATAAAATAAGAGAAAAGGAGTCATGGCAGAATGCGTCTCTTCTGAATGTCCAGCTCCAAGGACAGTTTACGGTAACTATGGGGGCACCTCTCACTTTAAGAAGTATAAAGTGAACCATTTGCCAAGAAATCAGCTAAATTACCAGTGACCAAAATACCTTACAGAAGCAAGTCCAGGGTAGTTTATTTCAGCTCACAGATTGAAAGAGTTGTGTGTTTCATGGCAGGGAGGATGTAGGCTAAGCAGAGCGATTTTTGTCCTGGACAAAGGAATATAATAATACCATAGTGGGGAGGATAGGAAACAGCGCCAAGGATAACATACTCCTTAGGACATGTCAGTGAACTGCTTGTTCCTGCTGAGCCCACCTCCTAGCTTTCCAGACCCTCTCAAATTAGCTCTCACTTTCTAAAGATCAAGCCACACATATGGAAGACTTCACTACGTGTATTTTATCTTCACTTTAACCCTACAGATTACTTTGCAAATTAGAAACTCAAAGCTGAGCCAAGAAGAGATGGCCCAATCCTTTAATTCCAGCACTCGGAAGGCAAAGGCAGGCAGAACTCTGAGTTCAAGGCCAGCCTGGTCTACAGAGCTAGTTCCAGGATAACCAGGGCTGCCCAGAGGAACCCTGTCTCAAAAAAAAAAAAAAAAATCAAAGCTGGGAATTCCTGTGGTACCAGGTTCTTGAGGTCTGAGATGAGATCCTTTGAGCCTGGAAATCTGAGGCCAGCCTTTATCTCCAAACAAAACAGAGAAGAGGCTAAGGGGGTGGTTCATTGGGTAAAGGACTTGCTGCAGAAGCCTCAGGAGCACCCACATAAAATAGCCATATGGGCATGATGTTCCAGCTGTAATCCCAGCGCTTGGGAGGTATCAGGTGGTGGGGAAGAGAATCTTTAAGGAAAGCTGGCTATTAAGGTCAGGGTCAGTGAGAGCCTTGCCTCACTGGAGTAAAAAGTGATTAGCCTCTGACCTATATACATAGACATACACAAATACACAAACACATTGCACACATGGTACATATATGCCCCTCCCACTCCCCAAAAGTGGAAGAAGGAGAGGGATGAGTTAAATTGGCAGCTGAGGGGGCTGGAAAGATCACTCAGATGTTAAGGACACTGGCTGCACTTACAAAGGTCCTGAGTTCAATTCCCGGCAACCACATGGTGACTCACAACCATCTCAACCATCTGTAATGAGATCTGGTGCCCTCTGCAGGGACATATGCAGGCAGAACACTGTATACTTAATAAATAAATAAATCTTTTAAAAAAATGCCAGCTGATATGGACTGCTCAGTGAGAGGGTGAGTGGGTGGAGAGCTGCCTGCCGACTTGTTGGGGATGGCGGCCTCTACTTTCCTATTGCCAGCCTTCACCAACCCTCCCTCCTTGAAGATATCCATAGCCTCTCTGGCAGGCCTCCACCACAAGGGACTTGACCCTCAGAATGGTAGCCATTACTCACAGAGGCCTCACAGCAGATGGAGAAAGCTTTGCACTGTCTGACTTCACCTTTGCAGCCTCCTGTCTTACATGTTCAGCCTTACACTGCATCTCACACGGCAGGAGTGTGCAAATGTGTGCTGCTGTTCCTCACTCCTAGACCTTCTTCCGTGGTGTGCGCTCCCTCTCATGACCTAGCAGTCAGTCTGTTTACTCTAGCGAACCTTGTGTTTTCTGTGCCATGCAAGTAGCTCTGCTGACCTCAGATTCCATCATCTGCATAGTAAGCACTTAAGTGGATGTCGATGGAGCAAACCCTGAAAACTACAGTAGTTTCCTCAGGTTCCTGTGCTGTGGAATACATTGGCTGTCATTCACACACTGCCTTTGCCTCTTTCCTGGCCTTCCTATTTTAAATCATCCATGACCTGCATCAGGGTTATCATCTGCTAGTATCTCAGTAACAGTAGCGAGATCGATCGTTATAGGACCTGGAAATCACATGAGGAAAGAACACCTTCTTGACTGGCACGTGGATATTTGTTCTGTGTTGCTTTCTCTCTTGGGAAAGCAGTGTTCAAACCCATCCAGGTGCGCAGGTAGAGCAGTGCACAGCAGTGTTCACACCTGTCCAGGTGCGCAGGTAGAGTAGTGCACAGCAGTGTTCACACCCGTCCAGGTGCGCAGGTAGAGCAGTGCACAGCAGTGTTCACACCCGTCCAGGTGCACAGCAGTGTTCACACCCATCCAGGTGCGCAGGTAGAGCAGTGCACAGCAGTGGTCACTCCTGTCCAGGTGTACAGGTAGAACAGTATACAGCAGTGTTCACACCCATCCAGGTGCATAACAGTGTTCACACCCGTCCAGGTGCACAGGTAGAGCAGTGCACAGCAGTGTTCACACCCGTCCAGGTGCGCAAGTAGAGCAGTGCACAGCAGTGTTCACACCCGTCCAGGTTCGCAGGTAGAGCAGTGTACAGCAGTGTTCACACCTGTCCAGGTTCGCAGGTAGAGCAGTGCACAGCAGTGTTTACACCCGTCCAGGTGCACAGATAGTACCTGAGCAAATGCAGACCCCACGGTGCATGACTCATGGAGACTTACCAAGGAGCAGTGTTCTAGCCCTCCTGCCAGCCCTGAACTTAAGGCTCAGTCTTTTTAGCCTGACTTTGACGAGAATTGAGCTCCCAGTCTATCCCCAAGCTGTTTTTAATTCTAATTAAGTGGCTAACATTGTTAAGAATCTTTTTTATAACAAAACCCATTATTTTAAAACTAATTGGATATTGGTGCACACATACCTGTAATCTTGAATGACAAAGGTTGGGAGTCATGGGGATCTCAAGGCAGACTACAATTCAGTCTTGGAAACCAGACAGGGTAGCACAGACATTTCGGAGGCTGAGGCAGGGAGGTCTTTGCATTCCAGGTTGGATACATACCAGGACCTTGTCTCCGAAAACAAAATTGCTAGGTGAAGAAGCTCATATTTGGTAATTCTAATGTTCCAGAGGCTGAGGCAGGAGGATGGCCATACACTTGAGGCAAACTTGAGCTTTACAAGGAGACACTGTCTCAAGAAGTAGGCGCAGAGATAAGGGGGACCAAAAACAGCTGCCATTCATTTCTAAAACCAAACTCTAGTTCTGAGGTGCTGGAAAATGTAAGTTTGTCTGCATATTTATATTGAATGGAAGTTCTAGGGGGATTGGTTGTTGTGTGGAACTATTATTGTCAGGACCTTAGTCACAGTACCCACGTGTTGTGCCCCTGAGGGATGCTCCCTGCCCATGAATCCACGAAAAGTGTTAGAACATTTTATATGAACTTTATATGAATTTTATTATCACAAACTAAATCTGAAACTTCTTTATTTAGTTTATCTATATCATTTGAAAATGTTGATACAGCTAAGAAGAAACTACCCGTTCATATCTTAGATGGTTTTACCCTGAGCTACAAGGTAAGCGCTAATTATTTTTTATAAAAATTGGTTTTTTATTGAGACTAAGTTGTGCATGTAAAATTTTATTTTTGTTTTTTTTGGTCCCATGGCCTGTGGACATTGTTATAAGTGTGGATGTCAAAAAATTTATAATCAGGTCTTCCTTCTCCTATTGCAAATAAAATGGGCAAAATACAGCCTGGATGTTCTACTGTTTGGTGGTAAGATTTGATTTTAATAAACTAACTCTAATTTGATTTTGGTCCTGGAAAATTTTGTATAGGTTTTCATCATTTCTATATGTGAACAAATACCAGCCTGGCACAGGAGTATGGCAGCAGGTTTACCAAGCCTACTATGGGAATGAAGTGTGGGGCTGGAGGGGAGCTCACCAATGGAGTGCTTGCTGCTCTTCCAGAGGACCTGTCTCAGACAGCCTGCAGCTACTTCCGACACCAGTGCATACACACAAACACATAGAGCATTTATTCACTGCTGTGAAGAGCGTAGGGCCCCTTTGTTCCGTCCCACCTGACTAACTTACACCCGAAATAATCACACAGAAATTGTATTAATTAAATTACTGCTTGGCCAATAAGCTCTAACCTCTTATTGGCTAACGCTCACATCTTGATTCAACCCATTTCTGATAATCTGTATGTCACTACGAGGTCATGGCTTACCGGGAAAGATTCAGCATGTCTGACCTGGCAGCTTCATTGTGGCTTGGTTCAATCTGCTGCTTTCTTCCTCCCTGAATACAGTACTGTCTTCTCCGCCTATCTAAGTTCTGCCCTATCAGGCCAAGCAGTTCTTTATTGGTTAACCAATGAAAGCAACAAATACTGAAGGACCTCCTACACCAATTCACTCATACAATATCCGCTCCTGCATACACAAAAATAATAAAGAGTCAGGAACTCATAGGATTTTTCTCAAATGTAATAACTTATTAGGAATTGACATCCAAAAAGTTGAGTAAGGGTCTGACAGGGAATTTGCATCTCAACAGTGATAGCAAGGATTTAATTATCATTTATCTGCCCTCCCTTTGTCTACTCAGTGCTGGGATTAGCAGATGTGTGCTATCATAGCTGGTTTATTTGGTGCTGGGAAGTGAACCCAGAGCCTCAGCATGCTAGGCAAGCACTCGACCAACTGAGCCACAGCTACAGCGTCTTGAAATTTGGTATTTTATCTTCCCAAGGCACAAATGTGCCCTTTAGGTTCCCGCCCTGCTGATACTGCATTGCTCGTCTCTTCATGTAAGGGTTTGTATGGCGGCTTTCCCTTAATTCTTTTTCTGCCCATTTTCTCCTTTCAACATTTTGTAGAACTGGCTGATACTGCTGAAAGATCTCAAGCAAAAGAAGGCTCTCCACGTGAACAAGATACACTCTCCCAGTTTGGAGCACCAAAAGAGTCACTGAGGCAGCAGATCCATCGCATGTTTCTTTTACGCGTGAAGCTCATGCACTTTGTGAATAGCCTGCCAACTACATCATGACCAGGGTTGGTGTCTGTCCGTCTCCCCGGTTCTTTTGTCCCTTGTAGGCAGTAGTTCAAAGAAAACACTGATCATGTCTTTACAACTACAGAAGAGCCATAAAACACGTAGAGATTGAAAAAAATGAAAGCTAGATGTAATTTCATCATAAAATAGCATGGCAGTGAATGGTAATATATTTTTCAATAAATATTTTTGTTGTTTGAGAATTTCATACAATGTATTTTGTCATATGTATCTCAGTCCCTCCCTTGAACTACTCCCAGATCTACTTCCTTACCCACAGCTTTGTGTCCTGTTTAGTTTTACTTAACACATGAACTCCATTTGGTGCTGTCCATGCATTCTTGGTTGGCGGCACCATCCATGGGCAGCATGCTTGGCCTATTACAAGCCAAACTCCTAAAAATCTTGACTCTCCCTCCCCCAAAAACCATGAGCTGTGCACAGCTGCTCAGATATGGGAACTCATGACTCCCTTCCCACTCTGCTAGAATGCTGACGGGCTTGATCGTCTGTCAGCCCCACAGCTGCCGCGAGCTCCTGCAGTCAGCAGTCCTATCCTGTCTGTCAGACTCTGTTTGCTCTGCCCTCCCTCATCACCTGGCTTTTAACTGTCTCCTCATTCCCTCCTGCACTGAGAGAGAAGAGGCTGACAAGAAGGGCAGGTAGCTCAGTTGGTAGAGTACTTGCTAAAAAAGCATTGATGATTGAGCTTGAATCCCCAGTACCTACATAAAAAATGCTATGGCTTGGCAGTGATGGCACACACCTTTAACCCCACCACTTGGGATGTAGAGGCAAGCAGATCTCTGTGTTTCAGGCCAGCCTGGTCTACGGAGTGAGTACCAGGACTATACAGAGAAACCCTGTCTCAAAAAAGCAAAAAAATACCTCCAGGTGTGGTTACGCACACCTAAGGAAGGAGGCAGAGACAAGAGAATCCTGGGGCTTGCTAGTCATGCAGTCAGGACAAACGGATAAATGGGTAAGTGCTAATTACGCTCTTGTCTTTCTCTTTCAAGATTCTCCACAGTACAGGGCTGGAGTTTCAGCATCAAGTTGAGGAAGCCAAGGATTTAGATCAGTTGATTAAAATTCACTACAGGTATTTGTCAACCATCCATGATCGGTGTCTGCTGAGAGAAAAGGTGTGTACCAGTGAGGCAAAAGGGCTATGTCTTTCTGCTGTGGGATTTTGAATTCTAAAACTGCTGTCCTGTGCAGTCATCTCTTGGGAAAGGACAGGTTGGATGGGTTACAGATGTGTGCCTACTACCAGCAGTTACATTAAAGAAAACATAGCTGTACAGAACTGAAAACTTGAGTCTGCAGTAAGGCGGTGGGTGTGCACCAATGCATTATGAATATGTAGAACTGATAGTTTTATAACCACTGGGACTTGTGTCTCACGGCCTCTGATGAATATAAATGGCTTTCAGGAGTGAAAACTCGTGTGCCATCCTGGAATGAAGGTTGACATCCCATGTACCTTCCTATACATAAAAGACTGTCATTGTGATGTGCTTTTTCTGTGATGTAAGTTAGGAGAAAATATTGGTGTCATTGTCCAAACGTAGTCACCAAGCCCATATTGTGTCTCAAATATTGATCTTCAGGTCAGCTTCGTGAAAGAAGCCATCATGAAAGTGCTGAACTTGGCGCTCATATTCGCAGAAGGCTGGCAGGCAGGCCTAGGAGCTTGGCGGTAAGTGTGTGCTATGTGATGACCTGTATCGTGACTGTGTCAGTGCCCTTCTGACAGGCTTCGATTGAAGAGTCCACACCCAGTCCTGGTAATGGTTCACATACTATTGTAACTAAGAATTCAAGTTTTTAATTTGAAGAATTGAAGTATAGTTCCTTGGCTTGCCTACCATGCATAAGGCCTGAAATTGAATCCTATGTGCAACCAATAATAGGATTTATTTAGTTCAACTAGATAGCATAAGGTTAGTTTTCTTATAAGAAGCAAAACAGTTTTTTTTTTAAAAAAAAATGAGGTCTTTTAATTAAAAACAGAATCAGAGTATAAGACTTGATTTTATTATAGATTCCTCCAAATGTATGGAGGAGTGTAAAGCCTATGTGCCTAACCACAGTAGTTTCTGAGGGTGACCAGTTCTGGGTCCTGATCCAACCCCTCACACTCGCTGAGACATTTTAAAGTGAGTTGTGGGCGTCACGCCGGGTGCTGTCCAGACCTCCATGTCTGTAGGCTCTAAAAGGCAGTGTGTGTTTATAGAGTGTTTTCACCTGTGTAATATAGAAAGGCAAATGGCTTAAAGTCAGTATACAGGAAGAGGCCAGGAGTCTTTCTTCCAGTCTGGTAGGAATGTTGTAGGCTGAAGTGGGCTGTGTCCCACTGTCCAGCTAGGTTAGCCCCCAAAATAACCACACAGAAATTGTATTAATTAAATTACTGCTTGGCACATAAACTCTAGCCTCTTATTGGCTAACTCTCACATCTTCATTCAAGCCATTTCTGATCATCTGTATGTCACCATGAGGTCTTGGCTTACCGGGAAAGATTCAGCATGTCCTGATGACAATCGCTGACCCTGCTTTCTTCCTCTCAGAATTCAGTTCTGTCGACCCCGCCCACCTATGTTCAGCCCTATCAGGCCAAACAGTTTCTTTATTAATTAACCAATGAAAGCAACACATAGATAGAAAGGGCCTCCTACACCACAGGAACATCTCCAGTTTGTCCTGTTTCCATGCTCAGGACCTTTGGGTGCTGTGTGAGTGGTTTACCACTGAGCTATACTACTAGCCTGGCTATCTTAATATGTTAATTTGAATATAAATTTTAGTGCTTAGCCTCTGTCTCATTTTTGGATTATATGCAATGATATTTCACTTTGCTGAAATAAAAGTTCATGTCTGATGGACTGGAGGTTTTGTTTGTGTGCCTGGGCTTATCTGAGGAGTATATTTACACAAATATGTGAAAGTATCAGTCGCAAGCTGGTGAGATGACTCAGCAGGTAAAGGGATTTGCCACACAAGCCTGACAGCCTGAATCCAACCCTCAAGCCCACATAAAGGGAGAGAAAAAGCTTGTTGCCTAAAGTTGTATCCTGATATCATCATGTATGCGATGGCACACACACACATTACTCACAGACATGTTCAGTAGTAGTACACCCAAGAAGAAAATCAGGGGCTGGGAATGTAGCTTGTTTGTGAAGCACTTGTCCAGGGTGGCCCATGCCCTGAGTACCATTCTTGGCAATGCAAAAGAAAACAGAAGCCCTTTCTTGCTTGGTGCTGTCCTCTCAGAGTATGCAAAACTCCTTTTCTCTGTAACACTGAGGCAGGTGAGAGAATGGCTATTCCATATGCTTTCCTAAATTTCTGTAACAAATGACAGCCAAAAGTAGCGGTGGGGAGGACTTCAGCACCTCAGAGCTGGTGTGGGGACATAAGTCTTAGCCTACTTGGAAAGTGGAGGCTGAAAGATCATGAGTTGTAACATGGACGGGCCTGGCCTGCTTGTTGTTGGGGGTTTTGTCCCGTCTGGTTCCCCACAACTGTTTGGCCCCAAAGAAAATCACACATAGGTCTCTGTAAATTATAAAGCTGATTGGCCCATTAGCTCTAGCCTCTCACTGGCTAACTCTCACATCTTGATTAACCCATTTTTCTGATCTATGTTAGCCATGTGGCTCAGTACCTTTTTGTAGTGGGGCAGATGACATCCTGCTGCTTTGGTGGTCTGGGCAGGAGTGGGAGGAATCAACTTCCTCCTTCCCAGAATTCTCCTGTTCTCATTACATCATTTCTACTTCCTGTCTGGTTTTTCCGCCTATATTTCCTGCTTGGCCAGTCAGCATTTATTTAAAACATGATTGACAGAATACAGACAATTCTCCCCCACCAATGAGTGAAGGTTAGCCTGGGTAACAAAAAGACTCTGCACACCAGTGTTGACGGATGTTTGCATGTTTCAGTGTGGGACTGCAGGCATGGCTCAGTAGTTGGGGGGGTCACTGACTGTTTTTCCAAAGGACCCAGGTTCAATTCCCAGTACCGGGACACCTGACACCCTCACACTGATATACAGGGAGGCAAAACACCAATGCATATTGAAAAAAATATTTTTTTAATGTATCAAATTTGCTTCTAAGTAAATACTGTGGTAAGGATAAGGAAAACTTGTTGGCTCTTGGTAAGTGACTGACAAAGATAGTTGATGAGTTGTTGTATGGGAGACACAAACACACACACACACCTGCTCACCCCAGAAAGGGAACGCATGACAGACCAAAGTAATGGATGCACTCAAGTCCAACTTGGTGAACAGTGAGTACACGCTGGGGATATTAACAAGGGTCTGGATGAAGGTTGCTTAGAAGAGCCTACCAGGATCTTGAACTTTGGAAGGCTTATTTGTTTTACTTTATGTGTACGGGCGTCTGGCCTATATGCACATCTGAGCACTGTCTCCATGCTGTGCCTGTGAGGGCAGAAGAGAGTCCTGCAATTACATGTAGGTGCTGAGAAGAGCCTGGGTCCTCTGTAAGAACAGCTACTACTGCTCTTAACTGCTGAGCCCGCTCCAGCCTGCCTCTGCCTCTCGAAAGCCTGGGACTAGAGTGCACCACACCCAGTTTCATGTGGCTCAGGAGAGCACCCAGGGCATCAGACATGAGGCAAGTGACAGCCCCTAAGGACTTTTCATATTAAAGAAAGGCAGGATGGAGTTCCAGAAGCCTGGGAGCTAAGGCATTAAGATTTTAAGTTCCTGTCAGTCCTAGGCAACATAATGAGACCTTGTCTGTGAAAACTAATGCAAACTAATGTAGACTATGATGTTGCATATTTCATAATATTTAGGTTTAGGATTATAGAAATTACTTCATTGATAATATAGCCTGTCTATTACTAGTTTCACTGAATTTAATGTAAATCAAAATTTCCTTTCTTCCTTAGGATGGAGTCTATAGAGAAAATGGAATCTGATTTTAAAAACTGCCACATGTTCCTCGTAACCATTTTAAATAAGGCTGTCTGTAGAGGATCCTTTCCCCATTGTGAGTACACCGTCCTATGGAGTCACCGTGTCATAATCTTATGTAACTAAATTTGTGTGTCGGTAGCTGTTACTCGTCCCATGGAGAGTTTGCATTTCTCCCATTTCAAAACTGGGAAGTACTAAGCCATGGTTTGAATTGGTGTTGCAGAACTGTGATGGGGTGGGTGAGTACCAGATGGCTGGCACTAACCTGAAGGTCCTGCTCGTTTATGTGCCTTTTATTCCCGTGGGTTCCTAACATGGAAATGTAGGACTTGGAGAGTCAGTTTCTCACTCCTGACTGTCGTGCAAAGCCACTGTAAGATACAGACCCTTAGCAATTTCAGAACTTACAAGACTGTCTTCTTGCAAAGAAGTGTGGATTTTACAGTTCAGAATCTAGGGTGTGAGGGAGCTGAGCGATTTCTGAGAATGGTTGAGGAGGCTTTAGGCTGTGGAGACAGACTAAGTGGTGTCTGCATCCACGCTCTCCCCTTTTTTTAGTAAAGACCGTATGTACTTTGAATCTCTTCTCCATTTGTGCATACTCTGACCGCAATACACTACTAAACACAGCAAGATGTGAGCTGTGATCTGCCTGCTTAGGCAGTAACATTTATGCATTTGTTCATGTTCGCCCATAGATTAGAATACGACACTGCATTAGGAGCTCTCCTGGGAGTTGTGCTGCTTCAGTGAAATGAGTCAACATTTAAAACTCTGAAGTGCCATTTATAGTAACAAATGATGGTTTTAATTAAAACAATAAACACTTTAAGTTTTGAATTCACCTCCTTATTTAAACATTTAAACAAATTTAGAATTAATTTTTAACCTTTTTTTTTTCTTCTTCCCACAGTGGAATCTCTAGCACTGTCCCTCATGGCCGGCATGGAGCGAAGTTAAATATCTCTAACGTAACAAGTACTTTAAACTTCATCATCGTCCATGTACATTTTCACCATTTGCAGCTGAGAAATAAAAATATTTTTATTTTTATTTATTATCCTATCTAGACAAATGAATTATAGGGATTTTCTCTAGAGATTGTTTGCAAGTATGTAGAATTATGTATATAAGGTTTTGTATCTAATTGCACAATATATATGTATTATATAAAAGTAGATTATCTTCTCATTTGTTTTATTTTTATTTTATATATAAAAGTATTTACCTGCTTATACATATGTGCACCATGTCCATACTGGATACCCAGAGGCAATGAGAGGGCAGCAGATTACCATGCAAGCTTTACATTTACCCGTCCCTAAAGGTGTCCTAGATTTGACTGTCCTTGAAGTACTTAAGCTTTTATGTGCACATAAAGGTCCCAAAGGAAAATAACAACTAATATCAGTGTACAATCCCAATTTTACTATGGCCATCTGTCATGTACCAATGTGTATAATATCTAACCATGTATATACTATGTCAAATAAAATTATGTGTACATTTAGTTTTCTACATTTTTCTTGCGTTGCTCAGTAGACACTGTATAGGGACAGATGAATAATGTAGACAGATAAATTCAGTAAGGATATAGAACTGAACTCTAGCCAGCTAGGTCAAACTGACAGTCCTCATCCACCCATAACAGATCCTAAGCTTATATAACACATTCATCAAAGTAGTGTGTAGATTTTGTGCATGAAATAGACGTGACGTTTGTTTTGTTTTTTTTTTTGCTTGGTTGGGTTTGGCTTTGGGTTTTGTTGTTTTGGATGTTTTGTTTTGGTTGGTTGGTTTTTTGTTTGTTTTTGTTTTGTTTTTGCGGTTTTTTTTTTGTTTGTTTTGTGTTTTGTTTTTTTTGGTTTTTTTTTTTTTTGGTTGGTTGGCTTTTTTTATTTAGTTGGTTTTCTGAGGCAGGGTTTCTTTGTTCCAGGAACTCACTGTTCTTTAGCTCACTCCGTAGACCAAGTTAACCTCAAATTCTGAGATGTTGGGACCAAAGGCATGTACAACCAGCTTTGTTTTTGTGTGTGTGTGTTTGGTTTGGGTTTTTTTGTGGGGGGAAGGAGGGGTGTTTGTTGGTTTGGGGTTTTGGTTTTCAACCAAGGTTTGTCTCAAACCTAGAATCCTTCTGCCTCAGTTTCGTAAGTGCTAAAATTACAAGCGTGTACACACACTGTTTTAGTTATGGTTGCTGTTGCTATGAGAAACACCATGACCAAAAGAAAATTAGGGAGGAAAGGGCTTATTCGACTCGCACTGCCACATCTCTGTTCATCATTGGAAGAAGTCAGGGCAGGAGCTGATGCCGAGGCTGTGGAAGAGAATGCTTACTGGCTTGTTTATCATGGCTTGCTCACCCTGCTTTCTTATAGAGCCCAGGACCACCAACTCAGGGGTGGCCCCACCCAGAATGGACCAGATCCTCCCCCATCAATCACTAAGGAAATGCCCTGCAGTCTTGCCTACAGATGGATCTTATAGAGGCATTTTCTCAACTGAGGATCCATCTCACATGACTCTAGCTTGTGTCAAACTGACATAAAACTACTCTTTAGAAATAGAAGTTATGCTGGGTGGTGGTGGTACACGCCTTTAATCCCAGCACTTGGTAGGCAGAGGTAGGCAGATCTCTGTGAGTTCGAGGCCAGCTTGGTCTACAAGGAGCAAGTTCCAGGACAGGCTCCAAAGCTACACAGAGAAACCTTGTCTTGAAAGAGATAGGGAGAGAGGAATAGAAGTCACATAAAGTATACTCTGAGTCACAGTGCAAGTAAGATTAACAATAACAAGGACTATAGGTGTCAGGTTTTATAGAGTACTGAATCCAAGATCTCATAAAGAGACTCAGGTCAGTCAGGATAATTCAGTGACTGACAGGAAGTAAAATCTGTTAGACTGATGACCAAATGAGGAGCAACTGATGGACTGTCCAACAGGGAAACTAGCCAGGTGGGCCTGTGTCTGCTGAGGTCAGGAGATGCACAGAAAGGCAACATTTAAGTCCCCGTGAGACTAAGTACCAAAGCACTGCAGTAAAGCAGGGGACTTTCAGTGTCAGGAGCCATTTTCCAGGGATGATGGTGGGAACCATTGTCCTGGGGATGTTTGCGGAGTGCCCCACACCCCAACTGTATTGAGAACTGTTTGTTGGCAGAGCCCACCCCACACCCAACTATCTTGAGAGCTATCTGTTAGTGGAACCTGCCTCACATTCCAACTATCTAGAGAACTGTTTGTGGTTGGAATCACAAAAGGAACAATTCCGCTTGCATAGAGAACACTAGGTATGTCGACTCGTGACCTCCTGACTGACAACTCGTGACCTCGTGACCGACTCCTGATCAAGCATTGCTGCAAGATCCCTTCCTGCCCTTGCCATGCCCCTGCCCCCCATCCCAACCCAAATTCCTCATCCAGGGGCTATATAAGCCACAACCATTATGCTAATAAACGGAGACCTTGACAGGAACTCTGCTTGGTCTCCTTCCTCTTTCCTGCCCATGTATTTTCAGATAGCGCCTCTTTGGGGACCCTGGAATAACTGACCCGCTAGGTGGATTACAGTTGGCAGGCAGGTTACATTTCAGGACTGTCTCCAGGTGCTGCTCCTGTTACCCAGGTCATGGAGCTTGGTATCTTTGAGTCTTGATCAGATGGGGCCCAAAAGCTCTGGGGCAGCAGATGTTGAATTGACTGAATTCATTGTTTCAGTTTAGTGGTGGTGCGTGCCTTTAATCCCAACACTTGGGAGGCAGAAGCAGACAGATCTCTGTGAGTCTGAGGCCAACCTGGTCTACAGAGTCAGCCAGGGATACACAAAGAAACTCTCCTCAAAAAACTATCAAAGCAAAAAGTAAAATTATAGTTCTTACATGGCGGACAATGAGAGCTGATGAGAGGCCAAGGACAATGGCACGGGGTTTTGATCCTACTTCATGTTCTGGCTTTGTGGGAACCTAGCCAGTTTGGATGTTCACCTTCCTAGACCTGGATGGAGGGGGGAAGACCTTGGACTTTCCACAGGGCAGGGAACCCTGACTGCTCCTGGGACTGGAGAGGGAGGAGAAGAGGAGTGGGGGGAGGGGGAGAGGGGCGGGAGGAGGGGGAGGGAAATGGGAGGTGGGGAGGAGGTGAAAAATTTTTTTTCAATAAAAAATTATAGTTCTTATAATACATGTAAAAAATAGGATTTTTAATTCATTCTTTTCATGTAAATAACCAAGATATCCCAGAATAAGACTTCTTCATTGAATTTTTTAAATCCACCAATCAGAGATATGAGCTTTTTCTATGCACTTAACTCTATTTCCTTTTATATTCTGTTCTTAACTTCCAAGATCAGACAAATCAAGAGCATTTGGGTAGTATAGTGGAGGCTCGTAGGGTGGTTTTACATCTATGTTTGAGTCATGTAATTTTATTCATCTTTCACCTAGATTATTTTGTCTACTCTATACCTTTTACCTTTCTTTATGAGTATTGGGATCAGCTTTTCTAGCTGCCAAAAAGGCCCCAGAAATCTACACACTGAGTCTACAGACCAACGTGGAGTGTGCTGTCTTCTTCACAGTAGTAAGTCTTATCTTTGGACCCATAAATGTGAGGTCCTTGCTCTGTAGTTAGGTATAAACCTCTTTTCAACACTGTTGCTTTCAGCACTTTGTCCCAGGGTATTCTCTATAATAATGCTGAAGTGTTTCCTTAATTGTTATAACACAGGAAAGACTCAGGAGGGCTGTTGGTCAGTGCCAGACAGCCCAGAGTTTATTTCAGAACTTGCTTTTATTCAGATTTGTAACATGAGGGCCAGCTTGTTGGGGTTTCTATCCCACCCAGTACTCCACAGCTGGCAAGCCCCAACGAAATCACACAGAGAGGTCTATATTAGGTTATAAACTGATTGGCCCATTAGCTCAGGCTTCTTATTAGCTCTTGTAGCTTATATTAACCCATTCTTCTTATCTATGCTAGCTACATGGCTCGGTACCTTTCACAGTGGGGCAGTCACATGTTCCTTCTTCGGTGGTCTGGGCTGGACTGGGGAGAAATGGGCTTTCTCCTCAGCATTCTCCTGTTCCCATTGACCTGCCTCTACTTCCTGTCTGGTTGACCTGCCTAATTACGTCCTGCCTGGCCAATCAGTGTTTATTTAAAACATGATTGACAGAATACAGACCATACCCCACCTCCCCCGCCCCCCAAAAAAAGAAAGAAAGAGGAAAATCCCCATAGTCCATTTTCTGGGAATGTGGGCATAGTATTCTAGGCTACTTCCGGCTGGTTGGGGGTGCTGATAATCTAATGGGGTCCTAAAGAAAATTTAGAATTATCATCTAGTCCTGACTGGAGTATCCAGTGAGTCTTGATCACCTGAAGCGGCAGTCTTGAATCTGTTTTGGATGTGAACTCTGATATCAGGCCATCTCTTCCTACCGGAGATTTCGTACTTGCTCAAATCTGATTTTTTTTTCTTTCTTTTTTTCATTTTGTTTATTCTTTTTTAATTAAAATTTCCAACTGCTCCCCCTTTCCCATTTCCCTCCCCCTCCTCCCACATATTGCCCCTCCCCCCGCTCCCCTCCCCCTATCCCCACTCCTCTTCTCCTCCCCCAAGTCCATTCCCCCTCCCTCTCAATACTGAAGAGCAGTCCAAATTCCCTGCCCTACAGGAAGACCAAGGTCCTCCCACTTCTATCTAGGTCCAGGAAGGTGAGCATCCAAACAGGCTAAGCTCCCACAAAGCCAGTTCATGTATTAGGATCGAAACCTAGTGCCATTGTCCTTGGCTTCTCATCAGCCTTCATTGTCCGCCATATTCAGAGAGTCCAGTTTCAACACATGCTTATTCCATCCCAGTCCAACTGGCCTTGGAGAGCTCCCAATAGATCAGTTCCACTGTCACAGTGGGTGGGTGCACGCCTCGTGGTCCCGATTTCCTTGCTCATGTTCTCCCTCCTTCTGCTCCTCATTTGGACCTTAAGAGCTCAGACCGTTGCTCCAAATTGGGTCTCTGTCTCTCTCTCGATCCAACGCCAGATGAAAGTTCCCGTGACATTCTCCTTGGCCTCTTGTCAGCTCTCATTGTCCGCCACATTCAGAGAGTCCGGTTTTATCCCATGTTTCTTCAGTAGCA
Source organism: Chionomys nivalis (assembly GCF_950005125.1). Classification (NCBI taxonomy): domain Eukaryota; kingdom Metazoa; phylum Chordata; class Mammalia; order Rodentia; family Cricetidae; genus Chionomys; species Chionomys nivalis. The sequence continues at coordinate 70,236,331 of NC_080100.1, forward strand.
GTCCAGCTGGCCTTGGTGAGCTCCCAATAGATCTGCCCCACTGTCTCAGTGGTTGGGTGCACCCCTCATGGTCCTGACTTCCTTGTTCATGTTCTCTCTCCTTCTGCTCCTCATTATAACCTTGGGAGCTCAGTCTGGTGCTCCAGTGTGGGTCTCTGTCTCTATCTCCATCCATCGCTAGATAAAGGTTCTATGGCGATATGCAAGATATTCATCAGTATGATTATAGGATAGGTTCATTTCAGGTTCCCTATCCTCAGGTGCCCCAATGAACTAACTGGGGACATTGCCCTGGGCATCTGGTAGCCATTCCAAGTTCAAGTCTCTTGCCAACCCTTAGGTGGCTCCCTTAACTAAGGTATGAGTTTCCCTGCTCCCCTATCCAACCTTCCTTTATCCCCAATCACCCCGATTCCCCCAGTTCCCCTCATCCTCTCCTTCACACTTTTCTCTCCCCATCACCCCTCATCCCCATCCCACCCCACCCCCAAGATTCCAATTTTTTGCCCATCAATCTTGTCTATTTCCCATAGCTGTGCTGATATCTATATGTTTTTCCTTGGGTTTACCCTCTTGTTTAGCTTCTTTAGGATCACAAATTATAGACTCAGTGGCCCCTATCCATGGCTAGAAACCAATTATGAGTGAGTACATCCCATGATCTTCTTTTTGGGTCTGGGTTACCTCACTCAGGATCGTATTTTCAATTTCCATCCATTTGCATGCAAAATTCGAGAAGTCATTGTTTTTTACCGCAGAGTAGTACTCTAATGTGTATATATTCCATACTTTCTTCATCCATTCTTCCATTGAAGGGCATCTAGGTTGCTTCAAGGTTCTGGCTATTACAAATAATGCTGCTATGAACATAGTTGGACAAATGCTTTTGTCATATGATAGGGCATCTCTTGGGTATATTCCCAAGAGTGGTATTGCTGGGTCCAGGGGTAGGTTGATCCCAATTTTTCTGAGAAACCGCCACACTGATTTCCAAAGTGGTTGCACAAGTTTGCAGTCCCACCAGCAATGGATGAAGGTACCCCTTTCTCCACAACCTCTCCAGCAAAGGCTATCCTTGGTGTTTTTGATTTTAGCCATTCTGACAGGTTTAAGATGATATCTCAAAGTTGTTTTGATTTGCATTTCTCTGATCGCTAAGGAGGTTGAGCATGACCTTAAGTATCTTTTGGCCATTTTAACTTCTTCTGTTGAGAATTCTCTGTTCAGTTCAGTGCCCCATTTTTTAATTGGGTTAATTATCCTTTTAAAGTCTAGTTTCTTGAGTTCTTTATATATTTTGGAGATCAGACCTTTGTCTGTTGCGGGGTTGGTGAAGATCTTCTCCCAGTCAGTAGGCTGCCTTTTTGTCTTAATGACAGTGTCCTTTGCTTTACAGAAGCTTCTCAGTTTCAGGAGGTCCCATTTATTCTATGTTGCCCTTAATGTCTGTGCTGCTGGGGTTATACATAGGAAGCAATCTCCTGTGCCCATATGTTGTAGGGTACTTCCCATTTTCTCTTCTATCAGGTTCAGTGTGTTCAGATTGATATAGAGGTCTTTGATCCATTTGGACTTGAGTTTTGTGCATGGTGATACATATGGGTCTATTTTCATTCTTCTACAGGTTGACATCCAATTGTGCCAGCACCATTTGTTGAAGATGCTTTCTTTCTTCCATTGTATACTTTTAGCTCCTTTATCGAAAATCAGTTGTTCATAGGTTTGTGGGTTAAAATCCGGGTCTTCTATACGATTCCATTGGTCGACTTCTCTGTTTTTATGCCAGTACAACGCTGTTTTCATTACTGTAGCTCTGTAATAGAGTTTGAAGTCAGGGATGGTAATGCCTCCAGAAGTTCCTTTATTGTATAAGATTGTTTTGGCTATCCTGGGTTTTTTGTTTCTCCATATAAAGTTGATTATTGTCCTTTCAAGATCTGTGAAGAATTTTGATGGGATTTTAATGGGGATTGCATTGAATCTATAAATTGACCTTGGTAGAATTGCCAGTTTTACTATGTTGATCCTCCCAATCCAAGAGTAAGGGAGATCCTTCCATTTTCTGGTATCCTCTTCAATTTATTTCTTCAATGCCTTAAAGTTCTTGTCAAGTAGATCTTTCACTTCCTTGGTTAGAGTTACCCCAAGATATTTTATGCTTTTTGTGGCTATCGTGAAAGGTGATGATTCTCTTATTTCCCTCTCTGCTTCCATATCCTTTGTGTATAAGAGTGCAACTGATTTTTTGGAGTTGATCTTGTATCCTGCCACATTACTAAAGGCGTTTATCAGCTGTAGGAGTTCTTTGGAGGAGTTTTTGGGGTCGCTTATGTACACTATCATATCATCTGCAAATAATGCAAGTTTAACTTCTTCCTTTCCAATTTGAATCCCCTTTATCCCCTTATGTTGTCTTATTGCTATTGCTAAAACTTCGAGAACTATATTGAAGAGGTATGGAGAGAGTAGACAGCCTTGGCGTGTTCCTGATTTTAGTGGGATGGCTTTAAGTTTCTCTCCATTTAATTTGATATTAGCTGTCGGCTTGCTGTATATAGCTTTAATTAAATTTAGGTGTGACCCTTGTGTCCCTAATCTCTCCAAGACTTTTATCATAAAGGGATGTTGAATTTTGTCAAATGCTTTTTCAGCATCTAATGAAACGATCACATGGCTTTTTTCTTTCAGTTTATTTATATGATAGATTACATTGATAGATTTTCGTATGTTAAACCAGCCCTGCATCTCTGGTATGAAGCCTACTTGATCATAATGGATAATTTTTCTAATGTGTTCTTGGATTCGGTTTGCCAGAATTTTGTTGAGGATTTTTGCATCGATGTTCATGAGTGAGATTGGCCTGTAATTCTCTTTCTTGGTTGAGTCTTTGTGTGGTTTTGGTATCAGAGTTACTGTAGCTTCATGAAAGGAATTTGGCAATGACTCTTCTGTTTCTGTGTTGTGAAATACATTAAGGACTATAGGTATTAGGTCTTCTTGGAAGTTCTGGTAGAATTCCGCATTGAAACCATCTGGTCCTGGACTTTTTTTGGAAGGGAGGTTTTTGATAACAGCTTCTAATTCTTCACGACTAACAGGTCTATTTAGGTTGTTCACCTGGTCCTGGTTTAACATTGGTACATGGTATTTATCTAAAAAAGTGTCCATTTCTTTTACATTTTCCAGTTTTGTGGCATACAGGCTTTTGTAGTAAGATCTAATGATTCTCTGAATTTCCTCTGTGTCTGTGGTTATGTCCCCTTTTTCATTTCTGATCTTATAAATTTGCAAATTCTCTCTCTGCCGTTTGATTAGTTTGGATAGGGGTTTATCATTCTTGTTGATTTTCTCCAGGAACCAGCTTTTTGATTCATTGATTCTTTCAATTGTTTTCTGTGATTCTATTTTGTTGATTTCAGCCCTCAGTTTGATTATTTCGTCTTCTACTCCTCCTAGGTGAGTCTGCTTCTTTTTTTTCTAGAGCTTTCAGGTGGGCTGTTAAGTCTCCAATGTGTGCTTTCTCTGTTTTCTTTAAGTGGGCAGTTAGTGCTATGAACTTTCCTCTCAGGACTGCTTTCATAGTGTCCCATAGGTTTGAGTATGTTGTTTCTTTATTTTCATTGTCTTCAAGGGAGACTTTAATTTCTTTCTTTATTTCTTCCTTAATCCAGTTATGGTTCAGTCTTGACTATTCAGTTTCCACGAGTTTGTAGGTTTTCTGGGGGTAGCATTGTTGCTGAATTCTAGCTTTAATCCATGGTGATCTGATAAGATACAGGTGGTTATTAATTTTTTTTGTAACTGTGGATGTTTGCTTTGTTACCGAGTATGTGGTTGATTTTTGAGAAGGTTCCATGAGCTGCAGAGAAGAAGGTATATTCTTTCCTATTTGGGTGGAATATTCTATAGATGTCTGTTAAGTCCATGTGATTCATTACCTCCATTAATTCTCTTATTTCTCTGTTAGGTTTCTGTCTAATTGACCTGTCCATTGGTGAGAGAGGAGTATTAAAGTCTCCTACTATTAATGTGTGCGGTTTGATGGCTTCCTTGAGTTTTAACAATGTTTCTTTTACGTACATGTGTGCTTTTATATTAGGGGCATAGATATTCAGGATTGAGACTTCATCCGGATGAATTGTTCCTGTTATGAGTAGAAAATGTCCTTCTCCATCTCTTCTGATTGATTTAAGTTTGAAGTCAACTTTGTTAGAAATTAGTATGGCCACACCTGCTTGTTTCTTAGGTCCAACCCTTTACTCTGAGTAGTTTCCTGTGTTTGTGGTTGAGGTGTGTTTCTTGTAAACAGCAGAATGTTGGATCCTGTTTTCGTATCCAATCTCTTAGTCTGTGCCTTTTTATAGGTGAGTTGAGTCCATTGACATTAAGTGATATTAATGACCAGTGGTTGTTAACTCCGGTCACTTTTTTAGTAGTAGATTTTGTGTGTTTCCCTTCTTTGAGTTGCGCTGGTAAAGGGTCTCTAGATGTCTGAGTTATTGTGGTCATTGTTGGACTCCTTGATTAGTGATTTTCCTTCTATTACTTTTTGTAAGGCTGGATTTGTGGCTACGTATTGTTTAAATTTGTTTTTATCCTGGAAAATTTTGTTTTCTCCATTTATAGTGAATGAAAGCTTGGCTGGGTATAGTAGTCTGGGCTTGCATCCATGGTCTCTTACTTTCTGCAGTACATCTATCCAGGACCTTCTGGCTTTCATGGTTTCCATAGAGAAGTCAGGTGTAAGTCTGATAGGTTTACCTTTATAAGTAACTTGGCCTTTTTCCTTTGCTGCTCTTAGTATTCTTTCTTTATTCTGTATGCTTTGGGTTTTGATTATTATATGGCGAGAGGATGTTTTTTTTTTTTTTTTTGATCCAGCCTATTCGGTGTTCTGTATGCTTCTTGAACCTTCATAGGTATATCTTTCTTTAGGTTGGGAAAGTTTTCTTCTATAATTTTATTAAATATATTTTCTGGACCGTTGAGCTGCGCTTCTTCTCCTTCTTCTATTCCTATTATTCTTAGGTTAGGTCTTTTTATTGTGTCCCATATTTCCTGAATGTTTTGTGATGAGAATTTGTTGGCCTTGCTGTTTTCTTTGATCAGCGTGTTTATTTTCTCTATGGTATCTTCAGAATCTGAGATTCTTTCTTCTATCTCTTGTATTCTGTTGGTTATGCTTGCTTCTGTAGTCTCTATTCGTTTACCTAGATTTTCCCTGTCCAGCTGGCCTTCTGTTTGTGTTTTCTTCTTTGCCTCCATTTCAGTTTTTAAGTCTTGAACTGTTTCCATTATTTGTTTGATTGTTTTTCCTTGGTTTCCTAGGGTATCACTCACTGATTTACTCAATTCTTCAAACTTTCTGTTATACTTCTCATCCATTTCTATAAGGGCATTTTTTACATGCTGTTTAAGGGCGTCAATCACTTTCATAAAGTCAATTTTATCTACTTCTTCATGATTAAGGTGTTCATGTCCTCCTGTTGTGAGGTCGCTGGGTTCTGGTGGTTTCATATAGTTTTTCAGATTGTTGGGTGAATTCTTGCATTGGCGCCTGCCCATCTCTTTCTCCGAATGCTCCCCTATGGATCTTCTTTTACCTGATCAGGTCTCCTTGCCTACTGATGTACCTTCCCATTGATGGCACTCTGCAGTGATAGCTCTCCTGGTCCTCCAGTGATGTCTCTCCTGGTACCAATATCAGATCTCCGTGGCCAAACACAGCTCTCCTGGTACCCAGATTAGCTCTCCCACTGATGGCTCTCCTGGTGCCAAGATCAAATCTCCCTGCAGGTTGGGTAGTTCGTAAACAAAGCCCCACCTTGCTTGTTGCAGGCAGGCCAGTGAAACAAAGGAAGTCTCATCTGCCTACTTGCCCTGAGGAATTGCCCCCAGCGCCAGACAGACTGAGCTGGATGGTGTTATGTGCCCAATGAGGAAAGGGGGCAGAGGGAAGAAGGGTTCTGGATGCAAGCTGGGTGGGACAAGAAGAGAGAGGCAGTATGCAGGGTGTAGAGCCCCTGCAGGGAGCCCAGAGAGTATAGGGTGGGGGATGAGGAACTTCAGAGTTCCCTGTCCAAGGCTGCTTCTGCCGCCCGTCACAAATTCACCCCGCTGCTGTCTCTCCTGGTGCCGAGATCAGCAATCTGATTTTTCTTAACTCAGAATGAATCCACAACCTCTCATTTCCTGTGGAAACAAAAGCAAAATCTCTTCTCCAAAGTAACATATCTTCTGACTTCAATTTTGAAGTTAAGGTATTTTCAAAATACCTATGTTGGATTAATTCAGCAGCATTTATAAGCAAATATCTTTTAGTAGCTGTTGCTCCTTTCTCAGCATTCAAACAATTCAAAGAGCATAATAGCATGCATTATCAAAATTCTCTGTGTATTTTTTATCTTTATGTGGCTTTACTTTAACCTCTATTTCTTTTATTTTTACTTTTCCTTTTTGAGACAGGTTCTCTCTATATCTTTGTCCTGGAATAACTCTGTAGACCAGACTGTCCTTGAACTCACAGAGATCTGTCTGTCTCTGCCTCCCAAGTGCTGGGATTAAAGGTGTGTGCTACCATACCTTGAAGTATCAGAGGTCAATCTACCTCTGCCCCTTGAAGTCTCAGAGGTCAATCTACCTCTGCCCCTTGAAGTCTCAGAGGTCAATCTACCTCTGCCTCCCAAGTGTTGGGATTAAAGGTGTATACCACCATACCCAATGACTCTGTTTTTTTTTATTTTTTAAAAACTTTAACCTTTAGCCTGCATATATTTTAACACACTGTAAGCTATTTTGATATTTTCTTCAACTTTGAATCATTCTTTTACTGTATATCTCTCTTTCTGTGACCACGTGAGTCATTGATTTACCAAGCAATATGGGTAGGATTAAAGCCATGGCTTTGACAGCAAGATTCAGCCCATTCCTTAGCTTTCTGTGATTCCAGCCTCATGGCAGAGGTACCAGTTATGCCATGTTTATCGCCACAACTCTATGGCATTTCAAGGTCCCAGCCAGGAAGCAAGCTGCAGCATTCTGCTCACAGACAAATGGTCTGTAGTCAGATGCCTGCCTGAAAGAGTCAGAGTTTGCCCTGGCAGAACAGCCCAGAAAGCCAGCATTTTAAAATGGTGCAGCATTTTTCCTGCTACGGCTGAAAACTGAAAAGCATGTGGTCAGCTTTTCATCAAAACCATTTAAGGGTTTCATGGCAGGACCTCTTAAAGAACCAACAGGGTCCAAAGAAATCACACAGAAAGGTCTATATTAGGTTATAAATTAATTGGCCCATTAGCTCAGGCTTTTTATTATCTCTTGTAGCTTATATTAACCCATTCTTATCTTTGCTAGCCACATGGCTCAGTACCTTTCACAGTGGGGCAGGTCACATGTTGCTTCTTCGGTGGTCTGGGCTGGACTAGGGAGGAATGTGCTTCCTCCATCCCAGAATTCTCCTGTTCCCATGGCCCTGCCTCTACTTCCTGTCTGGTTGACCTGCTTAATTACTTCCTGCCTGGCCAATCAGCGTTTATTTAAAACATGATTAATAGAATACAGACAATTCTCCCACACCACAGATTAAAGGCAGAAGGAAGAATAATTAGTACAATCAGTTAACCACCTTCCTGCACTGTCCTAGGGAGAAAGTGCATGCAAGTTCACTATTTACCATGTGAGTTCTGCTAGCGGCAAGTAGTTTCTTTTTCTATCTGGATGTGCCTTCAGCTGGCATTCACTAGCCTGTGCCTTAATAGATAATGTGTTCTCTCTTGGGCTTAATGAGAACTTTCTCACAGCTCTTAAGGAGACTGAAACAAGCAAGCTCGAACCCAAATGACTTAAGTCAGAGTATGTAGTGGGGAGCTTCGGGCTGCGTTCCTGCCACCCAGCTTCCAGCCGCCTGGCTAGCTTATGCCCCAAAATAACAACACACAAACTGTATTCTTTCAAACACTGCCTGGCCCATTATATCTAGCCTCTTCTAGGCTAATTATAACGTATTAATTTAGCCCATTTCTAATAATCTGCATAGCACCACTGGGTGCGCTTACCAGGAAAGATTCAGCATATCTGACCTGGTGGCTGGCTGTATCGCGTCTGACTCTGAGAGGAGCTGCCCTGCATCTCAGCTCACTTCCTCTTCCTCCCAGCATTCTGTTCTGTTTACTCCACCCACCTATGTTCTAACCTATGACACCCAGGCAGTTTTTTTATTAATTAACTAATGACCTTCCTCTATCAGGAGTAGACTCCAGATAGAAACTGAATCACTTGTAGGCCACCACACTTATGATTCCAGTACTGGGGCTCTCTGGACAGCCAGAATATCCTATTCTACAGATTGGGATTCTAGTAAGAGAGTCTGTTTCAAAAAACTGTGATAACGCTCACAAGATGTCTCAGTAAATGAAGTGTTTGTCTCTTGAGACTGATAACCTAAGCTTGGTTTCCAGTGAAGGTAGGAAAGAACTGATACCACAGAGCTGTCCCTTGACCTCCCCACTCATGTGGTGGCATGTGTGTGTGCACACATGCACACCACACACAATAGTAATTCATAATAATAATAATAATAATAATAATAATAATAAAATAGTTTGGAGCTGGAAGGGCAACTCAGCAGTTAGCACTCACTGCTCTCCCAGAGTACTTGAGCTAGATTCCAAGCACCCACATGACAGCTAACAACTCACTGTAGCTCCAGTTCCAAGGGGATCAACCTTCTGGATTCCACAAGCATCAGGCGCACAGTGTTGCACAGGCATGCAGACAAAACATTCATACACATAAAGAACAATAAAATTCTATTTTAAAAAGTAGTTGGATCCCTATGAGCAATCCTGTGCTGACATGCACATCTGTATACATGCACATACCTACACACACACAGTAGTTCTTTCAATATGAACGAGTTACTTCATTTTCTCTGCCAATTGTTCTAGCTAGAAACTGTAATAAGCCATAACTAAGAAAATGTCCCTGCATTTGTTCTAAGAGGAAAGTTTTCAGCCTTCCAACATTATAATGTTAGCTCTGGGTGCGGTTTTGTTTTTAATATATATACCTCTTATTTGAGAAAGTTCTCTTATAATTCCTATATTGTTGAGTATTTTTATCATAAAAGAATGATAATTTTTTTTAATTTTTTAAAAAAACTATCTTTTTCATTATACAAACCAATCCCAGTTTCCTCTTCCTCCCCTCTTCCCATTCCCTCTACATACCCTCCCACCCCACCCCTATCCACTTCTCAGAGAGGGTAAGGCACATTGCTTTGGGGAAGGTCCAAGGCCCTCCCTACTAATATCTAGGCAGAACAAGGTATCCATCCAAAGAGAATGGGTTCCCAAAAAGCCAATACAAGCAGTAGGGATAAATCCTGGTGCCACTGCCAGTGGCCCCTTAGTCTGGATCAACCATGCAACTGTCACCCACATAAAAAGGGACTAGTTTGGTCCTATGCTTATTCCTTCCTTGTCTGGCTGGAGTTGGTGAATTCCCATTAGCCCAGGTAGACTGTTTCAGTGGGTGAACCCATCATGGTCTTGACCTCTTTGCTCATAGTCTCATTCCTCCCATTCTTCAACTGGACTTTGGGAGCTCACACCAGTGCTCTGATGCAGGTCTTTGCCTTTGTTTCAGTTGGTGGATGAAGGTTCTATGGTGAAATTTAATTCATTAATCTGACTATAGGACAAGGTCAGTTTGGGCCCCCTCTCCTCTATTGCTTAGGGTCTTAGCTGGAGTCATCCTTGTGGATTTCTGGGAATTTCTCTAGAGTCAGGTTTCTTGCTAGCCCCATAATGGCTCCCTCAATCAAGATATCTCTTTCCTTGCTCTCATCTCTATCCTTCCTTTATCTCGACTATCCTATTCCTTCAAATTCTTCTCCTCCCTCCCCTTTCCCCCTCCTTGAGTGTTAAATTTTTCTGCCTCTATTGATGACTACAAGGTTGTTGTTTGCGTTTTTCCTCCCTTGTTCTGATGTAGGAAATCCTTCTGCATATATGTTGCTTTTATTGGTTAATGAATAAAGAAACTGTGTTGGGCTGTGCAGAGTAGAATAGAGGTAGGTGGGGAAAACTAAACTGAATGTTGTGAGAAAGAAGGCAGAGTCAGAGAGAAGCCATGTAGCCCCACTGGAGACAAATGCCAAAACTTTATTCATTTAGCCACAGCCTTGGGGTGATACACAGATTAATGGAGATGGGTTAATTTAAGATACGAGTTAGGCAGAAATACATTTTTTTAATATTTCCACCTGCTCCACGTTTCCCATTTCCCTCCCCTCCTCCCAAATATTGCCCCCTCCCCACAAACCCCTCCCACTATTTCCACTCTTCTTCTCCACCCCCCACACCATTCCCCCTCCCTTTCGATACTGAAGAGCAGTCCAAATTCTCTGCCCTGCGGGAAGACGAAGGTCTTCTATCTATGTCCAGGAAGGTGAGCATCTAAACAGGCTAAGCTCCCCCAAAACCAGTTCATGTATTAGGATCGAAACCTAGTGCCATTGTCCTTGGCTTCTCATCAGCCTTCATTGTCCGCCATGCTCAGAGAGTCCAGTTTCAACCCATGCTTATTCAGTCCCAGACGAGCTGGCCTTGGTGGGCTCACAATAAATCAGATCCACTGTCACAGTGGGTGGGTGCATCCCTCGTGGTCCTGATTTCCTTGCTCATGTTCTCCCTCCTTCTGCTCCTCATTTGGACCTTAAGAGCTCAGACCGTTGCTCCAAATTGAGTCTCTGTCTGTACCTCGATCCATCGCCAGATGAAGGTTCTAAGATGATATGTAAGACATTCATCAGTATAGGATAGGGTCATTTCAGGTTCCCTCTCCTCAGTTGCCCAAGTTACCAGCTGGGGACATCTCCCTGGACACCTGCAAACCCCTCTAGAGTCAAGTCTCTTGCCAACCCTAAGATGGCTCCCTTAGTTAGGATATATACTTCGCTGCTCCCGTATCCTCCTTTCCTATATCCCAACCATCCTAATCCCCCGAGCTCCTCCCATCCTCCCAATCTCATGTTTCTCATCCCATTTCCCCTTTGCCCCATGCCACCTCACCCGCAAGTTCCCAGTTTTTGCCCTGCACTCTTGTCTACTTCCCCTCTCCAGACTGATGACTATACGATTTTCTTTGGGTTCATTTTCTTATTTAGCTTCTCTAGGATCACAAATTATATGCGCAATGTACTTTATTTATGGCTAGAAACCGATTATGAGTGAGTACATCCCATGTTCCTCTTTTTGGGTCTGGGATACCTCACTCAGGATAGTGTTTTCTATTTCCATCCATTTGCACGTAAAATTCGAGAAGTCATTGTTTTTTACCGCTGAGTAGTACTCTAATATGTATATATTCCACACTTTCTTCATCCATTCCTCCATTGAAGGGCATCTAGGTTTTTTCCAGGTTTTGGCTATTACAAACAATGCTGCTATGAACATAGTTGAACAGATACTTTTGTCGTTTGATGGGGCATCTCTTGGGTATATTCCCAAGAGTGGTATTACTGGATCTTGGGGTAGGTTGATCCCAAATTTCCTGAGAAACCGCCACACTGATTTCCAAAGTGGTTGCACAAGTTTGCATTCCCACCAGCAATGAATGAGTGTACCCCTTTCTCCACACCCTCTCCAACAAAGGCTATCATTGGTGTTTTTGATTCTAGCCATTCTGACAGGTGTAAGATGGTATCTTAAAGTTGTTTTAATTTGCATTTCCCTTATTGCTAAGGAGGTTGAGCATGACCTTAAGTGTCTTTTGGCCATTTGAATTTCTTCTGTTGAGAATTCTCTGTTCAGTTCAGTGCCCCATTATTTTTTATTGGGTTAATTAGCATTTTAAAGTCTAGTTTCTTGAGTTCTTTATATATTTTGGAGATCAGACCTTTGTCTGTTGCAGGGTTGGTGAAGATCTTCTCCCAGTCAGTGGGTTGCCTTTTTGTCTTAGTGACAGTTTCCTTTGCTCTACAGAAGCTACTCAGTTTCAGGAGGTCCCATTTATTCAATGTCATCCTTAATGTCTGTGCTGCTGGGGATAAATGTAGGAAGTGATCTCCTGTACCCATATGTTGTAGAGTACTTCCCACTTTTTCTTCTATCAGGTTCAGTGTGTTCAGACTAATATTGAGGTCTTTAATCCATTTGGACTTGAGTTTTGTGCATGGTGATAGATATGGATCTGTTTTCATTCTTCTACAGGTTGACAACCAGTTCTGCCAGCACCATTTGTTGAAGATGCTCTCTTTTTTCCATTGAATACTTTGAGCTCCTTTATAAAAAATTAGGTGTTCATATGTTTGTGGGTTAAAATCAGGGTCTTCTACTCGGTTCCATTGATCGACTTCTCTGTTTTTATGCCAATACCAAGCTGTTTTCAATACTGAGGCTCTGTAATAGAGTTTGAGGTCAGGGATGGTAATGCCTCCAGACGATCCTTTATTATATAAGAATGTTATGGATATCCTGGGTTTTTTTGTTTCTCCATATAAAGTTGATTATTGTCCTCTCAAGATCTGTGAAGAATTTTGATGGGATTTTAATGGGGATTGCATTGAATCTATAAATTGCCCTTAGTAGAATTGCCAGTTTTACTATGTTGATCCTCCTAATCCAAGAACAAGGGAGATCCTTCCATTTTCTGGTATCCTCCTCAATTTCTTTCTTCAAAGACTAAAAGTTCTTGTCAATTAGATCCTCACTTCCTTGGTTAGAGTTACCCCAAGATATTTTATGCTATTTGTGGCTATCCTGAAGGGTGATGGTTCTCTGATTTTCATCTCTGCTTCCTTATCCTTTGTGTATAGGAGGGCAACTGATTTTTTGGAATTGATCTTGTATCCTGCCACGCTACTAAAGGTGTTTATCAGCTGAAGGAGTTCTTTGCTGGAGTTTTTGTGGTCGCTTATGTACACTATCATATCATCTGCAAATAATGAAAGTTTAACTTCTTCCTTTCCAATTCGAATCCCTTTGATCCCTTTATGTTGTCTTATTGTTATTGCTAGAATTTCAAGCACTATATTAAAGAGGTATGGAGAGAGTGGACAACCTTGTCGTGTTCCTGATTTTAGTGGAATAGCTTTGAGTTTCTCTCCATTTAATTTGATGTTAGCTGACGGCTTGCTATAATACGACCCTTGTATTCCTAACTCTCTAAGACCTTTATCTTAAAGGGATGTTGAATTTTGTCAAATGCTTTTTCAGCATCTAATGAAATGATCATATGGTTTTTTTCTTTTAGTTTATTTATATGATAGATTGCATTGATAGATTTTCGTATGTTGAACCAGCCCTGCATCTCTGGGATGAAGCCTACTTGATCATAATGGATAATTTTTCTAATGTGTTCTTGGATACGGTTTGCCAGTATTTTATTGAGTATTTTTGCGTCGATGTTCATGAGTGAGATTGGCCTGTAGTTCTCTTTCTTGGTTGTGTCTTTGTGTGGTTTTGGTATCAGAGTAACTGCAGCTTCATAAAAGGAATTTGGCAATGACTTCTCTGTTTCTATATTGTGAAATACATTAAGGAGTATAGGTATTAGGTCTTCTTGGAAGTTCTGGTAGAATTCTGCATTGAAGCCGTCTGGACCTGGGCTTTTTTTGGTGGGGAGGCTTTTTATAACAACTTCTAATTCTTCGCAACTAACAGGTCTATTTAGATTGTTCACCTGGTTCTGGTTTAACCTTGGTATATGGTACTTATTAAAAAAGTGTCCATTTCTTTTACATTTTCCAATTTTGTGGCATACAGGTTTTTGTAGTAAGATCTAATGATTCTCTGAATTTCCTCTGTGTCTGTGGTTATGTCTCCCTTTTCGTTTCTGATTTTGTTAATTTGCGTATTCTCTCTCCGCCGTTTGATTAGTTTGGATAGGGGTTTATCAATCTTATTGATTTTCTCCAAGAACCAGCTTTTTGTTTCATTGATTCTTTGGATTGTTTTCTGTGTTTCTATTTTGTTGATTTCAGCCCTCAATTTGATTATTTCCGGTCTTCTACTTCTCCTAGGTGAGTCTGCTTCTTTTTTTTCTAAAGCTTTCAGGTGGGCTATTAAGTCTCCAATGTGTGCTTTCTCCGTTTTCTTTAAGTGGGCACTTAATGCTATGAACTTTCCTCTTAGCACTGCTTTCATAGTGTCCCATAGGTTTGAGTATGTTGAGTCTTCGTTTTCATTGAATTCAAGAAAGACTTTAATTTCTTTCTTTATTTCTTCCTTGATCCAGGTGTGGTTCAGTGGTTGACTGTCCAGTTTCCATGAGTTCATAGGCTTTTTGCGAATAGCATTGTTGTTGAATTCTAACTTTAATCCATGGTGATCTGATAAGACACAGGTGGTTACCGATATTTTTTTGTAACTGTGTAAGTTTGCTTTGTTACCGAGTATGTGGTCTATTTTCGAGAAGGTTCCATGCACTGCAGAGAAGAAGGTATATTCTTTCTTATTTGAGTGGAATATTCTATAGATGTCTGTTAAGTCCATTTCATTCATTACGTCCCTTAATCCTCTTATTTCTCTGTTAGGTTTCTGTCTGATTGACCTGTCCATTGGTGAGAGAGGAGTGTTGAAATCTCCTACTATTAGTGTGTGTGGTTTGATGACTGCCTTGAGTTTTAGTAACGGTTCTTTTACATAAGTGGGTGCTTTTATATTAGGGGCATATCTATTCAGGATTGAGACTTCATCCTGGTGAATTGTTCCTGTTATGAGTAAAAAAATGTCCCTCTGAATCTCTTCTGATTGCTTTTAGTTTGAAGTCAACTTTCTTAGAAATTAGTATGTCCACACCTGTTTGTTTCTTAGGTCCGTTTGCTTGATAAAACTTTTCCCAGCCCTTTACTCTGAGTAGATGTCTGTCTTTGTGGTTGAGGTGTGTTTCTTGTAAGCAGCAGAATGTTGGATCCTGTTTTCGTATCCAATCTCTTAGCCTGTGCCTTTTTATAGGTGAGTTGAGTCCATTGATATTAAGTGATATTAATGACCAGTAGTTTTTAACTCCGGTCATTTTTCCTTTCTTTCTTTCTTTCTTTCTTTCTTTCTTTCTTTCTTTCTTTCTTTCTTTCTTTCTTTTGTTAGTAAGTTTGTGTGTTTCCCTTCTTCAAGTTGTGCTGGTGAAGGGTCATTAGATGTCTGAGTTATTGTGGGCATTGTTGGACTCCTTGGTTTGTGATTTTCCTTCTATTACTTTCTCTAAGGCTGGATTTGTGGCTACGTATTGTTTAAATTTGTTTTTATCCTGTAAAATTTTGTTTTCTCCATTTATAGTGAATGAAAGCTTGGCTGGGTATAGTAGTCTGGGCTTGCATCCATGGTCTCTGATTTTCTGCAGTACATCTATCCAGGACCTTCTGGCTTTCATGGTTTCCATAGAGAAATCAGGAGTAAGTCTGATAGGTTTACCTTTATAGGTAACTTGACATTTTTCCTTTGTAGCTCTTAATATTCTTTCTTTATTCTGTATGTTTTGTGTTTTGATTATTATATGACGTGGAGATGTTTTTTTTTGATCCAGTTGATTTGGTGTTCTGTATGCTTCTTGGACCTTCAAAGGAATATCTTTCTTAAGGTTGGGAAAGTTTTCTTCTATAATTTTATTAAATATATTTTCTGGACCATTGAGCTGTACTTCTTCTCCTTCTTCTATCCCTATTATTCTTAGGTTTGGTCTTTTTATTGTGTCCCAGATTTCCTGAATGTTTTGTGTTGAGAATATGTTGGTTATGCTGTTTTCTTTGATCAGAATGTTTATTTTCTCTATGGTATCTTCAGTGTCTGTGATTCTTTCTTCTATCTCTTGTAATCTGTTGGTGGTACTTGTCTCTGTAGTTTCTGTTCATTTATTCAAATTTTCCTTCTCTATCCTTCCCTCGGTTTGTGTTTTCTTTATTACTTCCACTTCATTCTTCAAGTCTTGAACCATTTCCCTTACCTGTTTTATACTTTTTCTTGTTTCTCTTTGTTTTCTTGGGTATCTTTGAGAGATTTATTCATTTCCTCTACCTTTTTGTTTGTAATCTCTAATTGATTATGGCAGTTTTTCACCTCCTGTTTAAGGTCCTCTATTATTTTCATATAATTCACTTTTGAGTCAAATTCTTCTAACTCTTCTGGATTAGGGTGTACACTTCTTATTTCAGGATTCCTGGATTCTGGTGATGTCATGTTGCCTTTCAAGTTGTTGGGGGAATTCTTGCATTGGCACCTGCCCATCTCTTCCTTCAAATCAAGCCAGGAGAGGCCTGGTGTCTTGGACCAGTCTTTGCTGTGAACAACTCTCTGGGTGTATCTCCTCAGTGTAGGGGCAGGAACTGTTCCCTACCAGATGAACTCCTCAACACCAAATCAGGGATGCCTGGTATTCCAATGACCTGCGGAAAGAAGGGCGAATGCAGGGGGTAGGGTGGGGTCGAGTAGAACACAGGCGACACTGCAGTACAAGCTGGAGGTGCCTGCGCTCCCTTTCGTGGTTGCTGAGGCCTGCCCGCTAGGCAGGCACTCACTGCTCTGGTTGGGTAGCCTTAGTGTAGGGGGGTTTGTGCTCTCTACCGGGACAGTCCGCCCCAGGATAGCACACAGTCACCCGTCCAGATGGAACTTCTCAGCACCTACACAGGGACTCCTGGTAGCCCCAATGAGCCAGGGACCAAGGGAAGTCGGGGGCAGGCAGAGCGGGTCCAGGAGAGCGCAGCAGACACTGCAGCCCCAGCAGCAGGGGCCCGTGTTCCCTGGCAGGGACCTTGAGGCCTGCCCTCTAGTCAGGCACTCATTGCTCTGGGTTGGTAGTCTTAGTGAAAGGGCAGGAAGCTGTTCCACAGCTAAGGACCTTGCAGACAAGGCAGGCTTGGGGGTGGGGGTGGGGGCACATGTGTAGGTAAGAAAGCCCTGCAGCAGGAGCTGGAGGAGGGGTGTTTGTGCTCTCTGCCGGGACAGTCAGCCCCAGGATAGCACACACTCACCCGTCCAGATGGAGCTTCTCAGCACCTACACAGGGACTCCTGGTAGCCCCAATGAGCCAGGGACCGAGGGAAGTAGGGTGCAGGCAGAGCTGCAGCAGGAGCTGGGGGAGGGGTGTTTGTGCTCTCTACTGGGACAGTCCGCCCCAGGATAGCACACACTCACCCGTCCAGATGGAGCTTCTCAGCACCTACACAGGGACTCCTGGTAGCCCCAATGAGCCAGGGACCCCAGAAATACATTTAAGCTATTGGTTAAACAGTATTGCAAATAATACAGTTTCTGTGTGGTTATTTCGGGTCTGCACAGTTAGGAACTAACTAGTGGCTTCCCGCAACATTGTTCTATGGTATATTGATTGGTTTTTGTATTTTCAAAAAGCCTTTTGGTCCTAGGATAAACCCAACCAGACTAAGATGTCTATGCTCTTGGAATCAACCTGCTGATGCTTTCTTGAAGATTTTTATGTCTTTGAATATTTGGTAGAAATTCCTGAGTAAGGAGGCCAGACCTTAAGCTTTTCTTTGTGCAAGTTTACTGCTGAGTTAAAATTGAATCCCAGAATGGTCCTGTGACTGGATATTGATGGCCAAGCACCCTGGCATTGCATGAAATGATTCTTCCTTTGAATGTTCCCAACACTGTGGTAGGAGAAACAGCCTCAGAGAATTCTGAGATAGTGAACTGGAGGCACAGCAGATAAATACACTTAGAACTCTCTAGAGGACCCAAGTTTGGGCCCCTGCACCCACAAAAGATATCTCATGACCACATATAACTCCAGATCAAGTGAGCTGATATTTCTGACCTCTCTGGGCACCCACACATGGCATATACTCATTTAGATGTCTTTGCTGCTGCTTGGGCAAAGCTGTGGGTTTTCCAAATCTTTCTATTCTGTTTCCTTTTGCTCCTTGCTGTCAAAATAAATCTGAGTAAAAATGGCATGTGATATTCATGCTTCAGCCTGAATGACTTCTTGCTTTAAAATGTCATCTATTAGCCAAGTGTGATGTTGCATACCTTTTATCCCAGCACTCGTGAGGCAGAGGTTTACAGAGTGGGTTCCAGGACAGCTAGGGGAAGCTCTTGATGAGGCTGTTACTACAGTAGGCTTTAATCTAATTTCCAATAGATTCCTTTAAAGGAACCTATTAACCCAGTTAATAACCCAGGTAACCTCAGACTTGCTCTTTATCTCTGAGGATGAGTTTCTAAACCTACTGGATTAGAGGTGGGCTCGAGCAAGCCCCGTGCACAGAGTACTGTGTATAAAGTATTAGAGTGAGTGAGCTACATCCCACAACCATCCAAGTTCTTTCCTGTCTCTTCGTGGATGCTTTGTGTCTATAATGCTGTTTGCAGTCTTCTTCAAACTCCTCCACCATCTGTGATACAGTCCCAAAGACGCTTGCACTTTTTAAAGAGCTCCATTCCTAGCACCAATGTTCTGTTTCTCTATATTAGTTGGTTTTGTTGTGGAAGATGAAATTCGGTTGTAGAATGTCTACTTACCATGCCCAAGAGCCTAGGTTGTTTGTGTATTTGCTTGTTTGTTTTTGAGACAGGGTTTCTCTGTGTAGTCCTGGCTGTCCTGGAACTCACTCTGTTGACCATACTGACCTGGAACTCACAGGTATTCACCAGCTTCTGCCTCGCAAACACTGGAATTAAAGGCATGGACCATCATGCCCAGTTCCCAGTGAGTTTTTTTTTCATTGAGGTTACAAATGAGTACAGATGAGTAGAGACTTAGTAAGAGGGAGACGTAACTCACAAGCAGCTGTATGACCTGAAAGCTCACCTCACCATGGGTGACCACTCCCCAAAACTGTGGCTCTGGAGCTCTCTGTATCACTAGCTTACAGGCAGCTGAGCAGCCCCACCATCCCCCATAGTCTGGCTGTCAAGACTATTTACATTTTTATTCTATGGGTAGAGGCCCTCCAGAATGCTTTGAGCATCTATTCCATTTTCCTACTTGAGGCTTATGAGATCTCCTCTTTCCCTTGGCTAATATTTCCATTTTGAGGGCATGTTGCGATTTAGAGAAACGTTCCGTATGGCAGGAAGTCAGATCATGTTTATAGACTCTAGTGAGTAGGTACACTAAGTTGCCTGATGTTCTTTCAATCTTTCTGTTTGGGGTTGGGGGTCAAGCCTCTAGGGCTTCATGCATGCTTGGCAAACTCTGTCTGTGACCAATGCCAACAGCCCCATGTTAGGACTTTGGCAAATTAAAATAACATAATTAAATATGACATTGGAAAATTCCAGTTTTGCAGGACTACTTTCAATAACATCCACATATATGTGTATGTGTGTGTGTGTGTGTGTGTGTATGTGTGTATGTTGCCTTTATATTGAAAACTACAAAATATCATTCTCTGTAATTGAACTAACTATATATTTTTGGAGCTGGAGAGATGATGAAAGAGTTAAGAGCACTGATTTTTCTTTCAGAGGACCTGGGTTTGATTCCCAGCACTGACATGATGTCTCACATTCACAACCATCTGGCCCAATGAACTCTATACCCCCATCTGGCCTCCACAGACATGTGATTCACAGACATGCGGACAGAACACCCAAAACTATTAAGTAAGTTTTGTAATACCCCCTATTTCACTCAACCTACTGTCTCTGAGAAGTATAAATTATAGGATGCCAACAGTTAAGCTTCCTTATATAATATTGAATTAAACAAATTGCAACCTTTTTCTATTTTTGTATATTTTCAAATAAAACCTTTTTAAGTCACACAGAAAAACACTGCATTTATGAATTAAGATATTCACACCTAAGATGTCAGTTCCTCAACTGATGAATAGAATTGGCATATTTCACATTTATTACAGTGGGAAGTTTGTAAAACCTTGCCAACTGAGTGAACAATGATATACCAAGACCTAGAATAACCAGAGCCATACTGCAAGGGCAGGCAGGAACAGTGTAAAGTAGTGGCTTGAACCTTTGGGGGCCATTCTCATTCAAACTGTCACATGCCTTAAACAGAAATCAATGCTGATTATAGACAGACATCAAAGCATCTATGAAAAAGGTAATGAAATCCTATCATAAAGTTAAAGCAAGAAAGGAGCTGCCTTGTGAAACTGTAAAAGCATTGAGACTTGGGTATGGGGCTGCACATTGTAATCCCCAAACTCAGGAAATCTATGAGTTAAAGGATAGCCAGGAGCATATAACAGAGATATAGGTAAAGGACATGCTATTAAAGTCGCCATGTAGCCTCAGACTGGGGGAATGTATTTAATATAAGACTCATATGGGATAGGTATCCAGAGTCAAACAAATGTTTGTAAAATCAGTAAACAAACTTTTTGTGAGCAAATACCAAAAGTGACCAATTAAAAAGTACAGTGAGGTCTGATAGTGGTAGTGTACTTCTTTAATCCCAGCACTCAGGAGGCAGAGGCTAGTGAATCTCCATGAGTTTGAGGCCAGCCTGGTCTACAAGAGCTAATTCCAGGACAGCCAGGACTACAGAGAAACCCTGTCTCAAAAACAAATAGACAAGCAAACAAACAAAAGGTAGAGTGAGACCCCTTGGTAATACATCAGGTTCAACCCAGTGAAAGAAATGAAGAATCAATAGGTTCTGTTTCCTGAAAAGCAGCTGAAAACTAATTTATTTAGACAGTTGTACTCTTCACGCCCTCCTCTCTGCACCCTCCCCACCCTCCACACTCTCTGTGCTGGCAGTCAGAAGAACAAAGAAGAGACCTACCTGCCTGTGGAACCCTTCCATGCTCTCAGGCTCTCAGTTCAGATCCCAAAGTCCTCCACTGACAAACCTTCTTGCCCCACCACCCATTATTGCTGTCATGCCCTCTCACCTTACAGGCAGATATCACATCGATGGGAAAAGAGACTCCATGTTGGACCAAAGGCTACCAGAAGTCTAGCCCCCAACTCTGATAGAGACTCCCTACTAGGCCAAAGGTCACCAGCTGCCAGAAATACTGACCACAAAGACAGAAGACCAAAGAGGAAACACAAACCATGGAATAAAACATCCATCCAACTAAGACAAACTCAGAAATCAACACCTAGACATGCAATCCTTCCAAACCCAGATGCCTAGACACCAGTGTAAGAACACAACAGCCAGGACAATATGTCATCACCGTAGCTCAGCTATCCTACTACAGCAAACCCTGAATATTTCAACACACCTGAAGCACAAGAAAATAACCTTAAACCAACTTTGTGGAGATGATAAAGGTCCTTAAAGAGAAAATGAATAAATGCCTTAAAGAAATTCAGAAAAGACACAAAGAAACAATTGTAGCAAATTAATAAAAGCCTTAAATAATGATAAAAAAAGACAAGCAAACAGATGAAAAAAATGAATAAAACTAGCTGGGTGGTGGTGGCTCAAATCTTTAATCCCAGCACTCGGGAGGCAGAGGCAGGAGGATCTCTGACGGAGGAAGGTCATTTGTCAATAAACAAACTGCCTTGGCCCATTTGATAGGCCATCACTTAGGTGGGTGGAGTAGACAGAATAGAATGCTGGGAGGAAGAGGAAGTGAGCTCAGATGCAGGGCAGCTCCTCTGAGAGACAGACGCCATGCTCTCCTCTCCAGAGCAGACATGATGAAGCTCCGACCCAGGATGGACGTAGGCTAGAATCTTCCCGGTAAGCACACCTTGGGGTGCTACACACATGAATAGAAATGGGTCAAGCAGTGTTTAAAAGAATACAGTTTCCGTGTAATTATTTCGGGGCATAAGCTAGCTAGGCAGCCATGAGCCAGGCTGTGGGAAGAGGCCCACAGCTCCTACTACAGATGGCGCCCAGACATGGGGCACTGAATCTACAGAAAGCCTGAGAAAGCTTGGGAAAGAATAGAGTAAAGCATGTTTTCTTGGTAGCAACAATTTCTCGGGTCTGCTCTGCCTGCTAGAGGCAAGCAAGCGCTCTCATCTAAGAGAGGCTTCCTGACTCAGCTTCAGCTGCAAAACCCTGCAGCTCATTAAGAGGTCCTGCCACGAAACACTTAAATGGTATTGATAAAACCTGACTGAATGCTTGTTTGTTTTTGGCTGTAGCAAAAAAAACAGTTGTGCTGTTTTAAAATGCTGGTGTTCTGGTCCATCCTGCCAGGGCAAACTCTGACTGTTTGAGGCAGGAGGGCCGACTACAGAGAGAGGACTTGATTGTTGTCTGTGGACGTAATGCTGCAGTTTGCTTGTTGGCAAGGACCTTGAAACGCCACAGAGTTGTGGTGATAACCATGGCTACAGCCGGTACCTCCGCCATGAGGCTGGAAAGCTAAGGAATGGGCTGGATCTAGCTGGCAAAGCCACGGCTTTAATCCTACCCGTATTGCTCAGTAATTTAAAGGCTCGTGTGGTCAGAAAAAGAGAGAGATACAGTAAAGAGAGATTCAAAGACAAAGAAAACCTTTAAATGATTTACAGTGTGTTTAAAAATATATGCAGGCTGAAAGTTAAAGTTCTTAAAAGTTAAAAAACAAAAATAAGGAAGTAGTTGGGTATGGTAGTACACACCTTTAATCCCAACACTTGGAGGCAGAGGGAGATTGACCTCTGTGACTTCAAGGTGTGGTAATACACACCTTTAATCCCGATGCCTGGGAGGCAGAGACAGACAGATCTCTGAGAGTTCAAGGACAGCCTGGTCTAAAGAGTTATTCCAGGACAAAGATATACAGAAAATATAAAATAAAAGTAAAAGTAGCCAGGCGGAGGTGGCGCACGCCTTTAATCCCAGCACTCGGGAGGCAGAGGCAGGTGGATCTCTGTGAGTTCGAGCCCAGCCTGGTCTACAAGAGCTAGTTCCAGGACAGGCTCCAAAACCACAGAGAAACCCTGTCTCGAAAAAACCAAAAAAAAAAAAAAGTAAAAGTAAATGAAATAGAGGTTAAAATAAAGCCGCACGAAGATGGAAAATACAATGAGAATCTTGATACTATATGCTATTATGCTCTGTTTGAATTGTTTGAATGCTGAGGAAGGAGCAACAGATGCTAAAAGATATTTGTTTATAAATGTTGCTGAACTAATCCAAGATAGATATTTTCAAAATACCTTGACTTCAGAATTTAGATCTAAGGATATGATACTTTGGAAGAGTTTCTTCTTTTGTTTTCACAGAGGATGAGACACTGTGGATTGCTTCTTCGATCCCAATATGGTATTATTGACCACGCCCTCCTGAAGGGTTGCTGTGAACACCCTCAAAAAGTTAATTCACTCAACTGCAGACTGAAAGACTTGATTAACAGCGCCCCCATTCAGCAGGAAGCAGTTTGGAGAGAAAAAACTGCGCCCATTTTCCCATATATTATTTATAAATGTTCTTTTACATTTAAAGGGGGAGATGATATAGATGTGAATAATTTGCATTGATATGAATCTTGGTTTACTGATATTAATTTAAGGTCAATTTTATTATATGTATATGTATTTCTGATATTGATTAAGGTATTGTGATTGTGTAGTTCACTTAAAAATGTAATGTATATAGGTTGTTAATGGATAATTATTAATAATAGTCAAGCTTGTAGTCATGTTAGTTAGATTTTCTAGATGTACATAGATATATTTTAGATAGGCATTCTTCATATCTTTCAAAGACTACAGAATATGGCATTTTAAATGTTTTAATAACTTAGGGTTTTTCATGACAATGAGACACGTCTGCTCCTGGCAGCACCAATCTACTTCAAGAAAAAGATGGGCATCGAAGAGGATCCTTATGGAGTTTGATAGCCATGTGGGCAAGAAACTGCTCTTGCCTGGACTGTTGCATAAACTGGACACAAAGAACCCGCAGAAAGAGGACTGCTGAACTTGCCTAAAGGTGAGATGATCTTTTGGGGTTCCTGATTCACAAAAGAGTCTGCGATACATTCTGCTGGACACAGCAGATAGTGACTGAACTGCCTTTGAAATTTCCTGCTTCATGGAAATGTCTGCTGGAAACTATGTGCCTGTAGGCCGAAGATGGATGCCCCAGCAGTACAGAGAAACTTTGGGTAACTGTCAAGGCAGCGAGATGTCTCTGTCATTTCTAGAGTTTGAAAGTTGCTTATGTCTCGTTTACATAGGTAATATTATATCCTTCTGGAGTCTTTGATGGAGTTGAAGAATAGATAGATAGTTATAGCTGTTTTCCTTAGTTATGATAAAGATAAAATAGATGTAAATATTGTAATTTTTACTTGATAACTGTTTTGTTATATGTAATTTTGCTATGTTAAAGTTAAAGCCTTCCTTTTGTTTTTGTTTAAGGGGAAATGATGGAGGAAGGTCATTTGTCAATAAACAAACTGCCTTGGCCCATTTGATAGGCCATCCCTTAGGTGGGTGGAGTAGACAGAATAGAATGCTGGGAGTAAGAGGAAGTGAGCTCAGATGCAGGGCAGCTCCTCTGAGAGACAGACGCCATGCTCTCCTCTCCAGAGCAGACATGATGAAGCTCCGACCCAGGATGGATGTAGGCTAGAATCTTCCCAGTAAGCACACCTTGGGATGCTACACACATGAATAGAAATGGGCCAAGCAGTGTTTAAAAGAATACAGTTTCCATGTAATTATTTCGGGGCATAAGCTAGCTAGGCAGCCATGAGCCGGGCTGTGGGAAGAGGCCCACAGCTCCTACTACAGATCTCTGCAAGTTTGAGGTCAACCTGGTGGACAGAGTGAGTTCCAGAACAGCCAGAACCGTTTCACAGAGAAACCCTGAAACCCTGTCTCCAAAAAAAAAAAAAAAAACCAAAAAAAGAAAAAGAAAGTAATAAATAAAACTGTTCCAAGATCTGAAAATGGAAATAGAAGCAATAAACAAAACACAAACAGAGGGAATTCTGAAAATGGAAAATCTAGGTAAGCTAACAGGAACTACACATGCAAGAATCACCAACAGACAAGAGATGGAATAGAGAATCTCAGGTATAGACAATATGATAGAAGAAATTGATACACTGGTCAAAGTAAATATTAAATCTAAACATTCCTGACATAAAACATGTCCCAGGAAATCTGGGACATTAGAAAAAGACCAAACCTCAAAATAATAAGATTAGAAGAAGGAAATTCCAACTGAGAAATTCAGAAAAAATTTTTAACAAAATTACAGAAGAAAAATTTCTGACCTTAAAAAGGACATGCTAGAAAGGTACAAGACACTTACAGAACACCAAATAGATTGGACCAGAAAAGAAAACCCATCCATCCCTGTCATCCCCACCACCACTGCTGCTGTCATGTAATAATTAAAACACTAAACATGCAGAAAAAAATAGTATTAAAAGCTGCAAGGGAAAAAGTTCAAGTAACATATAAAGTTAGACCTATTAGAATTAAACCCAACTTCTCAATGGAGACTAAAAGCCAGAAGGGTTTGTATAGATGTCCTACAGACTCTAAGAGACCACAGATGCCAGCCCAGATTACCATAACCAACAAAACTTTCAATCACCAAAGATGTAGAAAACAAGATATTCCATAACAAAGTCAAATTTTAAAAACATCTGTCCACAAATCTAGCCCCACAGAAGGTACTAGAAGGACAACTCAAACCCAAGGAGTTACAAACATTAAAACACAAGAAATAATCTTACACCAGCAAAACATACATACATACATACACACACACAATCTCCATAAGTTACAGCTTAATTACAGAAATTATTATTGATCATTAATATCTCTCAATATTTATGGATAATGACAACAGACACAATAGAAAACCTATAAACTCATGGAAAATGAACAACTCTCTATTTAATGGGTCAAAGAATAAATAAAGAAAGAAATTAAAGACTTCTTAGAAGTCAGTGAAAATAAATGCATATTGTACCCAAAGCTGGTGGGACACACTGAAAGCAGTGCTAAGAGGAAAGTTCATGGCACTAAGTGCCTGCATAGAGAACATGGAGAAATCTCACACTAGCTACTTAACAGCACAATGAAAGTTCTAGAAAAACAGAAGCAAACTTACAGGAACGGAATAGATGGCAGAAAATAATAAAACTGAGGATTGAAGTCAATGAAATAGAAACAAAAAGAGCAATATAAAGAATCAATGAAACAAAAAATAGATTATTTGAGAAAATCAACAAGATAGACAAATCCTTAACCAGTTCAACTGAAAGATACAGAAAAAAATATCCAAATTAACAAATCAAAAGAGAAACAGGTCATAACAGCAGACACTAAGGAAATTCAAAGAATCATCAGGTTTTATTTTTAAAACCTGCACTCCACAAAATTGGAAAATCTAAAAGAAATAAACAATTGCCTTGATTTATACTACTAACCAAAGTTAAATCAATATCAGATAAACAATTTAAATGACATATAAACCTTAAGGAAATAAGTAAGAGTCATTAAAATTCTCCCAACCACAAAACGCTCAGGGCCAGATGGTTTTAGTACAGAATTCTATCAGACTTTCAAAGGAGAGATAATACCAGTACTCCTTAAATTCTTCCACAAAAGAGAAACAAAAGAAACTTTGCCAAATTCGTTTTATGAGTCCAAAGTTACCCTGATACCCAAACCACACAAAGATTCAGCAAAGAAAGAGAATTACAGGCCAATTTCCTTCATGGACATTAATGAAAAAATGCTCAATAAAATACTTGCAAACTGAATCCAAGAACACATCAAAAAGATCATCCACCATGATAAAGTTGACTTCATCCCAGAGACAACAGGGATGAAAACCTGTCAATGTAATCAACCATATACACAAACTGAAAGAAAAAAACACAACACATGATCATCTCATTAGATACTAAAAAAACCTTTGACAAAATACAACTCCACTTCAAGCTAGAAATCCTGGGGAATTCAGCATTATAAGCAACATACTTAAATGTAGATGTAAGTCACGATACAATCCTACACCAGTTTGAAATTATGATTAATAAAAGGGTTATTTATTTAAGGGGAAAACCTACAGATCACTTTGCTAGACAATAGCCCTCTGCATGACCAGGAACAGAGTCACAGGGCCAGAAGCAGAGCTGGAAGCAAGAGAGAGAGAGAGAGAGAGAGAGAGAGAGAGAGAGAGAGAGAGAGAGAGAGAGAGAGAGAGAGAGAGAGAGCAGGGCTACATCTGCTTTTTAAAGCAAAAGAGACAATGCCCAAGTGGGTTGGTATCTTAGAGGCTATTGGTGGAAGGAGTGGAAGGAGCTCCAGCAGCACCTCCCCTTTTGTTTATGTAAGAGAGTTCCAAATAGGATATAAAACAATATATACAATATTATATACTTATACTTGAACAGATATCAAGTATAAGTTTAGAGTTATAATCAGCATAAACAATATCAAGCAAGAAACATGTGCTAAATGTTTTAATAAACATTCTATCCTAAGGAGTCTAAGTCTTGCATTGGAAATGGCTTGGCTAGATCATTAGAGGACAGTAACTATGAATATCTAATCTTCAAGGTCCATCAAAGGCCTGAGAAGGGAGATAATATTATTTGAGCAGACAGGAAGTACAATCAAGTATCTTCTGAAGTGAGCAATACATGACAGAGACAATTAGTTACCTGAGCAATCACCCAAAGTCTCATTTTGCAATATTGAAGCAACCAACTTTGGCTATGGCCTAGCGTAATTGACAGACTATTTTCAGAGGCAGGAAAATTTTCAAACCATCTTATCCTGCCTTGGCAAGATTTGACAGTCCGGCTTATCCATTTCCAGATATCATGTATCTTGTTAGTGGTTGAGGCATTGTAAGTTCCTTGCCGAAGGCCAGTTTTGCCAAGAAGAAAACAAGCTCCAAGTCTTTGGTGCTCAACATTCTCTCAGGAATAGATTGGTGCTGTCAGAAGCAATCATGTCTTATGTCAACAGAACCCTAAATTACTTAAATACCATGTTCCACAGATCCTTGAATTGGTTGAAGATTATTTATCTAGACAGAATACAATCTCTGTGTATCTAAAGAACCTAATTGATCTGACTGTATGTGTAGCAAGCATGAGCAACTATTGACCTATAATAATTAATACCTGTATAAAGACTAAAACTTCATGTCAGAATATTAAATAACCTGTAAACAAATGTGCAATAAATGAGGACAGTGATATCAAAATGTAAACAACATATAAGTATCTTGATCAGAGGTAGGAGTAATATATAATGCAATATGAAAATATATCCCAAAAGTTGTATCAATATACAAAATGTACTAAACAGAGATAATAACATACATATATACAATATGACAAAATAACTTTGTATAGGTGTACAAATAATGTAAACAAAAGTAACAAATACAATTTGAACTTGTATCAATACACAAAAACTATGAGAATGTAAATTATCCATGAATAATAAGTCACAAGTATTCACTCTATTACCTACTATTACTATTCCCGTTTTTAACAAACGTAGTTTTCACCTCAACCCTCTATCTAATACAAGTAATAATTAACAACCCCTAAACAGTGTTCCCAACCCTATGAACAAACTTTTTTGGGATGGGGGCATCATCTTCTAGAATTGCTTCCCACTGTCATGGTGGCGATGTTCTCTTAATAGGATCCTGCAAAATTAAAGTGATGGTTAAGTTTCAAAATTGCTGTCCAGTATAGCTACAAACAATTTCCGAGCAGTCAATAGATAGGTATTTTTTTTCCCAAAGTTTTTATATGGAGTTCTGGTCAGAATGTCATGAGAAGGTGTACCATTTAAGTAGCTAGAATCCCACCCCCCACACACAAAAGAAGCAGTCTTATAGTAGTGCTGTCTGAATCATGATGTCATCTCAACTAGGTAGAGTTGTTGCTGTGGGGCCCCATCTTCTTCCTGGAAACTTCAAAGATTACTGCAGGAAAAGGATCTGTAGAAAAATCTATTGCTCATCATGGAAAACTTAAATGTCATTCATATATACATAATTCAATGAAAAATATGATATAGACAAAGAAGGCATGGAGAAGTAAAGAATTTTCCTAAAATCTTTCTTTTGTCCCATACCAGATGGCTCCAATATGAGACAGAAATTCTGAATAGTGCTTTTAACAACACACTTGGATTTAGAGAAGTACAGAGCCATTGTCAAACTTCAAAAAAAAACTGAATATATTAATGTGTGTGTATGTGTGTGTGTAAATGTAAGTGTAAACCATACCTGGATTTATAAACCATATTCTGTTTTCTAGATGCTCCTTAGTGGATAGTTATTTTTTTCTTCTGTCAGCATTCAAGCAAACAGGGTCTCTTGAATTTTTGATGATCTGTATTTTCCTGCAAAGATAAGAGCAGAACCATGCCCCATCCCTATATGGCTTTCCTTACCACATGTATGATTGTCACCATTGTGGATGATCTGTCATTTCTCTGTTTCTTTTCAAAGCAAATCTTTATTAATTTTGATAGTACCCATAATTTTTCTTCTCCTGTGGAAACAAGAGCAAAATCCTTTTGCCAATGTAATACATCTCCTGTTTTCCATTGTGAAGTCAACACATCCTTGAAATATACTGGTTAATTCAATTCAGAAGATTTTTTTTCTCATTATCCAATGCCTCTCTGCTGCTGTGGTTCCTTTCTCATTAGCATTAAGAAAATTTAATGTTAATAAATCATTATGCAATCTATTTCTGGGAGTATTTTCCATCCCTTTATGTTTGTTCAGCATATCCTTTATAGTATGCTTTGAATTTTCTATAACTGCCTGACCTGTAGGATTATTTGGTATACCAGTAATGTGCTTTATATTATAATAAGCAAAAAACCATTTTAGTTTTTAGATACATATGCCAGACCGTTGTCTGTCTTTATTTGTGCAGGTACACTCATGATGGCCATAACTTCCAATAAATGTGTGATTACCAAATCAGCCTTTTCTGAGCTCAAGACAGTTGCCTATTGAAAACTTGCATACATGTCTATGGTTGGTGTACATATTTTAATTTACAAAATTTTGTAAAGTGGAACACATCCATCCACCAGATTTCATTCCTCTGAGTACCCTTTGGGTTACTTCTTGCAAGCAATGGTGCTTGATTAAAGAAAGAACAAGTAGGGCATCTCTTTATAATCTCTTTAGCTTGTTGCCATCTAATAAAAAATTCTTTCTTTAAACCTTTGCTATTGACATGATGTTTTTTATGAAATTCTGAGGCTGCAACATGCTTCCAATTGATAATTGATCAATTTCTGCATTACCTTGTGCTAGAGGACCTGACAGATTCATATGGGATTGTTGGAGGAGTGGCGGGCTGCGTTCCTGTCCAGCTCCTGCATGGCTAGCTTAATACCTGAAATAACAACACACAAATTGTATTCATTTAAACACTGTTTGGTCCATTAGTTTCACCCTCTTATTGGCTAATTCTTACATCTTGCTTTAACCCATATTTAGCAATCTGTGTAGCACCATGAGGTGGTGGCTTACCTGGAAAGATCTTAACCTGCATCCATCTAGGAAAGGAGAGCTATGGTGTCTGCCTCACTTCCCTTCTTTCCAGCATTCTGTTCTGTCTTCTCCGCCCACCTAATTTTCTGTCCTATCAAAGGGCCAAGGCAGTTTCTTTATTAACCAATGAAAGAAACACATAGACAGAAGAACCTCCCACATAATTTCTACATTTTCTGTTTAAACAAAAAAGAAAGGCTTTCAATTTAACATAGTAAAATTACATATAACAAAACAGTTATCAAGCAAGATTCACAGTTACAATATTTATATCTACTTTATCTTTTATTATAACTAAGGAAACAATAACTATCTATCTGTTCTGCAACTCCATCAAAGACTCCAGAAGGATATAATATTACCTTCTCAAACAAGAAGTCCAAAACTCTAGAAATGACAGAGACATCTCACTGTCTGGAAAGTCACCCAAAGTTCTTTTGTACCATTGGGGCATCCATCTTCAGCCTGCAGGCCCATAGTTTCCATCAGACATTTCCATGAAGCAGGAGATTTTAAAGACAGTTCAGTCATTTTCTTTTGTGTCCTGCAGAATGTCTCACAGACTCGTTCATGAAGCAGGAACCCCGAAAGACCATCTCACCTTTAGGCAAGTTCAGCAGTCCTCTCTCTGTGGGTTCTCTGTGTCCAGTCTGTGCAATAGTCCAGGCATGAACAGTTTCTTGCACAAATGGCTATCAAACTCCAAAAGGAGCCTCATCGATGTCCATCCTTCTCTTGAAGTAGATTTTGGTGCTACCAGGAGCAGACCTGTCTCATTGTCATGACAAGCCCTAAGTTATTAAAACATTAAATGCCATGTTCTGTAGTCTTTGAAAAATATAAAAAATGCCTATCTAGCTGAAATATATCTCTATATATCTAGAAAATCTAACTAATATGACTACAAGCTTGACTATTATTGATGATTATCCATTAACAACCTATATTTCTATATTTTGGTTTTTCGAGACAGGGTTTCTCTGTGGTTTTGGAGCCTGTCCTGGAACTAGCACTTGTAGACCAGGCTGGTCTCGAACTCACAGAGATCCGCCAGCCTCTGCCTCCCAAGTGCTGGGATTAAAGGCGTGCGCCACCACCGCCCGGCTACATTATATTTTTAAATGAACTGCACAATCACAATACCTTAATCAAGAGCAGAAATACATATACATATAACAAAATTGACTTTAAAATTCATACCAATGCAAATTATTCATATCTATATGATACCTTGTTTATTAGATTATTATAGTCTCTACAGTCTATTTTATTTGTTGCCTCTGCCTTTTGTCAAAGACAGACTGAGAACAGTATATGTCATTAAAGTGTGGTGCACTGTTCATTTTTGTTTCTTTGGCTTTTATTTGTTCCAGGGACATGAAGAGTCATCTTTAGTAACACAGTTATCTGTTGTTTTCTTTCAGAAGCAGCTTAGTATATGACAAAGCTTTTAATTAAAAATTTTTTGGACTATCCCTGCTTCCCAACCTGTCCATGTAGCTTTTTGTTTACTTCTTCCTTCCTTTCCTTCTTTCTTTTCTTCTTACTTTCTGTTTTCTTTTTTCTTTCTCTATTTCTCTCCCCCTCTCTCTCTTTCCTTTCTTTCCCTCCTCTTTTACTTCCTTCCTTGTATTCTTTTTTATTTTAATTAATTAATTAATTAATTTTATTCTTTTTTAATTAAAATTTCTGCCTCCTCCCCATTTCCCATTTTCCTCCACCTCCTCCCACACATCGCCCCATTACCCCACTCCCTTTCCCCTCTCCCCACTCCTCTCCCCCTCCCCCCATTCCATTTCCCCTCCCTCTCGATATTGAAGAGCAGTCCAAATTCCCTGCCCTGCGGGAAGACCAAGGTCCTCCACTTCTATCTAGGTTCAGGAAGGTGAGCATCCAAACAGGCTAAGCTCCCACAAAGCCAGTTCATGTATTAGGATCGAAACCTAGTGCCATTGTCCTTGGCTTCTCATCAGCCTTCATTGTCCGCCATGTTCAGAGAGTTCAGTTTCATCCCATACTTATTCAGTCCCAGTCCAGCTGGCCCTGGTGGGCTCCCAATAGATCAGTTCCACTGTCACAGTGGGTGGGTGCACCCCTCGTGGTCCTGACTTCCTCGCTCATGTTCTCCCTCCTTCTGCTCCTCATTTGGACCTTAAGAGCTCAGTCCATTGCTCCAAATTGAGTCTCTGTCTCTACCTCGATCCATCACCAGATGAAGGTTCTAAGGTGATATGCAAGACATTCATCAGTATAGGATAGGTTCATTTCAGGTTCCCTATCCTCAGTTGCCCAAGGTACTAGCTGGGGACCTCTCTCCGGACACCTGCGAACCCCTCTAGAGTCAAATCTCTTGCCAACCCTAAGATGGCTCCCTTAATTAGGATATATATTTCTCTGCTCCCATATCCACCCTTCCTATATCCCAAACATCCCATTCCCCCAAACTCCCCCCATCCTCTCCTCACGTTTCTCACCCTATTTCCCCTTAGCCCCATGCCACCTCACCCAGTTTTTGCCTGGCAATCTTGTCTACTTCCCCTATCTGGGCGGATGACTATACGTTTTTCTTTGGGTTCACCTTCTTATTTAGCTTCTCTAGGATCACAAATTATATGCTCAATGTTCTTTATTTATGGCTAGAAACCAACTATGAGTGAGTACATCCCATGTTCCTCTTTTTGGGTCTGGGATACCTCACTCAGGATAGTGTTTTCTATTTCCATCCATTTGCATGCAAAATTCGAGAAGACATTGTTTTTTACCGCTGAGTAGTACTCTAATATGTATATATTCCACACTTTCTTCATCCATTCATCCATTGAAGGGCATCTAGGTTGTTTCCAGTTTCTGGCTATTACAAACAATGCTGCTATGGACATAGTTGAACAAATGTTTTTGTCATATGATATGGCATCTTTTGGGTATATTCCCAAGAGTGGTATTACTGGATCTTGGGGTAGGTTGATCACAAATTTCCTGAGAAATCGCCATACTGATTTCCAAAGTGGTTTCATAAGTTTTCATTCCCACCAGCAATGGATCAGTGTGCCCCTTTCTCCACAACCTCTCCAGCAAAGGCTATTATTGGTGTTTTTGATTTTAGCCATTCTGACAGGTGTAAGATGGTATCTCAAAGTTGTTTTAATTTGCATTTCCCTTATCGCTAACGAGGTTGAGCATGACCTTAAGTGTCTTTTGGCCATTTGAATTTCTTTTGTTGAGAATTCTCTGTTCAGTTCAGTGCCCCATTTTTTAATTGGGTTCATTAGCATTTTAAAGTCTAGTTTCTTGAGTTCTTTATATATTTTGGAGATCAGACCTTTGTCTGTTGCAGGGTTGGTGAAGATCTTCTCCCAGTCAGTGGGTTGCCTTTTTGTCTTAGTGACAGTGTCCTTTGCTTTACAGAAGCTACTCAGTTTCAGGAGGTCCCATTTATTCAATGTTGTCCTTAATGTCTGTGCTGCTGGGGATAAAGGTAGGAAGTGATCTCCTGTACCCATATGTTGTAGAGTACTTCCCACTTTTTCTTCTATCAGGTTCAGTGTGTTCAGACTGATATTGAGGTCTTTAATCCATTTGGACTTGAGTTTTGTGCATGGCGATAGATATGGATCTATTTTCATCCTTCTACACGTTGACAACCAGTTCTGCCAGCACCATTTGTTGAAGATGCTTTCTTTCTTCTATTGACTACTTTTAGCTCATTTATCAAAAATCAGGTGTTCATAGGTTAGTGGGTTAAAATCAGGGTCGTCTACTCGATTCCGTTGATTGACTTCTCTGTTTTTATGCCAATACCAAGCTGTTTTCAATACTGAAGCTCTGTAATAGAGTTTGAAGTCAGGGATGGTAATCCCTCCAGAAGTTCCTCTATTGTATAAGATTGTTTTGGCTATCCTGCATTTTTTGTTTTTCCATATAAAATTGATTAATGTCCTCTCAAGATCTGTGAAGAATTTTGATGGGATTTTAATGGGGATTGCATTGAATCTATAAATTGCCTTTGGTAGAATTGCCATTTTTACTATGTTGATCCTCCCAATCCAAGAACAAGGGAGATCCTTCCATTTTCTGGTATCCTCCTCAATTTCTTTCTTCAAAGACCAAAAGTTCTTGTCAAATAAATCCTTCACTTCCTTGGTTAGAGTTACCCCAAGATATTTTATGCTTTTTGTGGCTATTGTGAAGGGTGATGCCACTGTGATTTCCCTCTCTGCTTCCTTGTCCTTTGTGTATAGGAAGGCAACTGATTTTTTGGAATTGATCTTGTATCCTGCCACGCTACTAAAGGTGTTTATCAGCTGGAGGAGTTCTTTGCTGGAGTTTTTGTGGTCGCTTATGTACACTATCATATCGTCTGCAAATAATGAAAGTTTAACTTCTTCCTTTCCAATTTGAATCTCATTGATCCCCTTATGTTGTCTTATTGCTATCACTAGAATTTCAAGCACTATATTCAAGAGGTATGGAGAGAGTGGACAGCCTTGTCGTGTGCCTGATTTTAGTGGGATGTCTTTGAGTTTCTTATCATTTAATTTGATGTTAGTTGTTGGCTTGGTATAAATAGCTTTTATTATACTTAGGTACAACCCTTGTATCCCTAATCTCTGTAAGCCTTTTATCATAAAAGGATGTTGAATTTTGTCAAATGCTTTTTCAGCATCTAATGAAATGATCATATGGTTTTTTTTCTTTCAGTTTATTTATATGATGGATTACATTGATATATTTTCTTATGTTGAACCAGCTCTGCATCTCTGGGATGAAGTCTACTTGATCATAATGGATAATTTTCCTAATGTGTTCTTGGATTCGGTTTTCCAGTATTTTATTGATGATTTTCACATTGATGTTCATGAGTGAGATTGGCCTGTAGTTCTCTTTCTTGTTTGTATCTTTTTTTGTTTGTTTGTTTGTTTTTTTCAAGACAGGGTTTCTCTGTGGCTTTGGAGCCTGTCCTGGAACTAGCTCTGTAGACCACGCTGGTTTCGAACTCACAGAGATCCGCCTGCCTCTGCCTCCTGAGTGCTGGGATTAAAGGCGTGCGCCACCATCGCCAGGCTCTTGTTTGTATCTTTGTGTGGTTTTGGTATCAGAGTAACTGCAGCTTCATAAAAGGAATTTGGCAAGGACTTCTCTGTTTCTATACTGTGAAATACATTAAGGAGTATAGGTATTAACTCTTCTTGGAAGTTCTGGTCGAATTCTGCATTGAAGCCGTGTTTACCTGGGCTTTTTTTGGTAGGGAGGTTTTTAATAACAGCTTCTAATTCTTCGCGCCTAACAGGTCTATTTAGATTGCTTACCTGGTCCTGGTTTAACTTTGGTATATGGTACTTATCTTAAAAAGTGTCCATTTCTTTTACATTTTAATTTTGTTGCATACAGGCTTTTGTAGTAAAATCTAATGATTCTCTGAATTTCCTCTGAGTCTGTGGTTATGTCTCCTTTTTCGTTTCTGATCTTATTAATTTGCGTATTCTCTCTCCACCGTTTGATTAGTTTGGATAGGGGTTTATCAATCTTGTTGAATTTCTCCAAGAACAAGCTTTTTGTTTTATTGATTCTTTGTATTGTTGTCTGTGTTTCTATTTTGTTGATTTCAGCCCTCAGTTTGATTATTTCCAGGCTTCTACTCCTCCTAGGTGAGTCTGCTTCTTTTTCTTCTAGAGCTTTCAGGTGGGTTGTTAAGTCTACAATGTGTGCTTTATCCGTTTTCTTTTAGTGCTATGAACTTTCCTCTTAGCACTGCTTTCATAGTGTCCCATAGGTTTGAGTATGTTTAATCTTTGTTTTCATTGAATTCAAGGAAGACTTTAATTTCTTTCTTATTTCTTCCTTGATCTAGGTGTGGTTCAGGAGTTGACTGTCCAGTTTCCATGAGTTCATATGCTTTCTGGGGGTAGCATTACATTATTGTTGAATTCTAACTCTAATCCATGGTGATCTGATAAGACACAGGTGGTTACTAATATTTTTTTGTAACTGTCAATTTTGCTTTTTTATCTAGTATGTGGTCAGTTTTTGAGAAGGTTCCATGAGCTACAGAGAAGAAGGTATATTCTTTTCTATTTGGGTGGAATGTTCTATAGATGTCTGTTAAGTCCATTTGATTCATTACCTCCCTTAATCCTCTTATTTCTCTGTTAGGTTTCTGTCTGATTGACCTGTCCATTGGTGAGAGAGGAGTGTTGAAATCTCCTACTATTAGTGTGTGTGGTTTGATGACTGCCTTGAGTTTTAGTAATGTTTCTTTTACATAAGTGGGTGCTTTTATATTAGGGGCATAGATATTCATGATTGAGACTTCATCCTGATAAATTGTTCCTGTTATGAGTAAAAAATGTCCCTCTCCATCTCTTCTGATTGATTTTAGTTTGAAGTCAACTTTGTTAGAAATTAGTATGTCCACACCTGTTTGTTTCTTAGGTCCATTTGCTTGATAAACCTTTTCCCAGACCTTTACCCTGAGTAGATGTCAGTCTTTGTGGTTGAGGTGTATTTCTTGTAAACAGCAAAATGTTGGATCCTGTTTTCGTATCCAATCTCTTAGCCTGTGCCTCTTTATAGGTGAGTTGTGTCCATTGATATTAAGTGATATTAATGACCAGTAGTTGTTAACTCCTGTCATTTTTTCTTTTTTTCTTTCTTTTTTTTTGGTAGTAGAGTTTGTGTCTTTCCCTTCTTCGAGTTGTGCTGGTGAAGGGTCATTAGCTTTCTGAGTTATTGTGGGCACTGTTGGCCTCCTTGGGTTGTGATTTTCCAATTACTTTCTGTAAGCCTGGATTTGTGGCTACATATTGTTTAAATTTGTTTTTATCCTGGATAATTTTGTTTTCTCCATTTATAGTGAATGAAAGCTTGGCTGGGTATAGTAGTCTGGGTTTACACCCATGGTCTCTGATTTTCTGCAGTACATCTATCCAGGACCTTCTGGCTTTCATGGTTTCCATAGAGAAGTCAGGTGTAAGTCTGATAGGTTTGCCTTTATAAGTAACTTGACCTTTTTCCTTTGCAGCTCCTAATATTTTTCTTTATTCTGTATGTTTTGTGTTTTGATTATTATATGGTGAGGAGATTTTTTTTTTGATCCAGTCTATTCGGTGTTCTGTATCTGTCTTGGACCTTCAAAGGAATATCTTTCTTAAGGTTGGGAAAGTTTTCTTCCATAATTTTATTAAATATATTTTCTGGACCATTGAGCTGTACTTCTCCTTCTTCTATCCCTATTATTCTTGGGTTTGGTCTTTTTATTGTGTCCCAGATTTCCTGAATGTTCTGTGATGAGAATTTGTTGGTTTGCTGTTTTCTTTTATCAGTGAATTTATTTTCTCTATTGTATCTTCAGTGTCTGAGATTCATTTTTCTATCTCTTGCAATCTGTTCGTAGAACTTGTCTCTGTAGTTCCTGTTCGTTTACCCAGATTTTCCATCTCCATCCTACCCTTGGTTTATGTTTTCTTCATTACTTCCATTTCATTCTTCAAGTCTTGAACTGTTTTCCTTACCTGTTAGATTGCTTTTTCTTGTTTCTCTTGGTTTTCTTGGGTATCTTTGAGAGATTTATTCATTTCCTCTACCTTTTTGTTTGTAATCTCTAATTGTTTATGGCAGTTTTTCACCTCCTGTTTAAGGTCCTCTATTATTTTCATATAATTCACTTTTGAGTCGAATTCTTCTGGAGTAGGGTGTACAATTCTTATTTCGGGATTTGTGGATTCTGGTGATGTCATTTTGCCTTTCAGGTTGTTGGAGGAATTCTTGCATTGGCGCTTGCCCATTTTTCCTTCAAATGGAGCCAGGAGAGGCCTGGTGTCTTGGTCCATTCTTTGCTGTGACTGACTCTCTGGGTGTATCTCTTCAGTACACCATTCCCTTCCATATGGAACTCCTCAGCACTGAAATATGGACGCCTTGTAGACCAATGACCAGCAGACTAAAGGGCGAATGTTGGGGGCAGGGTGGGTTTGGATAGAACACAGGAGACCCTGCATTGCAAGCTGAAGGTGCCCACACTCCCTTTCGGGGGTCCTTGAGGCCTGTCCTGTAGGCAGGCAATCACTACTCTGGGTGGGTAGCCTAGGTGTAGGAGCAGGAAACTGTCTCTGAGCAAAGGACATTGCAGACAAGGCAGGCTTGGGGTTGGCGTTGTGTGTAGAAAAGAAAGCCCTGCAGCAGGAGCTGGGAGAGAGGGGTTTGTGCTGTCTTCCGGGATAGTCCACCCCTGGATAGCACACACTCACCCATCCAGATATAACTCCTCAGCACCTAAACAGGGACGCCTGGTAGCCCAATGAGCCGGGGACAAAAGGAAGAACGTGGCAGGCAGAGCGGGATCCAGTAGAGCACAGGAGAACCTGCAGCCCAAGCTGAAGGTGTCAGCTCTCCCTTGCGGGGGGCCTTGAGGGGTAGGCAGACACTCACCACTCTGCGTGGGTAGCCTTAGTGTAGGAGCTGGAAAATTGTTCTTGAGCAAAGGACCTAGCAGACTGCAGGGAAGCCTTTGGGGGTGGTTCTGGGTCGTGTGTAAGAAAAATGGCCCTGCAGCAGGAGCTGGGGGAGGGAGGTTTGTACTCTCTTCAGGTACAGTCCGCCCCTGGATAGCACACACTGACCCGTCCAGATGGAATTCCTCAGCACCTAAACAGGGACGCCCATCCAGATGGAACTCCTCAGCACCTCTCATCTTCATTTTCAAGCAGGCCGTTTTTATATTGTTTCTACAGTTTTTTGAATTCATGGATTATATTTATTAAACAATAAAGTAAATTAGTTCTCAGGAAAGGTGTGAGCATTACTTGAAAACTGGAAAGTCGTGTGTGGATGCGAATGCCTCCTTTCTTGTCTGTATATGCTGAGCAGTGAATCAGAACTAGTGCGATCACAGTGGTGCTGCTCCCAATCCTGCAGGTGCTTCTTCCTTCGCATTTCTTTTTTTTTTTTTTTTTTTGGTTTTTCGAGACAGGGTTTCTCTGTGGTTTTGGAGCCTGTCCTGGAACTAGCTCTTGTAGACCAGGCTGGTCTCGAACTCATAGAGATCCGCCTGCCTCTGCCTCCCAAGTGCTGGGATTAAAGGCGTGCGCCACCACCGCCCGGCTCCTTCCTTCGCATTTCTGACAGGGATGGCAGAGCCTACGGTGGCAAGCTCAACTCTAATTTGCTATCCATCTTAAAAGCTGAATATCTGCCTCTTCTATTCTTCTCTGCTTTTAAAAAGTAAACTGACTTTTTCCAAAAAAAGGAAAAAAAAAAGGCTTCCATTTTTTCGTTTTGTACAGAAGTACTGAAAGACTACAGCAAGCCAGGCAGGCAGTGTTTGAAACAGTTTGATCAGAATTTGCAGCCAGGCTGGATGAATTGGGGCAACAAAGTCCTCAAGTTTCTGCATCTGGATTATTTTATTGCTCTTGAGTCTGGACACTTACTGTAAAAGTTGTGCTGCCTTTACCCCAGTTCCTTCAGGCTCATTTCTCCTTGGACCAGCCAGTGCACAGACATATCAACTTTTATACCAGTGTGCTTAGAAATGCACTTTCCAACAAGTGGCCATCCTTTCTGTAATTTTGAGATAAATGCTACAATTAAAGAGGTAAGCAATTAGTAGAAAGTCCCTGTCTCTTCCGCTGAATGCATTCAGAAAGCATGTACTGTAGACTCCAGGTCATGGACTTGTCTATGGAGATTGTTTATTTGATGGTATTAAAAAATAAATGGAAGCCTTATTCCAGAAAGAGTCAGAAAATATTACCTGAGTCCAAATGTCTGGATGTGTTTAAACATCAGAAACTCCAGGTCTTTTGGAGCTGGTGGCTTTGAGTGGCATCAATTTGCAGTACCCAGTGGTGGCAGTTTAACTGGGAAGGGCCATGTACTCTCTACTCTCCCAGTGTGCAGTTTCTGCCGTGCTGCTTCTTTGTGTTATCTCTGTGGCTCCTGTTTGGCCTGAATTTGCAGCCTCTGCTATATCAGAAAAAGTGCTGGCTAGGTAGTTGGTGTGTGTATGTGCTGAACAATTTGGGGATGTTTCCATTGCATTTAGGGTTACTGTTTAAGCATGTCTTTATTTTGCCTTTTTCTAGAAGACAACTTAAAGGTCTTTCTTATAGGAGTCAAGAGGTAAACACTGTTTATAGTTGTGAAATGCTATTTAGATTGTAGATTTTTACACAAATAAATATTTTTCTAGCAACGTTTGCCTTTTTCTCTTTTTTCTCTTTCTCTCTCCCTCTGTCTTTCTTCTTTCTTTCTTTCTTTCTTCTTTCTTTCTTTCTTTCTTTCTTTCTTTCTTTCTTTCTTTCTTTCTTTCTCCTTTTTCCTTTAGTGATAAGGATTAAATCCAGGACTGAATACAGGGATTCACCTACAATAGGCAGGCGTTATGCCATTGAGCTAAACCTCTACACTAAAATGTCTTTTGTCTGTCTGTCTGTCTGCCTGCCTGCCTGCCTTTATCTATTTATTTTGGGTTTTCAAGATAGGGTTTCTCTGTGTAACAGCTCTGACTGTTCTGAAACTCATTCTGTAGACCAGGCTGACCTCAAACTTACAGAGATCCATCTGCTCTGCCTCCCAAGTGCTTGGATTAAAGGTGT
Source organism: Chionomys nivalis (assembly GCF_950005125.1). NCBI lineage: Eukaryota > Metazoa > Chordata > Mammalia > Rodentia > Cricetidae > Chionomys > Chionomys nivalis. The sequence continues at coordinate 70,277,328 of NC_080100.1, forward strand.
GTGCTGTGGGAGCACCTTCTGTTCCTTCAGGCAATAGCCTTTAGATACCAGCCCACTTGGGCGTGGTCTCTTATACTGTAAAAGCAGCAATAAAGTTGCCTGCCTGGTCCTCTTCCAGCCTGGTTTGCTTCCGGCTGCTAGACTCTTTTCCTTTTTGCACAGGGGACTGTTGTCTAGGACAGTGATCTGTATGTTTTCCCCTTAAATAAATAACTATTTTATTATTCATACTTCTGAACTGGTGTGGATTGTTTTGTGACTTATGGCATCAGATGAGCACCATCACTGCCTGGCTTCTAAAATGTTTCAATTGAAAGGATTCTTTGAAAAGCTTGTTGAAAATATGTACTCAAAATGATGCATTTTTATAATTGAAAACAATTTCATATAATCTATTTTAATCATGGTTTTCCCTCTCCATCTTCTCTCAGATCCTCCCTACCTCCCCATCTCTCCAACTCCATTCCCTTTTTTCTTTCTGTCTTTAGAAAATGAACAATAGAACTCACCAGTTTCCATTGTGGTGAGTTGTCCATGATGTGGCCTTTGCAGTGGTCCCTCCTCCATCCCTGAACTACTTCATGGCCTTTGCAGTGAGTCCCTCCTTCCATCCCCGATCCACATCATGGTCTCACTCTGTAGATCATGCTGGCCTCAAACTCAGAGAGATTTGCAGGTTTCTTCCTCATGAGTGCTGGGATTAAAGGTGTGCATGTCTTTAATCCCATCACCAGGAAAGCAGAGCCAGGTAGCTCTCTGAGTCTGAGGCCAGCCAGGTGTACAGAGCAAGTGACAGGATAGCTGTGACACCTCACATGTCATATGGATGGGGAGTACTCATCGTACCTGATAAAGGAAAGAAAGATTAAAAAAAGAGGGAAGGGATTAATGTTAGAAAGGAGAAAAACAAAATGCACTTGATTGGCAACAGTAACACTTTAAGTCAGTGGTTTCTTGTTAATAAACAGTATCCCAGAGTCTCTAAAGGAAAAGATGTTTCTTTTGCACAGCTGCTTTAGTGGTCCAAGGGGCCACACCTGGCGATGTCATCTTGCTGGCAAAGTCCCTAAAAGGTGCAGGGAATCACCTGGTAAGGGGCTAGGAATGTGCATTGATCTCATGCACACTCACCTGACACTCCCCTTCCCAGCTTTAATGACTTTATCACCTCCCTATTTCCCAGCACCTAAACACCTTAATTGGATTAAGTTTCCACCCTCTTAACAACTTAAAATAGTGATTAAACTCCAGCAGGAATTTCCCAGAAAACAAACATTCAAACATAAATGGCTAATCCTCCAAATTAAATACAGGGCTCTAAAAAGAGCCAGAAGTATGTCTTTTCAATATCCTTATCTTTTCAAATGTTATTTCTATTATGTCTGAAAAGTGAAGGACAATTTCAATGGCATAAATTCAGACTTTTCCAGTTAAAATGCTGTGTGACTCTGAGACCCAGACTGACCAAGCTGGTAAAGAGCATTTTAGGATCCCTTCTCATTCCAGCCTCAACAATGTCCATGTTTCAGGTGGAGGTTGTATGTCTAAGTAGGGAGTCATTGACTAGTAAATGGGCTTGAGAACATTTTGGTTGCTTGTTGGTTTTGTATTGTTTGGGACAAGAGAATAATCCGTGAGGTTTCTTTTGATCCCTTCTGCTTTTCCAGTTATATAACTATTTGAAGGAGGAGGATCATTTTTTTTCTTCTTTTATTCTCCTCTCATATGTCAGTTTCCCCTCCTTCCTCTCCTTCCAGTCTCTCTCCTACACTTCCCTTCTACCCCAGATCCACTCTTCCTCCTGTAGAAAAGGGCAGGCCTCCTAGGGACATCAACCAAACGCGGCATATCAAAATGCAATATGATTAAGCACATGATAAGCCTCAGATGAAGGCTTGATGAGGCAACCCAGTAGGAGGAAGGATCCCAAAAGCAGGCAAAATAGTCAGAGACAGTCCCTAATTCCTATATTAGGAGTCCCACAAAAACACAAAGCTACACGGTACAGAGGAGGGAGGACAGACCAATGCAGGCTCACTAGTTGTCGATTTAGTCTTTGTGATCTTCCAATGAATGCTGGTTAGTTGATTCTGTGGGTCATTTTCTTGTCATATCCTTGACCCCTCTGGCTCCTATAATCTTTCCACTTGCTCTCTTTTGCAGGATTCCCTGAGCTACACCTAGTATTTGGCTGTGGGTCTCTTCATCTGCTCCCATCAGTTGCTGAATGAAGCATATCTGACAACAATTATGCTAGGACCCATGTTGCGGGAGGTCATTCCGCTCCTTCAGCCAATAGCCCCTGAGATACCAGCCCATTGGGGCGTGGTCTCTCTCCCTTTAAAAAAGCGGCTACTTCCCTCCTCGCTCTCTCTTACTTCCTGCTCCGCTTCTGGCGATTGCGCAGAGGGCTGTTGTCTGGGACAGTGATCTGTAAGTTTTTTCCCCTTTAAATAAATAACCATTATATTAATCATAATTCCAAGCTAGCGTGGGATTGTTTGTGACTTATGCCTTCGCCTTCATCTGACGCCCAATGTTTGGTTTTAGGACCCCTCCTTCCCCCGCTCGGCTGCCTGCCGCCAGTTCGGCACATGTGGATAGGGTGAACCCAAATCTAGCTGCATCCTAGTCATATTGTCTTCCAGAATTTCTCCTACAGGGATTCTAATGCAGAGGGAAGATATCATTTTAGAGTGGATATTTATACCTAATAAACCAAGTAAAAAATTAAAAACTTATGTGGAAAAAGTCTCTGAATTAATTATAAAAGGTAAGCTGAGACTTCGTCAACTAGCAGGTATAGACCCAGCAGAAATTATAGTGCCTTTTACTACTGAAGAAATAAAAAAGTTATGGGAAGACAATGAACCATGGCAAAGAGCTTGTGCTGATTTTTTTGGAGAAATTAATAACAACTCTCCCAAAAGTGGTAGTTTTAACCTCATAAAGAGATCTTCTTGGATTCTTCCTAGAATTGTATGTGATGCTCCAATAACTGGAGCCCATACGTTCTATACTGGTGCAAATAAATCAGGGAAAGCAGGTTATAAGTCAGATGAATTGAGTAAGGTGGAACAAAGCCCTTATAATTCTGTCCAGAAGGCAGAATTATATGCCATTCTTATGGTGCTAAGGCATTTTAAAGAAACTCTTAATATAGTTACAGATTCACAATATGCAGAAAGAGTTATCTTGCATATTGAAACCACTGAATTTATACCAGATGACACAGAGTTGACCTCATTGTTTATCCAGGTACAAGACATAATCAGGAACAGGCTTTGTCCAATGTACATAACACACATCCAGTCCCATACAGGTCTGCCTGGTCCTCTAGCACAAGGCAATGCTGAGATTGATCAATTATTGATTGGAAGCATGTTGCAGGCCTCAGAATTTCATAAGAAGCATCATGTCAATAGTAAAGGCCTAAAGAAAGAATTTTCCATTACATGGCAACAAGCTAAGGACATTATAAAGAGATGTCCTACTTGTTCTTTCTATAATCAAATACTGTTGCCTGCAGGGAGTAACCCAAAGGGTACTAAGAGAAATGAAATCTGGCAGATAGATGTGTTCCACTTTATGGAATTTGGTAAATTAAAATATGTACACCACACCATAGACACGTATTCAGGTTTTCAATGGGCTACTGCCCTGAGCTCAGAAAAGGCTGATTCAGTAATCACTCATCTATTGGAAGTTATGGCCATCATGGGAATACCTGCACAAATAAAGATAGACAATGGTCCAGCATATGTATCTAAGAAAATGAAATGCTTTTTTGCTTGTTATAATATAAAACACATTACAGGTATACCACATAATCCCAGAGGTCAGGCAGTTATAGAAAGATCAAATCGTACTATAAAGGATATGCTGAACAAACAGAAAAGGACCAAAAATACCCCCAGAAATAGATTACATAATGCTTTATTGACCTTGAATTTTCTTAACGCTAATGAGAAAGGAACGACAGCAGTAGAAAGACATTGGATAATGAAAAAGTCTGCTGAACTAAATCAACCGATTTATTTCAAAGATGTGCTGACTTCTCAATGGAAGCCAGGAGATATGCTACGGTGGGGAAGGGGTTTTGCTCTTGTTTCCACAGGAGAAGAAAAATTGTGGATACCATCAAAATTTATAAAGGTTCGATTTGAAGAGGAAAAACCTCTTGGAAAGGAAAAATGACAACTCATCCACAATGATGATATTCATACAGGTGGTAAGAAAAACATATAGAATGGGGGCAGGGTTCTGTTCTTCACAGGAAAACACTCATCTTTGAAAAATTCAAGGGACTCTGGATGTATGGATACTGACAGATGGAAAAATACCTGCCCAATAGGAACTATCAAGAAAACTGAATAGGTTGTGTAAGTAAAATATATTAAACCATATTTCTAAATTTATAGAACTGGTTTTGAGTTGGACTCTGGCTCAGTCCCTCTCCAATTCCAAGCCTATTGGTAAAAGAAAAACCCAGAGTTTCTGGAGTTTCTGTCTCATGTCAAGAGCCATGATAGGGAACAGAAAGAAATATGAGTTTAGAAAACATCTTTGTTTTTCTTTATATCTATCATACTTTTAATTGAATATATCTATCATGCCTTTCATTGAATACACACACACACACACACACACACACACACATATATATATATATGTCTATATGATTAATGTTTAAGTTTTTCCACAATGAACGATGAGTTTTTCCTGAAGTGACATTTGAAGTTTCCAGGAAGAAGATGGGGCCCCATAACAACAACTCCACCTGGTTGATATGACGTCATGATACTGATAGCGCTACTACAAGACCTGTTTTGGGTACCAGCTGAACAAGACAGTTCCAACTTGGTTAGCTGAAACAGTGCACATCTTATACAACATTCTGGCCAGACCTGCACAAAATACTCAGAGACTATTTGCAATTTTAAAAGACATTGATCTTGAAATTTAACCATCATTTTACTTTCACAGGATCCCCCAGAAAGAACGTCGCCCCCGTGACAGCTGGAAGAAACTCTAGAGGATGACGTCCCCTCTCCCAGTAAAGTTTGCCCTTGGGTTTAGGGACATCATTTAGGGGTTAATTATAATTGGTATACGGTTGAGGGTTGGGGAAGGAATTTTATAAGCCCAGAGATCATTTGAAAAAAAAAGAGGGATAATGGGATGATGGGATAATAGATTGGTACTTGTTGGGACTTGTGAGTTATTGTTTTGAAACAAATATATTGATATCAATTCTTATATATTGATACAAAGTGAAATTATATTGACTATTGTATGCATGCATGTTTCTACCTCTGCTTAAAAACATTTTTTATGTATTGTCATATATTGTATTGATATATATATATATATATATATATATACATATATATATATATTTACCATGGTGCAGTGTACATTTCTACCTCTGATTAAGATACTTACATATTGTTTGTGTATTGATATATATTTACCATACTGCAATGTATATTTGTACATTGTTTATATTTGGAGGTCATTGTCCTCATTTGTTTCACAGTCGTTTATTGTCTTAGTCTTTAAGTTAGATAGGTATTGAGAATTATATAGATCAATAGTATTCTAAGTTTGTCATTTATAATTAGACTAATCAGGTTCTTTAGATACATAGAGATTATACTCAGTATAGATAGATAATCTTCAACCTCTTCAAAGAGCTGTAGAAAATGGCCTTTAATCTAACTCAGAGTTTTGTGGTAGTGAGACACAATTGCTCCTGGCAACACCACTCTATTCCCGAGAGAATGTTGAGCACCAAAGACACTCCACCTGGAGCCTTTCTTCTTGGCTGAACTGGCCTTTGGGCAAAGAAATGCCCATACCTCAACCACTGACAGAAATACAGAGTATCGGTGAATGGGAAAATACAGAACTGTCATATCCTGCCAAGACAGGGTAAGATAGTTTTGACAAGTTTCTTGCCTTTGAAAATAGTATGTCAGTTATGTTAGGCCTTAGCCAAAGTTGGTTGCTTCAACGCTGCAAACGTGACCTTGGGTAATTGCCCAGGTAGCTAGTTGTCTCTGTGATTTGTTGCATATTTTGGAAGTTGTTTGATTGTACTTACTAATTACTCAGGTAACATTATTTCCCTTCTCAGATCTTTGATGGGGTTGAAAACTATATAAATGTAGTTACTTTCCACTCATGACTTGGCCAAGCTATTTATTATACAAGACCTAAGTTAGTTAGAATAGGATATTTGTACTTATTGTATATAATTTCATAGTAGGTTTAGAACTCTCTTACTTAAACAAAAGGGGAAGTATTGCGGAGGTCCTTCTGCTCCTCCAGCCAATAGCTGCTGAGATACCAACCCATTGGGGCATGGTCTCTCTCCCTTTAAAAAAGTGGCTACTTCCCTCCTCGCTCTCTCTTACTTCCTGCCCCACTTCCGGCGACTAGACTCCCTTCCTGATTGTGCAGAGGGCTGTTGTCTGAGACGGTGATCTATAAGTTTTTTCCCCTTTAAATAAATAACCATTATATTAATCATAATTCCAAACTAGCATGGGATTGTTTGTGACTTACGCCTTTGCCTTCAGACCCAGCCTACGAGTATAACAGAGTATCATTAGGAATCATTTCATTGGCTTCTTACTTTTTGGGCTACTTGTGTTTGGTTCTATCCTAGGCCTCTGGTTCTTGGCCCTTTAGGTAGCATCAGGCATGGGCTACCTTTCTTTGCATGGGTCCTGAGCTGGACCAGCCATTGGTTGGCCACTCCCACAAGTTTTGTGCCATCTTTACCCCAGTACATCTCACAGGCAGGAAAAATTGTAGGTCAAAAGTTTTGTGGCTGGTTTGGTGTCCCAATCCCTCAACTGGAAGCCTTGCCTGGTTAGAGAGAAAGCCAGTTCATGCTCCTTATCCCTGTTACTAGGAGCCTTAGCTACGGTCACCCTAGGAAATTCCAGGGAGGAGTTTCCATTGCACTAGGATTCCACCTTACCCTAAATATTCCCCCTTGAACTTTCCTTCTTACTTAGCCTCTCTGGGTCTGTGGATTGTAACTTGATTATCCTTTTTCTTACAGCTAATATCCACTTCTAAGTGATGCAATACCATGTTTGGAGAACCACTTCTTTTAACCTACCTGTGGTGAATCATTCAAAATAAACCCAGAGCATCATACCGTGAATCATTCAAACTAAACTCAGTGCATCACACTGTGGTAGAGGTAGAGGTAGAATTTTTGTAGGGCTAGGTTTGTAGCTAGGTGAAATCTAGTTTTGTTATGTTTTGTCCTTCTATGGTGATTGAAAGTTTTGCTGGGTATAGTAGTCTAGGCTGGCACCCGTGGTCTCTTAATGTCTGCATAACACTTGAGTACAACCTTCTGGCTTTCATTGTCTCCACTGAGAAGTCAGGTGTAATTTTGATGAGTCTGCCTTTTTATGTTACTTGTCCTTTTTCCTTTGCAGCTCTTAATATTTTCTTTACTCTCTATGTTTAGTGTTTTATTATATGGCGAGGGGACTTTCTTGGGGGGATCCAGTCTACAGGTAAGCTTCTTGTATCTTCATAGGCATATAATTCTTTAGTTTGGGAAAGTTTTCTTCTACAATTTTGTTAAATATATTTTCTGTACTTTTGAGTAGAACTTCTCTTTCTACACCTATTATTCTTAGATTTGGCCTTTTCATAGTGTTCCATATTTCCTGGATATTTTGGGTTATGCTTTTGTTAGATTTTCTTTGACTGATGAGTCTATTTCCTCTATTGTATCTTCAGTACTTTAGATTCTCTCTTCTATCTCTTGTATTCTGCTGTTTGTGGTTGTGTTTGTGATTCCTGATCATATTCTCATGATTTCTGTTTTTGTAATTCCCTCGGCTTGTGTTTTCTTTATTGTCTCTATTTCTGTTTTCAAGTCTTGAATTGTTTCTTTCATGTGTTTGACTTCTTTTTCTTGGTTTTCTTTAAGAGATTTGCTGATGTCTTCCAATTTTTGATTTGTCTTTTCCTCTATTTCTTTAAGGGAATTTCTCATTTCCTCTTTAAGAGTTTCAAACATTCTCTTGAAGTTATTTTTAGGTCATTTTCTTCTGCTTCATCTATATTTGGTTGCTCAGGTCTTGCTGTTGTAGGGTCTTTAGGTTATACCAGTGTTGTGTTGCTCTTTGTAGTGTTGTGTGTGTTCTTACTTTTTCTATTCATCTTTTCCTTTAGTAGGTGTGGTTGGGGCTGTCTGAGTTTCTGTTCAATAGTCTTCTAGGTGCCAATGTATCCAAAGTTCATATGGTTGTTCCTCATGGTACAGTCAGTGCCACAGTTCTAGTTACCCCGTTGCTCACTCTGTGTTCCTGGAGATAGCTCTGAGCTCCTGTGCTTTGTTCTGCTGGAACAGAACATGGAGTTTGCTGTCTCAGGCCTACTCTGACCTAGGTTACCAGCTTTGACCAACCTGTTTCTGTAAATCCTGGTCTGGATCCCTTCCTGCAGAAGTCCCTGGCTTGGAATTGGTTCTGAAAGGTTTCTGGCTCTGGTCTACTGCCTTGGAGTTCCAAGACTTGGGTGTACCACAGAGGACCTGGCTCAGGCTTACTCCCTCAGCCGTTCCAGACTCACACTCAGACCTGCGGAGGTTCCAGGTTTCTGCCTATTCCCTTTAATATCCCAGACCAATGTCTGAACCCACAGAGGTCCTGGCTCAGGACTAGTCCCTCTGAGGTCTCAGAGTCATGCCTAGCCCCACAGAGATCTCTGGTTTCTGCCTACTCCTTTGGAGGTCCCAGATTCATGCCCAGACTGGCAGAGGTCCTAGGGTCATGCCCAGATCCACAGATGTCCTGGCTTCGGTCTCTAATTTTTTTCTTTCTTAAATAAAAACATTAGTTTCTTTTAACGAGGGGAGGAGAAAGGCAGTATGCAGAAAGGAGATGTCTTGGGTTATGGGCTCTAGGTTCTTCACCTCATCTGTCTGAGATGACTGTTGAGGTGGCAGAGTGTATAGGAGCATTTAGAGAACCCACAGTCTGAATGAACTATTGACAATCTATTGTCAAGTTAGTCCTCTATCTTTACCCATGTGTTCTAGGTTGATTTGCTGAGGAACCCACTGACAGGGAAACTTTGCAGAGAAGCCAATATTTGCTGGCCAGTAATTGACCCTGTACCATTTCATACTAGCTTGTACCCACCTTATTTTTCTGCTCATTATATGGAAATATCTTCATCTCTAAACTAGTCCCAAACAACCCAAGAAAACCCAGGATCCACAAGACAGGAAGGCTCAACAAGTGTTTTTCAGTGGAAAACAAAACAAATAAATAGAAATATTTGAGATATCCAATGCCATTAAGTAAGTAGATATCTAATAATACAATTAAAACCCAACAAAACCTCTCATAACTACCTACAGAATGAGTTGCACTTTAGTCCTCTTGGAAAGTGAGACAGGAGAGCACATCCCTGAAGAGTGTACTAATCTCTACAGGGGAGAGAGGGAATGCAAGTTTTTAAGGTTTTTTGAAGCTGTAAGGGTTTGTGATGAAATACATATCACATCTGCACAAACATACACTAGATTTCAGGGACTCCCAGACTTTTGGTTGTTAAGCCAGAATTCTAATATCCCTTCAAAGGAAGGTCTGAGAATCATCAGCTCAGAGGAAAACCAAGAAATACACATTCACTATACCATTTTTCTTTTGTGTGTGTGTTTTTAAACTTCTTCTTTTCCTCTATACAGGATGGGTTCTGCCGCAAGGAGATGGGTATACCTTCCCCTGGGCTGCATCATGCTGTTCAATCTCACTAACACTAAAGGGAGTGCTTGCCAGCATCAGAGCGGGCATCACAGAAGATGAGCATGGAACACATGCTCTCTGACACTCATAGACCTCAAGGAACTCAAGACAGAGCACAGTGTGGATGCCTTCTGAAATTTTATGTTGTTCTTGAAAAAAATCTCAGAGGCCCAGGCATTACAGTATCTTCTTAAACATAGCTCAAGACTTCAGGACATGTACATAGACTGTTCGCTTTCAAGGTCTCATGGAATGGGCAGAAGACAGGTGGTATCTTCCAACTATAATTTTCCACAGAAAATGAGAAGAGTTGATTTGAAGGTATACCTATGGAAGTAGTGAAGTGGCATTATTAAAAATTTGATATTTAGTACTTCTTGCAATTTCATGTTTATCTAGCTAACAAATTTGTCTTGTTTACTTTCTTATGATAATTATAAAAATAATTAAAAGAATAAGAAAATTATAATTTTCTAATTAAAATAAATAAATTTTACATAATTTAGAAATCATGAGAGTGCTTGATTATAAATGATCTTGGAATATAAATATTGCTAGATCATTAAAAATCATCTTATTGCCCCCCATGAGTAGTTCATAAGAAAGTCATACAGCTCTGTATTCATATTGTAAGACTTAAATACCAGGCTTGTTGCAGCCTTTTGAACAAAACATTTTTCAATTGGGTTGCTTAGAAGAATGGAATCTTATATTAAGAAATATTAATTTTCCTTGATACTATAGAACTAGATTAGAAAATATGTTTTACATTTAGGAAGGAAAACAAAAAAATACCTCAAGCAAGATGCCAAGTGAGAGCAGAATCTGTTAGTACTTGCCAAATCACATCTCCTATTGTAATTAAAATTCTGATTTCCAGTTTCTTCATCTAGCTATATAATTTTGTTATTGATAGTGGTTGGAGTATTTGCATATATTAAAGTATTTTGTCAATAATTTGTTATCTAAAAGCATTTTATCAATTGTCTTTGGAAATACTACTTCACATGAAAATACAATTTTTTAAAACTAATCAGTAGAGTGAAGTTGTAATTAATTTTATAAGGTATCTTGTACTCTAATATTGACTTTAAAAGTGTGCCCCAACTAATGCCAGTATCTAAAAGTGATTTAATATTGATATAATGTTGTTTGCTTTCTGAAATTACATTTCAATACTAATGCATCTTATATATTAAATATTTTTCTACATACTAAGACTAAAACCTTTATGGTACAGTTCTTTTTTAAGTGTATGGTCATGTTTCCTATGTGTGTGCATGTGTGTGTGTGTGCACTATGGGTGTGCAGTACCTGCAGAGACTAGAAAAGCACATTGGATCCCCTGGTGTGGGGTTACAGACAGTTTGGACTTACCATGTGGGTGCCAAGAATTGAACCCAAATCCTCTGGGAGAACAATCAGTGCTCTCAACCTCTGAGACATCTCTCCAGCCCTGTGGTATAATTCATACCATCACAACATTCAAAAAGGAACAACAAAGACACATGAAGAAGCTACAGTTTAGCAAACACAGCATGATGGACGTTTTGTCTAGATATTATGTCAGTCACATTTTATACTCACAGTCATTTTTATATTATTTACAACACACAACCATATCCATCAGCAGTATCAGCTTTAAAGGAATGTGCCAAGCCCAAGAATGGCACACAGTGGATGAGGAAATTGCCATGGCAAGGAATGGTTTCAGGAAACTACCAATGCTACAGTAGTGACTTGATTCTATGCTTCACATTAATACTTCTACAGTAATGATTTCATCCTATGCTTCAAGTCAATACTTCTATAGTAATGACTTCATCCTATGCTCCAAGTCAGTACTTCTTTGGTAATGACTTCATCCTATGTTCCAAGTCAGTACTTCTATAGTAATGACTTCATCCTATGTTCCAAGTCAATACTTCTATAGTAATGACTTCATCTTATGCTCCAAGTCAATATTCAATAGTAATGACTTCATCCTATGCTCCAAGTAAATACTTTGGCGACTTGAAAAGTGGCTATAGTTGGTAAAGTGCTTGTGGCACAAACATAGGGCTAAGATTAGATATTCATGCAGAGGAGCATGTGTCTGTATGCCCAACACTGGGAAAGAGGAGACAGGAAGATTCCTGGCACTTCCTGGACAACCACCCTACCAGAATTGGTGAATGAGACTCAGCGAGAAGCCTGATCTCAGGAAATGAGAGAGTAGTAGAGGAAGATACCTAATGCTACCCTCTGCCCACTCCCACCACTGCCCACCCCACCACTGCCCACCCCACCCCTGCACACTCCTACCCCTGCACATTCCACCCCTGCCCACTTCCAGCCTGTGTCTTTGACAAAAAGGCTTGTAAACTTGTTGCAGTTTCTAAGTTCCAAAGTGAGAGGGACTCAAAGCAGTTTGAAGATTGTCATATATACAAGAAGAACCAGATGTTTAAAAAATTTCCACACTTTTCCAGGGTAAAGAACCAATAGAAATCTGCCCTATAGATTTCCTAATTGGCTATTGTGAAGACATTGTGAAAAACATTGTTTTCAATTATTTTGATGATTATGACACATCTTTCTCTGTGCAAAATGATATAGGTATAATAAAATTAAAACTTAAAAAACAGCAAAATAAATACTGGATAAAAATGTAATTGTCTGATGGTTTGACTTGAATAAACCTTGAAATAAAGGGGGTGCATTATCTGAGTTAGAACCAATCCCAAATTCTCATGAAGTACTACTATGGCTTTCATAAGGGTTTATATACATACACAAATTTAAGGAAGGTAAACAAGCAGCACACAAACAGCAGGATAAGAACTTTCAGTGTTAAAGAAGGAACAAACACCTTCAGTGGCACATGCCTTTAATCCCAGTATTTGCAGATCAATGGCAGAGGCAGGCAGACCTCTGTGAGGTGGAGGCCAGCCTGGTCTACAGAGCAAGGTCCAGGACAGCCAAGGCTACACAGAGAAATCTTGTCTTGAAATTAAAAAAAAAGAAAAAAAGAAATCTCTTAGTTTTCAAATATGACTTGACAAGTTGCCTTAGTGGTGGTTCTGTTTCTGCAAAGAGACATTATGACTACACCCATGGCACTCTTATAAAAGAAACCACTTAATTGGGGCTGACTTACAGTTTCTGAGGTTTCGTACATTATCAACAAGGCAGGGAATATGACAGACTGCCAGCAGGTCTGGTGCTGGAGAGGGTCTGAGAGTTCTAAATCTGAATCTTCAGGTATCAAGAAGAGTTAGCTACTAGTTTGAGATTCTGAAATCTCAAAGCCCATTCCCCAGTGATGCATTCCCTCCAGCAAGGCCACACCTACTCCAAAAAGGTCACGCCTAATACTGCAACTCCTTAGGAGTCTATTAGGGCCATTTTCTTTCAAACTACCACACAGGTATTATTTCATGTAACCGAGTATTGCATATACCAGTTAGGTAGCAAGCAGAATGAAACTATAGGTCCAATATATTTTTAGGTTGAAAGTATTTTGCCCGTTAAGGGAGGAGCCCTGGGCTTTGGAAATCAGCTGGTATTAGTGAGATGATTGAAATCCATTTTCTATAAGCAGGCTGAATGGTGTCATGGCTTTCCTTGGAAACAATTTAATAGGTTTCATAATCTGCATATGAATGATGACAGTTTGATAGTACAGTGATGGGGAGAGTCTTCTGTTCTGTGTTAATTTCATTGGTTAAATAAAGAGACTGCCTTGGCCCTTTAATAGAACAGAAAATTAGGTAGGCGGAGTAGACAGAACAGAATGCTCGGAGAAAAAAAGCTGAGTCAGGCAGTCACCATGATTCTCCCACTCCAGACAGAGGCAGGTTAAGATCTTTCCTGGTAAGCCAGCTCTTGGTGCTACACAGAATATTAGAAATGGGTTAGATCAATATGTAAGAGCTAGCCAATAAAAGGTTAAAACTAATGGGCCAAGCAGTGTTTAAAAGAATACAGTTTCCGTGTAATTATTTTGGATAAAGCTAGCCGGGTGGCGGGACACAGCCCACCGCTCCTCCTCACTACAGAGTGGTGCCCAGTGTGGTAATGAACACCACGTAAAATCTGAGAGGGCTTAAAAAGTAGAGAGAGAGAATTTAAGACAGTTTTTTGCTGTTTCTGGGTTGCTTGCCACAAAAAAATTGTCCTGACTCAGCAGCAGAAAAAAACTGGCTGTTTTAAAATGCCGGCTTTTTGGACTATGCCGCCATTGCAATCTCTGTCTGGCTCCTGTGGGAGACAGAGCTTTTAAATGGAGCATTTGGAGTAAAGTGCTACAATTTGTTTGATGGCAACTAGACTCGCTCTGTGCCTAAAAGAAAGTTATTGTGTGCTGCGGCTCAGAGGCACAAGCAGCTCCCCCACACTACAGGTACAATATGCAAGGATCAGAGGCACAAGGGGCTCCACCATGTTGGACTGGGCAGGGCAAGCAGACAGTACCTGTTTTTGACCTAGGAATGTCACAGCTTAGATTTTTTTTATTACAATTATTTTTATTCCTTTTTAATTAAAATTTCCACCTGTCCCCGTTTCCCATTTCCCTCTCCCTCCTCCCAAATGTTGCCCCTCCCCCCACTCCCCTTTCCCTATCCCCACTACTCTTCTCCTCCCCCCACTCCATTCCCCCTCCCTCTCAATACTGAAGAGCAGTCCAAATTCCCTGCCCTGCGGGAAGACCAAGGTCCTCCCACTTCTATCTAGGTCCAGGAAGGTGATCTTCCAAACAGGCTAACCTCCTACATAGCCAGTTCATGTATTAGGATCAGAACCTAGTGCCATTGTCCTTGGCTTCTCATCAGCCTTCATTGTCCGCCATGTTCAGAGAGTCCAGTTTCAACCCATGCTTATTCAGTCCCAGTCCAGCTGGCCTTGGTGGGCTCCCAATAAATCAGTTCCAATGTCACAGTGGGTGGGTGCACCCCTCGTGGTCCTGACTTCCTCACTCATGTTTTCCCTCCTTCTGCTCCTCATTTGGACCTTAAGAGCTCAGACCATTGCTCCAAATTGAGTCTCTGTCTCTATCTCGATCCATCACCAGATGAAGGTTCTAAGGTGATATGTAAGATATTCATCAATATAGGATAGGATCATTTCAGGTTCCTCTCCTCAGTTGCCCAAGGTACCAGCTGGGGACATCTCCCTGGACACCTGCAAGCCCCTCTAGAGTCAAGTCTCTAGCCAACCCTAAGATGGCTCCCTTAGTTAGGATATATACTTCGCTGCTCCCGTATCCATCCTTCCTATATCCCAAACATCCCAATCCCTCAAGCTCCTCCCATCTTCCCCTTCTCATGTTTCTCATCCCATTTGTCCTTAGTCCAATGCCACCGCACCCGCTAGTTCCCAGTTTTTGCTCGGCAATCTTGTCTACTTCCCCTTTACAGGCGGATGACTATACGATTTTCTTTGGGTTCACTTTCTTATTTAGCTTCTCTAGGATCACAAATTATATGCTCAATGTCCTTTATTTATGGCTAGAAACCAATTATGAGTGAATACATCCCAAGTTCCTCTCTTTGGGTCTGGGATACCTAACTCAGGATAGTATTTTCTATTTCCATCCATTTGCATGCAAAATTCGAGAAGACATTGTTTTTTACCGCTGAGTAGTACTCTAATATGTATATATTCCACTTTCTTCATCCATTCCTCCATTGAAGGGCATCTAGGTTGTTTCCAGGTTCTGGCTATTACAAACAATGTTGCTATAAACACAGTTGAACAGATACTTTTGTCATATGATAGGGCATCTCTTGGTTATATTCCCAAGAGTGGTATTACTGGATCTGGGGGTAGGTTGATCCCAATTTTCCTGAGAAATCGCCACACAGATTTCCAAAGTGGTTGCACTAGTTTGCATTCCCACCAGCAATGGATGAGTGTGCCCCTTCCTCCACAACCTCTCCAGCAAAGGCTATCATTGGTGTTTTTGATTTTAGCCATTCTGACAGGTGTAAGATGGGATCTCAAAGTTGTTTTAATTTGCATTTCCCTTATCACTAAGGCGGTTGAGCATGACCTTAAGTGTCTTTTGGCCATTTGAATTTCTTTTGTTGAGAATTCTCTGTTCAGTTCAGTGCCCCATTTTTTAACTGGGTTAATTAGCATTTTAAAGTCTAGTTTCTTGAGTTCTTTATATATTTTGGAAATCAGACCTTTGTCTCTTGTAGGGTTGGTGAAGATCTTCTCCTAGTCAGTGGGTTGCCTTTTTGTCTTAGTGACAGTGTCCTTTGCTTTACAGAATCTTCTCAGTTTCAGGAGGTCCCATTTATTCAATGTTGTCCTTAATGTCTGTGCTGCTGGCAATAAATGTAGGAAGTGTTCTCCTGTGCCCATATGTTGTAGAGTATTTCCCACTTTTTCTTCTATCAGGTTCAGTGTGTTCAGACTGATATTGTGGTCTTTAATCCATTTGGACTTGAGTTTTGTGCATGGCGATAGATATGGATCTATTTTCATTCTTCTACATGTTGACAACCAGTTCTGCCAGCACCATTTGTTGAAGATGCTCTCTTTTTTCCATTGAATACTTTTAGCTCCTTTATCAAAAATCAGGTGTTCATATGTTTGTGGGTTAAAATCAGGGTCTTCTACTCGCTTCCATTGATCCCCTTCTCTGTTTTTATGCCAATACCAAGCTGTTTTCAATACTGAAGCTCTGTAATAGAGTTTGAAGTCAGGGATGGTTATGCCTCCAGACGATCCTTTATTATATAATATTGTTTTGGCTATGCTGAGCTTTTTGTTTTTCCATATAAAGTTGATTAATGTCCTCTGAAGATCTGTGAAGAATTTTGATGGGATTTTAATGGGGATTGCATTGAATCTATAAATTGCCCTTGGTAGAATTGCCAATTTTACTATGCTGATCCTCCCAATCCAAGAGCAAGGTAGATCCTTCCATTTTCTGGTATCCTCCTCAATTTCTTTCTCAAAGACCTAAAGTTCTTGTCAAATAGATCCTTCACTTCCTTGGTTAGGGTTACCCCAAGATATTTTATGCTATTTGTGGCTATCGTGATTGGTGATGCTTCTCTGATTTCCCTCTCTGCTTCCTTATCCTTTGTGTATAGGAGGGCAACTGCTTTTTCGAATTGATCTTGTATCCTGCCATGCTACTCAATGTTTTTATCAGCTGTAGGAGTTCTTTGCTGGAGTTTTTGGGATCACTTATGTACACTATCATATCATCTGCAAATAATGAAAGTTTAACTTCTTCCTTTCCAATTTGAATCCCTTTGATCCCCTTATATTGTCTTATTGCTATCGCTAGAATTTCAAGCACTATATTAAAGAGGTATGGAGAGAGTGGACAGCCTTGTTGTGTTCCTGATTTTAGTGGAATAGCTTTGAGTTTCTCTCCATTTAATTTGATGTTAGCTGTCGGCTTGCTATAAATAGCTATTATTATACTTAGGTACGACCCTTGTATCCCTAATCTCTCTAAGACCTTTATCATAAAGGGATATTGAATTTTGTCAAATGCTTTTTCAGCATCTAATGAAATGATCATATGGTTTTTTTCTTTCAGTTTATTTATATGATGGATTACATTGATAGATTTTCGTATCTTGAACCAGCCCTGCATCTCTGGGATGAAGCCTACTTGATCATAATGGATAATTTTTCTAATGTGTTCTTGGATTCAGTTTGCCAATATTTTATTGAGGATTTTCACATCGATGTTCATGAGTGATATTGGCCTGTAGTTCTCTTTCTTGGTTGTGTCTTTGTGTGGTTTTGGTATCAGAGTAACTGCAGCTTCATAAAAGGAATTTGGCAATGACCTCTCTGTTTCTAATTGTTAAATACCTTAAGGAGTATAGGTATTAGGTCTTCTTGGAAGTTCTGGAAGAATTCTGCATTGAAGCAGTCTGGACCTGGGCCTTTGTTGGTAGTGAGGTTTTTTATAACAACTTCTAATTCTTCATGACTAACAGGTATATTTAGAATGTTCACCTGGTCCTGGTTTAACTTTGGTATATGGTACTTATCTAAAAAAGTGTCCATTTCTTTTACATTTTCCAATTTTCTGGCATACAGGCTTTTGTAGTAAGATCTAATGATTCTCTGAAATTCCTCTGTGTCTGTGGTTATGTCTCACTTTTCGTTTCTGATCTTGTTAATTTGCGTATTCTCTCTCCGCAGTTTGATTAGTTTGGATAGGGGTTTATCAATCTTATTGATTTTCTCCATGAACCAGCTTTTTGTTTCATTGATTCTTTGGATTGTTTTCTGTGTTTCTATTTTGTTGATTTCAGCCCTCAGTTTGATTATTTCCAGTCTTCTACTTCTCCTAAGTGAGTCTGCTTCTTTTTTTTTCTAGAGCTTTCAGGTGGGCTATTAAGTCTCCAACGTGTGATTTTTCTGTTTTCTTTAAGTGGGCACTTAATGCTATGAACTTTCCTCTTAGCACTGCTTTCATAGTGTCCCATAGGTTTGAGTATGTTTTTTTTTTTTTTTAATTTTTTTATTTTCACTCCATTCCCCCTCCCTCTCGATACTGAAGAGCAGTCCAAATTCCCTGCCCTGCGGGAAGCCAAGGTCCTTCTATCTATGTCCAGAAAGGTGAGCGTCCAAACAGGCTAAGCTCCCACAAAGCCAGTTCATGTATTAGGATCGAAACCTAGTGCCATTGTCCTTGGCTTCTCATCAGTCTTCATTGACCGCCATGCTCAGAGAGTCCGGAATCAACCCATGCTTATTCAGTCCCAGACCAGCTGGCCTTGGTGGGCTCCCAATAAATCAGTTCCACTGTCACAGTGGGTGGGTGCATCCCTCGTGGTCCTGATTTTTTGCTCATGTTCTCCCTCCTTCTGCTCCTCATTTGGACCTTAAGAGCTCAGACCGTTGCTCCAAATTGAGACTCTGTCTCTACCTCGATCCATCGCCAGATGAAGGTTCTAAGGTGATATGCAAGATATTCATCAGTATAGGATAGGGTCATTTCAGGTTCCCTCTCCTTAGTTGCCCAAGGTACCAGCTGGGGACATATTCCTGGACACCTGCGAACCCCTCAAGAGTCAAGTCTCTTGCCAACCCTAAGATGGCTCCCTTAGATAGGATATATACTTCGCTGCTCCCGTATCCATCCTTCCTATATCCCAACCATCCCAATCCTCCGAGCTCCTCCCATCCTCCCCTTCTCATATTTCTCACCCCATTTCCCCTTTGCCCCATGCCACCTCACCCGCAAGTTCCCAGTTTTTGCCCTGGAATCTTGTCTACTTCCCCCTCTCCATGCGGATGACTATATGATTTTCTTTGGGTTCACTTTCTTATTTAGCTTCTATAGGATCACACATTATATGCTTAATGTCTTTTATTTTATGGCTAGAAACCGATTATGAGTGAGTACATCCCACGTTCCTCTTTTTGAGTCTGGGATACCTCACTCAGGATAGTGTTTTCTATTTCCATCCATTTGCACGCAAAATTCGAGAAGTCATTGTTTTTTACTGCTGAGTAGTACTCTAATATGTATATATTCCACACTTTCTTCATCCATTCCTCCATTGAAGGGCATCTAGGTTGTTTCCAGGTTTTGGCTATTACAAACAATGCTGCTATGAACATAGTTGAACAGATACTTTTGTCATTTGATGTGGCATCTCTTGGGTATATTCCCAATAGTGGTATTACTGGATCTTGGGGTAGGTTGATCCCAAATTTCCTGAGAAATCGCCACACTGATTTCCAAAGTGGTTGCACAAGTTTGCATTCCCACCAGCAATGAATGAGTGTGCCTCTTTCTCCACAACCTCTCCAGCAAAGGCTATCATTGGTGTTCTTGATTTTAGCCATTCTGACAGGTGTAAGATGGTATCTCAAAGTTGTTTTAATTTGCATTTCCCTTATCGCTAAGGAGGTTGAGCATGACCTTAGGTGTCTTTTGGCCATTTGAATTTCTTCTGTTGAGAATTCTCTGTTCAGATCAGTGCCCCATTTTTTTATTGGGTTCATTAGCATTTTAAAGTTTAGTTTCTTGAGTTCTTTATATATTTTGGTGATCAGACCTTTGTCTGTTGCAGGGTTGGTGAAGATCTTCTCCCAGTCAGTGGGTTGCCTTTTTGTCTTAGTGACAGTGTCCTTTGCTTTACAGAAGCTACTCAGTTTCAGGAGGTCCCATTTATTCAATGTTGCCCTTAATGTCTGTGCTGCTGGGGATAAACGTAGGAAGTGATCTCCTGTACCCATATGTTGTAGAGTACTTCCAACTTTTTCTTCTATCAGGTTCAGTGTGTTCAGACTAATATTGAGGTCTTTAATCCATTTGGACTTGAGTTTTGTGCATGGTGATAGATATGGATCTATTTTCATTCTTCTACACGTTGACAACCAGTTCTGCCAGCACCATTTGTTGAAGATGCTCTCTTTTTTCCATTGAATACTTTTAGCTCCTTTATCAAAAATTAGGTGTTCATAAGTTTGTGGGTTAAAATCAGGGTCTTCTACTCGGTTCCATTGGTCGACTTCTCTGTTTTTATGCCAATACCAAACTGTTTTCAATACTGAGGCTCTGTAATAGAGTTTGAGGTCAGGGATGGTAATGCCTCCAGACGATCCTTTATTATATAAGATTGTTTTGGCTATCCTGGGTTTTTTGTTTCTCCATATAAAGTTGATTATTGTCCTCTCAAGATCTGTGAAGAATTTTGATGGGATTTTGATGGGGATTGCATTGAATCTATAAATTGCCCTTGGTAGAATTGCCATTTTTACTATGTTGATCCTCCCTATCAAGAGCAAGGGAGATCCTTCCATTTTCTGGTATCCTCCTCAATTTCTTTCTTCATTGACTTAAAGTTCTTGTCAAATAGATCCTTTACTTCCTTGGTTAGGGTTACCCCAAGATATTTTATGCTATTTGTGGCTATCGTGAAGGGTGATGCTTCTCTGATTTCCATCTCTGCTTCCTTATCCTTTGTGTATAGGAGGGCAACTGATTTTTTTGGAATTGATCTTGTATCCTGCAATGCTACTAAAGGTGTTTATCAGCTGAAGGAGTTCTTTGCTGGAGTTTTTGGGGTCGCTTATGTACACTATCATATCGTCTGCAAATAATGAAAGTTTAACTTCTTCCTTTCCGATTTGAATCCCTTTGATCCCCTTATGTTGTCTTATTGCTATTGCTAGAATTTCAAGCACTATATTAAAGAGGTATGGAGAGAGTGGACAACCTTGTCGTGTTCCTGATTTTAGTGGAATAGCTTTGAGTTTCTCTCCATTTAATTTGATGTTAGCTGACGGCTTGCTATAAATAGCTTTTATTATAGTTAGGAACGACCCTTGTATTCCTAATCTCTCTAAGACCTTTATCATAAAGGGATGTTGAATATTGTCAAATGCTTTTTCAGCATCTAATGAAATGATCATATGGTTTTTTTCTTTCAGTTTATTTATATGATGGATTACATTGATAGATTTTCGTATGTTGAACCAGCCCTGCATCTCTGGGATGAAGCCTACCTCATCATAATGGATAATTTTTCTGATGTGTTCTTGGATTC
Organism: Chionomys nivalis; assembly: GCF_950005125.1. Taxonomy (NCBI): domain Eukaryota; kingdom Metazoa; phylum Chordata; class Mammalia; order Rodentia; family Cricetidae; genus Chionomys; species Chionomys nivalis. Next base: position 70,298,644 of record NC_080100.1, read on the forward strand.
GGTTTGCCAGTATTTTATTGAGTATTTTTGCGTCGATGTTCATGAGTGAGATTGGCCTGTAGTTCTCTTTCTTGGTTGTGTCTTTGTGTGGTTTTGGTATCAGAGTAACTTCAGCTTCATAAAAGGAATTTGGCAATGACTTCTCTGTTTCAATATTGTGAAATACATTAAGGAGTATAGGTATTAGGTCTTCTTGGAAGTTCTGGTAGAATTCTGCATTGAAGCCATCTGGACCTGGGCTTTTTTTGGTGGGGAGGTTTTTTATAACAACTTCTAATTCTTCGCGACTAACAGGTCTATTTACATTGTTCACCTGGTCCTGGTTTAACTTTGGTATATGGTACTTATCTAAAAAAGTGTCCATTTCTATAACATTTTCCAATTTTGTGGCATACAGATTTTTGTAGTAAGATCTAATGATTCTCTGAATTTCCTCTGAGTCTGTGGTTATGTCTCCCTTTTCGTTTCTGATTTTGTTAATTTGCGTATTCTCTCTCCGCCGTTTGATTAGTTTGGATAGGGGTTTATCAATCTTATTGATTTTCTCCATGAACCAGCTTTTTGTTTCATTGATTCTTTGGATTGTTTTCTGTGTTTCTATTTTGTTGATTTCAGCCCTCAATTTGATTATTTCCAGTCTTCTACTTCTCCTAGGTGAGTCTGCTTCTTTTTTTTCTAAAGCTTTCAGGTGGGCTATTAAGTCTCCAATGTGTGCTTTCTCTGTTTTCTTTAAGTGGGCACTTAATGCTATGAATTTTCCTCTTAGCACTGCTTTCATAGTGTCCCATAGGTTTGAGTATGTTGTGTCTTCGTTTTCATTGAATTCAAGAAAGACTTTAATTTCTTTCTTTATTTCTTCCTTGATCCAGGTGAGGTTCAGTAGTTGACTGTCCAGTTTCCAAGAGTTCATAGGCTTTCTGGGGATAGCATTGTTGTTGAATTCTAACTTTAATCCATGGTGATCTGATAAGACACAGGTGGTTACTAATATTTTTTTGTAACTGTGTAAGTTTGCTTTGTTACCGAGTATGTGGTCTATTTTCGAGAAGGTTCCATGAGCTGCAGAGAAGAAGGTATATTCTTTCCTATTTGGGTGGAATGTTCTATAGATGTCTGTTAAGTCCATTTGATTCATTACCTCCCTTAATCCTCTTATTTCTCTGTTAGGTTTCTGTCTGATTGACCTGTCCATTGGTGAGAGAGGAGTGTTGAAATCTCCTACTATTAGTGTGTGTGGTTTGATGACTGCCTTGAGTTTTAGTAACGTTTCTTTTACATAAGTGGGTGCTTTTATATTAGGGGCATATATATTCAGGATTGAGATTTCATCCTGGTGAATTGTTCCTGTTATGAGTACACAGCAGGGAGGTCCACAGCAGCTCCAGGGAGGTTCACCCCCTTCTTTCTGCCCAAGGAACCACCATTCTCCACCTCTGTCACCTGGAAGTCAGCGCCTTTCTCCTTCACCTGCAGTGAAATGAGCCCATCATCCACATAGATCTTGCTGCCCACTTCCACCACCTTGCAGATGTTCTTATAGTCCAGCCACAGGGTGTTCTCGTCACACTTCTCCATGTAGGCATTGTCCAGGGTGATCTTCAGGGTAGCTCCCTTCTTCAGCTCAACTTCTGCAGTGCTGCTGCCTTTGATGAGTCCAGTCCGGATCTCAGGCCCCTTTGTGTCCAGAGCCACAGCAACAGGCCGGTAAAGAATGGGATCTGAGGCGAAGCTTTCTGTGGCTGCACACACGTTCTTGATAGTTTCCGCATGGTACTCATGAGTTCCATGAGAGAAATTGAGACGAGCCACATTCATTCCTGACTTGATCATCTCCTTCAGCATCTCCACAGACCGGGAAGCAGGACCAATGGTACAAATGATGCCAGTGTTGCGGGCCGTGATGGGTGCGGAGTCAATGTCCAGGCGGCACAAATGTTCCAAGAAGGTGTCAGCCATGGCTGCATGCAGCTGCTGGGTTTGAATGAAGGCAGTACCTGCTTCGCTGTGTGGCTTCGGCATGGTTCCTGAGGTCCTCGGGCGTACTCCGGATCCTGCAACGATTCCCAAGTCGGACGACTGAAGGGTCGAGACGAGTCTCTGGTGTCACATGTGTGTTTCTCATTAAAGCTTTTGATGAAATTAATTCACTTTCATATGAACGTGATTATCTTTCAAAGTAAAGCTTGTACTGAGAAAAGGAACACTGATCTCAGTTCTAAGAATGCTTTGAAATGTACCATAGAAGTGCGTCACTTTTTAGAGAAAAACATGTGCGTTTCTCAATATAGCTTTTCATGTGTGTGTGGTTTGATGACTACCTTGAGTTTTAGTAATGTTTCTTTTACATAAGTGGGTGCTTTTATATTAGGGGCATATCTATTCAGGATTGAGACTTCATCCTGATGAATTGTTCCTGTTATGAGTAAAAAAATGTCCCTCTGAGTCTCTTCTGATTGCTTTTAGTTTGAAGTCAACTTTCTTAGAAATTAGTATGTCCACACCTGCTTGTTTCTTAGGTCCATTTGCTTGATAAATCTTTTCCCAGCCCTTTACTCTGAGTAGATGTCTGTCTGTCTGTCTTTGTGGTTGAGTTTTTTTTTTTTTTTTTGCAAACAGCAGAATGTTGGATCCTGTTTTCATATCCAATCTCTTAGCCTGTGCCTCTTTATAGGTGAGTTGTGTCCATTGATATTAAGTGATATTAATGACCAGTGGTTGTTAATTCCGGTCATTTTTCCTTTCTTTCTTTCTTTCTTTCTTTCTTTCTTTCTTTCTTTCTTTCTTTCTTTCTTTTGGTAGTAGAGTTTGTGTGTTTCCCTTCTTCAAGTTGTGCTGGTGAAGGGTCATTAGATGGCTGTGTTATTGTGGGCATTGTTGGACTCCTTGGGTTGTGATTTTCCAATTACTTTCTGTAAGCCTGGATTTGTGGCTACGTATTGTTTAAATTTGTTTTTATCCTGGAAAATTTTGTTTTCTCCATTTATAGTGAAAGAAAGCTTGGCTGGGTATAGTAGTCTGGGCTTGCATCCATGGTCTCTGAGTTTCTGCAGTACATCTATCCAGGACCTTCTGGCTTTTATGGTTTCCATAGAGAAGTCAGGTGTAAGTCTGATAGGTTTACCTTTATAGGTAATTTGACATTTTTCCTTTGCAGCTCTTAATATTCTTTCTTTATTCTGTATGTTTTGTGTTTTGATTATTATATGACGAGGAGATTTTTTTTTTGATCCAGTTGATTTGGTGGTCTGTATGCTTCTTGGACCTTCAAAGGAATATCTTTCTTAAGGTTGGGAAAGTTTTCTTCTACAAGTTTATTAAATATATTTTCTGGACCATTGAGCTGTACTTCTTCTCCTTCTTCTATTCCTATTATTCTTAGGTTTGGTCTTTTTATTGTGTCCCATATTTCCTGAATGTTTTGTGATGAGAATTTGTTGGTTATGCTGTTTCTTTTGATCAGTGTGTTTATTTTCTCTATGGTATCTTCAGTGTCTGAGATTCTTTCTTCTATCTCTTGCAATTTGTTGGTAGTACTTGTCTCTGTAGTTCCTGTTCGTTTATCCAAATTTTCCATCTCCATCCTTCCCTCGGTTTGTGTTTTCTTCATTACTTCCACTTCATTCTTCAAGACTTGAACCGTTTCCCTTACCTGTTTGATTACTTTTTCTTGTTTCTCTTTGTTTTCTTGGGTATCTTTGAGAGATTTATTCATTTCCTCTACCTTTTTGTTTGTAATCTCTAATTGTTTATGGCAGTTTTTCGCCTCCTGTTTAAGGTCCTCTATTATTTTCATATAATTCACTTTTGAGTCAAATTCTTCTAATTCTTCTGGAATAGGGTGTACAATTTTTCTTATTTCGGGATTCCTGGATTCTGGTGATGTCACATTGCCTTTCAGGTTGTTGGAGGAATTCTTGCATTGGCGCCCGCACATCTCTTCCTTCAAATGGAGCCAGGAGAGGCCTGGTGTCTTGGTCCAGTCTTTGCTGTGACTAACACTCTAGGTGTATCTCCTCAGTGTAGGGGCAGGAACCGTTCCCTTCTAGATGGACTCCTCAACACCAAAACATGGAAGACTGGTAGTCTAATGACCTGCGGACAAAAGGGCAAATGTGGGGATATGGTTGGGACGAGTAGAACACAGGCGACCCTGCAGTACAACTGGAGGTGTTGCGCTCCCTTCTGGGGGTTCTTGAGGCCTTCCCGGTAGGCAGGCACTCACCACTCTGAGTGGGTAACATTAGAGTAGGAGCAGGAAGCTGTTCCTTAGCAAAGGACCTTGCAGACAAGGCAGGCTTGGGGGGGCGTGTGTAGGAAAGAAAGCCCTGCAGCATGAACTGGCGGAGGGGGGTTTGTGCTCTTTTCCAGGACATTCCACCCCTGGATAACACACACTCACCCATCCAGATGGAACTTCTCAGCACCTACAGAAGGACATATGGTTGCCCAATAAGCCAGGGACCAAGGGAAGAAGGAGGAAAGCAGGGCAGGTCCAGAAGAGCACAGCAGACCCTGCAGCCCCAGCAGCAGGGGCCTGTGCTCCCTAGTGGGTCCCTTTATGCCTGCCTGCTAGTCAGACACACACTGCTCTGGGTGGGTAGCCTTAGTGTAGGAGCAGGAAGCTGATCCTCAGCAAAGGACCTTGCAGACAAGGCAGGCTTGGGGGGGGGCACGTGTGTAGGAAAGAAAGCCCTGCAGCAGGAGCTGGGGGAGGGGTGTGTGTGCTCTCTTCTGGGACAGTCCGTCCCTGGATAGCACGCACTCACCCGTCCAGATGGAACTTCTCAGCACCTACACAGGGACACTGGGTAGCCCAATGAGCAAGGGAAAAAGGGAAGAAGGAGGCAGGCAGAACAGATCCAGAAGAGCACAGCAGACCCACCAGCTCCAGCAGGAGGGGCATGCACTCCCTCACGGGGAACTTGAGGCCTGCCTGCTAGTCAGGCAATCACCTCTCTGGGTGGGTAGACTTAGTGTAGGAGAACGAAGTTGATCCTCAGTAAAGGATCTTGCAGACAAGGCAGGCTTGGGGGCTGTACAAGCTTTACTTTGAAAGATAATCACGTTCTTTTGAAAGTGTATTCATTTCATGAAAAGCTTTAGTAAGAAATGCACATGTGTTTCTTTGTAAAGAGAAGCAGTTTGCGCCAAGTCAAAGTATTGTTAGAAGGGAGTTCAGTGTTCCTTTTCTCTGTACAAGCTTTACTTTGAAAGGTAGTTATGTTCTTTTGAAAGTGTATTCATTTCATGAGAAGCTTTAGTAAGAAACACACATGTGTTTCTCGGTAAAGATAAACACTCGTTTGCGACATGTCAAAGTATTGTTAGAAGTGATCAGTGTTCCATTTGTCTGCCCAAGCTTTACTTTGAAAGATAATCACGTTCTTTTAAAATTGCATTCATTTTATGAAAAGCTTTAGTAAGAAATGCACATGTGTTTCTTTGTAAAGTGAAGCAGTTGTTTGCGACATGACAAAGTATTGTAAAAAGTGAGATTAGTGTTCCTTTTCTCTGTATAAGCTTTAATTTGAAAGATAATCACATTCTTTTGAAAGTGTATTCATTTCATGAGAAGCTATAGGAAGAAACACTCATGAGTTTCTTTTTAAAGAGAAGCAGTTTTTTGCGACATGTCAAAGTACTGTTAGAAGTGAGATCAGTGTTCCTTTTCCTTGTACATGCTTTACTTTGAAAGATAATTATGTTCTTTTGAAAGTGGATTCATTTCATAACAGTCTTTAGTAAGAAACACACATGTGTTTCTTTTTAAAGAAAAGCGGTCATTTGTGACACGTCAAAATATTCTTAGAAGTGATATCAATGTTCCTTTTCTGTGTAAAAACTTTTCTTTGAATGACAATCACGTGCTTTTGAAAGTGTATTTATTTCATGAAAAGCTTTAGTAAGAAACGCACATGTTTCTTTGTAAAGAGACGCCCTAGTTTGAGAAATGTCAAAGCATTGTTAGAAGTGAAATCAGTGTTCCTTTTCTCTTTACAAGATTTTCTTTGAAAGATAATCACGTTCATTTGAAAGTGTATTAATTTTATAAAAGTTTAACGGGAAATGCACATGTGTTTCTTTATAAAGAGAAGGGGTTGTTTGCGACGTGACAAAGTATTGTTAAAAGTGAGAACAGTGTTCCTTTTCTCTGTACAAGTCTTACTTTGAAAGGTAATCACATTTTTTTGAAAGTGTATTCACATCATGAAATGCTTTAGTCAGAAATGCAAATGTGTTTCTTTGTAAAGAAAAGAAGGCATTTGCGACATGTCAAAATATTCTTAGAAGAGAGATCAGTGTTCCTTTTCTCTGTACAAGATAATCACGTTCTTTTGGAAGTGTATAATTTCTAGAAACGCTTTAGTGAGATATACACATGAGTTTCTTTAAAAACAGAAGCAGTTGTTTGGTACATGAAAACAGAAGCAGTTGTTTAGGACATGACAAAGTATTGGTAGAAGTGAGAACAGTGTTCCTTTCCTCTGTACAAGCTTTACTGTGAAATACAATCATATTCTTTTGAAAGTGTATTAATTTCACGAAATACTTTAGTGAGAAACGCACATGTGTTTCTCTGAAAATAAAAGTTGTAGTTTGGGACATGACAAAGTATTGTTAGAAGTGAGAAGAGTGTTCCTTTTCTCTGTAAAAGTTTAATGTGAAATATAATGACTTTCTTTTGAAAGTGTATAATTTCATGAAATGATTTAGTGAGAAGTAGTTGTTTGGAAAAGTCAAAGAACTGTTAGAAGTGATATCTGTTTAGCTTTTCTTCTTTCAATCTTAATTTTGAAAGATAATCACTTTCTTTTAAAGGTGTAAAATTTCATGAAATGCTTTAGTGAGAAATGCACATGTGTTTCTCTGAAAGGTCAAGCAGTTGTTAGGGACATGACAAAGTATTGTTACAAGTGAGAGCAGTGTTCCTTTTCTTTGAAGGATAATCATATTTTTTGAAAGTGTATTTATTTCATGAAAAGCTTTAGTAAGAAACACACATGTGTTTCTTTGTAAAGAGGAACAGTCGTTTGGGATATGTCAAACTACTGTTACAAGTGAGATCAGTGTTCTTTTCTCTGTACATGCTTTAGTTTGAAAGAAAATCATAATCTTTTGAAAGTGTACTTATTTCATGAAAAGATTTAGTAAGAAAGGCACATGTGTTTTTTTGTAAAGAGAAGCAGTCATTTGAGACATGTCAAAGTACTGTTAGAAGTGAGATCACTGTTCCTTTTCTCTGTATAAGCTTTATATGAAAGATAATCACATTCTTTTGAAAGTGTACTCATTTCATGAAAAGCTTTAGTAAGAAACACACATGTGTTTCTTTGTAAAGAGAAGCAGTTGTTTGTGCCAAGTCAAAATATTGTTAGAAGTGAGTTCAGTGTTCCTTTTGTCTGTACAAGCTTTACTTTGAAAGATAGTTATGTTCTTTTGAAAGTGTATTCATTTCATGAAAAGCTTTAGTAAGAAACACACGTTTTTCTCAGTATAGAGAAGCAGTCGTTTGCGACGTGTCAACGTATTGTTAGATATGAGAGCTGTGTTCCCTTTCTCTGTACAAGCTTTAGTTGAAAGATAATTATGTTCTTTTGACAGTGTATTCATTTCATGAAAAGCTTTAGTAAGATACGCACATTTGTTTCTTTGAAAGACAAGAAGTCTTTTGCGACATGTCAAAGTACGGTTAGAAGTGAGATCATTGTTTCTCTTCTCTGTATAAGCTTTATATGAAAGATAATCACATTCTTTTGAAAGTGTATTCATTTCATGAAAAGCTTTAGTAAGAAACACACATGTGTTTCTTTGTAAAGAAAAGAAGTTGTTTGTGACATGTCAAAATATTATTAGAAGTGAGATCAGTGTTCCTTTTCTCTGTAAAAACTTTCTTTGAAAGATAATCATGTTCTTTTAAAAGTATACATTTCATGAAATGCTTTAGTCAGAAACACACAGGTGTTTCTTTGTAAGAGATGCAGTTGTTTGTGATATGGCAAAGTATTGTTAGAAGGGAGAACAGATACCTTTTCTCTGTACAAGCTTTACTTTGAAGGATAATCATGTTCTTTTGAAAGTGTATTTATTTCATGAAAAGCTTTAGTAAGAATGCACATGTTGTTTGAAAAGATACACGTATTTTTGATACATGTTAAAGTATTGTTATAAGTGATTAGTGTTCCATTTGTCTGCACCAGGTTTACTTTAAATGATATACACCTTTTTTTGAAAGTGTATTCATTTCAAGAAAAGATTTAGTAAGAAATGCTCATGTGTTTTTTTGTGAAGCCTTGCATTTGTTTGCAACATGGCAAAGTATTGTTAAAAGTGAGATTAGTGTTCCTTTTCTCTGTATAAGTTTTACTTTGAAAGATAATGATGTTATTTTGAAAGTGGATTCATTTCATGAAAAGCTTTAGGAAGAAACACTCATGTGTTTCTTTTTAAAGAGGAGCAGTTGTTTGCGACATGTAAAAGTACTGTTAGAAGAGTTGCTTTTCTTTGTACAAGCTTTACTTTGAACGATATTTACGTTCTTTTGAAAATGTATTCATTTCATGAAAACCTTTAGTAAGAAACACACATGTGTTTCTTTGTAAAGAAAAGCAGTCGTTTGTGACATGTCAAAATATGGTTAGAAGTGAGTTCAGTGTTCCTTTTCCCTGTCAAAGCTTTTCTTTGAAAGATAATCATGTTCTTTTGAAAGTGTATTAATTTCATGAAAAGCTTTAGTAAGAAACGCACTTGTGTTTCCTTGTAAAGAGATGCAGTTGTTTATGCCTAGTCAAAATATTGTTAGAAGTGAGTTCAGTGTTCCTTTTCTCTGTACAAGCTTTTCTTTGAAAGACAATCACTTCTTTTGAAAGTGTATTCATTTCATTAAAAGCTTTTTAAGAAATGCACATGTGTTTCTTTGTAAAGAAAAGAAGTTGTTTGCGATATGTCAAAGTACTTTAGAAGTGAGATCAGAGTTCCTTTTCTCTGTACAACCTTTACTTTTAAAGATAATCGCGTTCTTTTGAATGTGTATCAATTTCATCAAAAGTTTTAGTAAGAAATGCAAGTGCTTCTTTGTAAGAGACGCAAGTGTTTTTTTGTAAGAGACGCAGTTGTTTGAGATATAACAAAGTATTGTTAGAAGTGAGATCAGATACCTTTTCTTTGTACAAGCTTTACTTTGAAGGATAATCATGTTCTTTTGAAAGTTTATAATTTCATGAAAAGCTTTAGTAAGAAATGCAGTGTGTTCCTTTGTAAAGAGAAACAGTCATGTGCGACATGTCAAAGTACTGTTAGAATTGATCAGTGTTCCTTTTCTCTTTCCAAGCTTCACTTTGAAAGATAATCACGTTCTTTTTAAATTGTATTCATTTTATGAAAAGCTTTAGTAAGAAACACACATGTATATCTTTGTAAAATAAGCAGTTGTTTGTGACATGTTAAAATAATGTTGGAAGTGAGATCAGTGTTCCTTTTCTCTGTACAAGCTTTACTTTGAAAGATAATCACTTTCCTTTGAAAGTGTACTCATATCATGAAAAGCTTTAGTAAGAAAGGCACATATGTTCCTTTGTAAAGAGAAGCAGTTGTTTGCTATATGTCAACCGATGGTTAGAAATGAGATCAGTGTTTCTCTTGTCTGTAAGAGCTTTACTTTGAAAGATAATCATGTTTATTTGGAAGTGTGTTTATTTCATGAAAATCATTAGTAAGAAACACACATGTTTTTCTCTGTAAAGAGAAGCACTTGTTCGCGACATGTCAAAGTATTGGTTGAATAGTTATCAGTGTTCCCTGTCTCTGTGCAAACTTTACTTTGAAAGTTATTTACATTTTTTGAAAGTGTATTCATTTCATGAAAATCTTTAGTAAGAAACACACATGTGTTTCTTTGTAAAGAAAAGAAGTTGTTTGTGACATGTCAAAATATTATTAGAAGTGAGATCAGTGTTCCTTTTCTCTGTAAAAACTTTCTTTGAAAGATAATCATGCTCTTTTAAAAGTATACATTTCATGAAATGCTTTAGTCAGAAACACACAGGTGTTTCTTTGTAAGAGATGCAGTTGTTTGTGATATGGCAAAGTATTGTTAGAAGGGAGAACAGATACCTTTTCTCTGTCCAAGCTTTACTTTGAAGGATAACCATGTTCTTTTGAAAGTGTATTTATTTCATGAAAAGCTTTAGTAAGAACGCACATGTTGTTTGAAAAGATACACATATTTTTGAGACATGTTAAAGTATTGTTATAAGTGATCAGTGTTCCATTTGTCTGCACCAGGTTTACTTTAAATGATATACACCTTTTTTTGAAAGTGTATTCATTTCAAGAAAAGATTTAGTAAGAAATGCTCATGTGTTTTTTTGTGAAGCCTTGCATTTGTTTGCAACATGGCAAAGTATTGTTAAAAGTGAGATTAGTGTTCCTTTTCTCTGTATAAGTTTTACTTTGAAAGATAATGATGTTATTTTGAAAGTGGATTCATTTCATGAAAAGCTTTAGGAAGAAACACTGATGTGTTTCTTTTTAAAGAGGAGCAGTTGTTTGCGACATGTAAAAGTACTGTTAGAAGTGTTGCTTTTTTTTGTACAAGCTTTACTTTGAACGATATTAATGTTCTTTTGAAAATGTATTCATTTCATGAAAACCTTTAGTAAGAAACACACATTTGTTTCTTTGTAAAGAAAAGCAGTCGTTTGTGACAAGTCAAAATATTCTTAGAAGTCAGATCAGTGTTCCTTTTCTCTGTAAAAACTTTTCTTTGAAAGATAATCATGTTCTTTTGAAAGTGTATTCATTTCATGAAAAGCTTTAGTCAGAAACGCACAGGTGTTTCTTTGTAAGAGACGCCGTTGTTTGGAATATGACAAAGTATTGTTAGAAGGGAGATCAGATACCTTTTCTCTGTACAAGCTTTACTTTGAAGGATAATCACATTCTTTTGAAAGTGTAATCATTTTATGAAAAGCTTTAGAAGGAAACTGACATGTGTTTCTTTGTAAAGAAAAACAGTTGTTTGCGCCAAGTCAAAATATTTTTAGAAGTGAGTTCAGTGTTACTGTTACTTTTTTTTCTCTACAAGCTTTATTTTGAAAGGTAGTTATTTTCTTTTGAAAGTGTATTCATTTCATGAAAAGCTCTAGGAAGAAACACACATCCATTTCTTGGTAAAGAGAAGCAGTCGTTTGGGACATGTCAAAGCATTGTTAGATGTGAGAGCAGTGCTCCTTTTCTCTGTGCAAGCTTTAGTTGAAAGATAATCACGTTCTTTTGAAAGTATATTCATTTGTTGAAAAGCTTTAGTAAGAAAGATACATTTGTTTCTTTGTAAAGAAAAGCAGTCATTTGCGACATGTCAAAGTACTGTTAGAAGTTAGATCAGTATTCCTTTTCTCTGTACAAGCTTTATTTTGAAAGATAATTACGTTCTTTTGAAAGTGTATTCATTTAATGAAAAGCTTTAGTAAGAAATGCACATGTTTCCTTGTAAAGAGACGCAGTTGTTTGAGACATGTCAAAGTATTGTTAGAAGTGATCAGTGTTTCCTTTGTCTGTACAAACTTTACTTTTCAAGATAATCATGTTCTTTTGGAAGTGTACTCATTTCATGAAAAGCTTTAGGAAAAAACACTCATGTGCTTCTTTTCAAAGAGAAAAAGTTGTTTGTTAATTGTGAAAGTACTATTAGAAGTGAGTTCAGTGTTGCTTTTCTTTGTACAAGCTATACTTTGAAAGATACTTATGTTCTTTTGAAAGTCTATTCATTTCATGAAAATCTTTAGTAAGAAACACACATTTTTTTCTTTGTAATGAAAAGCAGTCGTTTGTGACACGTCAAAATATTCATAGAAGTGAGATCAGTGTTCCTTTCTCCATAAAACCTTTTCTTTGAAAGATTATCACTTTCTTTTGAAAGTGAATTTATTTCATGAGAAGCTTTAGTAAGAAACACACATGTTTCTTTGTAAAGAAATGCAATTGTTAGAAACTTGTCAAAGTATTGTTAGAAGTGAGATCAGTGTTCCTTTTCTCTGTACAAGCTTTCCTTTGAAAGACAATCACGTTCTTTTGAAAGTGTATTCATTTCATGAAAAGCTTTAGTAAGAAATGCACATGTGGTTTTTGTAAAGAGAAGCAGTTGTTTGCGCCAAGTCAAAATATTGTTAGAAGTGAGTTCAGTGTTCCTTTTCTCTGTACAAGCTTTACTTTGAAAGATAATCATGTTCTTTTGAAAGTGTATTCATTTCATGAAAAGCTTTAGTAAGAAAGGCACATTTGTTTCTTTGTAAAGACAAGCAGTCATTTACGACATGTCAAAGTACTGGTAGAAGTGATATGACTGTTCCTTTTCTTTGTATAAGCATTATTTGAGACATGTCAAAGTATTGTTAGAAGTCATCAGTGTTCCGTTTTTATGTACAAGCTTTACTTTGAAAGATAATCACATTATTTTGAAAGTGTATTCATTTCATGAAAAGCTTTATTGAGAAACGCACATGTGTTTTTTGTAAAGAGAAGCAGTTGTTTGCGCCAAGTCAAAATATTGTTAGAAGTGAGTTTAGTGTTCCTTTTCTCTGTACAAGCTTTACTTTGAAAGATAGATATGTTCTTTTGAAAGTGTATTCATTTCATAAAAAGCTTTAGTAAGAAACACACATGTGTTTCTCGGTATAGAGAAGCAGTCATTTGCAACATGTCAAAGTATTGTTAGATATGAGAGCAGTGTTTCTTTTCTCTGTACAAGCTTCATTGAAAGATAATCCTGTTCTTTTGAAAGTGTATTCATTTCATGAAAGCTTTAGTAAGAAATGCACATGTTTCCCTGTAAAGAGACGCAGTTGTTTGAGACATGTCAAAGTATTGTTGGAAGTGATCACTGTTACATTTGTCTGTACAAGCTTTACTTTGAAAGATTGTTATGTTCTTTTGAAAGTGTATTCATTTCATGAAAAGCTTGAGTAAGAAACACACATGTGTTTCTCGATAAAAAGAAGGAGTCGTTTGTGACATGTCAAAGCACTGTTAGAGATGAGAGCAGTATTCCTTTTCTCTGTACAAGCTTTAGTTGAAAGATAATCACGTTCTTTTTTTTTTTTTTTTGGTTTTTCGAGACAGGGTTTCTCTGTTGTTTTGGAGCCTGTCATGGAACTAGCTCTTGTAGACCAGGCTGGTCTCGAACTCACAGAGATCCGCCTGCCTCTGCCTCCCGAGTGCTGGGATTAAAGGCGTGCGCCACCACCGCCCGGCAATCACGTTCTTTTAAAGTGTATTCATTTCATGAAAAGCTTTCATAGGAAAGGCACATTTGCTTCTTTCAAAAATCAAGCAGTCTTTTGCGACTTGTCAATGTACTGTTAGAAGTGAGATCAGTGTTCTTTTTCTCCATATAAGCTTTATTTGAAAGATAATCACGTTCTTTTGAAAGTGTATTCATTTAATGAAAAGCTTTAATAAGAAATGCACATGTTTCCTTGTAAAGAGATGCAGTTGTTTGAGACATGTCAAAGTATTGTTAGAAGTGATCAGTGTTTCGTTTGTCTGTACAAACTTTACTTTGAAAGATAATCACGTTCTTTTGAAAGTGTATTTATTTCATGAAAAGCTTTAGTAAGAAATGCACTTGTATTTCTTTATAAAGAGAAGTTGTTTTCGACATTTCAAAGTACTTTAGAAGTGAGATCAGTGTTTCTTTTTTTCTGTACAAGCTTTACTTTGAAAGATAATTACGTTCTTTTGAAAGTGTATTCATTTCATGAAAAGCATTAGTAAGAAATGCACATGTGTTTTTTGTAAAGAGAAGCAGTTGTTTGTGCCAAGTCAAAATATTGTTAGAAGTGAGTTCAGTGATCCTTTTCTCTGTACAAGCTTTACTTTGAAAGATAGTTATGTTCTTTTGAAAGTGTATTCATTTCATGAAAAGCTTTAGTAAGAAACACACATGTGTTTCTCGGTATAGAAAAGCAGTCATTTGCGACATGTCAAAGCATTATTTGACATGAGAGCATTGTTCCTTTTCTCTGTACAAGCTTTAGTTGAAAGATAATCACGTTCTTTTGAAAGTATATTCATTTCATGAAAAGCTTTATTAAGAAATGACCATGTTTTATATAAAGAGACCCGTTTCTTTGAGACATGTTAAAGTATTGTTAGAAGTGATCAGTGTTCCGTTTTTATATACAAGCTTTACTTTGAAAGATAATCTTGTTATTTTGATAATGTATTCATTTCATGAAAAGCTTTAGTGAGAAACGCACATCTGTTTTTTTGTAAAGAGAAGCAGTTGTTTGCGCCAAGTCAAAATATTGTTAGAAGTGAGTTTAGTGTTCCTTTTCTCTGTACAAGCTTTACTTTGAAAGATAGTTATGTTCTTTTGAAAGTGTATTCATTTAATGAAAAGCTTTAGTAAGAATCACACATGTGTTTCATGGTATAGAGAAGCAGTCGTTTGCGACATGTCAAAGCATTGTTAGATATGAGAGCAGTGTTCCTTTTCTCTGTACAAGCTTTAGTTAAAAGATAATCCTGTTCTTTTGAAAGTGTATTCATTTCATGAAAGCTTTAGTAAGAAATGCACATTTGTTTCTTTCTAAAGAGAAGCAGTCATTTGCGACATGTCAAAGTACTGTTAGAAGTGATATCATTGTTCCTTTTGTCTGTATAAGCTTTATTTGAAAGATAATCATGTTCTTTTGAAAATGTATTCATTTCATGAAAAGCTTTAGTAAGAAATGCACATTTTTTTGTAAAGATATGCTTTTTTGAGACATGTTAAGGTATTGTTAGAAGTGATCAATGTTCCATTTGTCTGTACCAGCTTTACTTTGAAAGATAAACACGTTCTTATAAAGTGTATTAATTTCATGAAAAGGTTTAGTAAGAAATGCACATGTGTTACTTTGTAAAGTGAGGTAGTTGTTTGCAACATGAGAAAGTATTGTTAAAAGTGAGATTGTTTTCCTTTTCTCTGTATAAGTTTTACTTAGAAAGATAATGACGTTATTTTGAAAGTGGATTCATTTCATGAAAAACTTTAGGAAGAAACACTCTTGTTTTTCTTTTTAAAGAGGAGTAGTTGTTTGCGATATGTCAAAGTACTGTTAGAAGTGAGATCAGTGTTGCTTTTCTTTGTACAAGCTTTACTTTGAAAGATATTTACATTCTTTTGAAAGTGTATTCATTTTATGAAAATCTTCATGTGTGTTTCTTTGTAAAGAAAAGCAGTCGTTTCTGACATGTCAAAATATTCTTAGTTGTGATATCAGTGTTCCTTTTCTCTGTAAAAACTTTTCTTTGAAAGATAATCACGATCTTTTGAAAGTGTATTCATTTCATGAAAAGCTTTAGTCAGAAACGCACAGGTGTTTCTTTGTAAGAGACACAGTTGTTTGCGCTATGACAAAGTATTGTTAGAAGGGAGATCAGATACCTTTTCTCTGTAAAAGCTTTACTTCGAAAGGTAATCATGTTCATTTAAAAGTTAATTCATTTCATGAAAAGCTTTATTAAGAAACTAAGATGTGTTTCTCTGTAAATAGAAGCACTTGTTTGCGGCATGTCAAAATATTGTTAGAAGTTAAAATAGTGTTCCCTTTCTCTGTGCAAGCTTTACTTTGAAAGATAATCACGTTCTTTTGAAAGTGTTCATTTCATGAAAAGCTTTAGTAAGAAATGCACAAGTGATTCCTTTTAAAGAGAAGCAGTTGTTTGCGCCAAGTCAAAGTACTGTTACAAGTTAGATCAGTCTTCCTTTTCTCTGTAGAAGCTTAACTTTGAAAGAGAACCATGTTCTCTTGAAAGTGTACACATTTCATGAAAACCTCTAGTATGAAAGGCACATGTGTTTCTTTGTAAAGAGAAGCAGATATTTCCAACATGTCAAAGTACTGTTAGAAGTTAGTCAGTCTTCCTTTTCTCTGTACAAGCTTTACTTTGAAAGATAATCACGTTCTTTTGAAAGTGTACTCATTTCATGAAAAATTTACTATGAAAGACACATGTGTTTCTTTGTAAAGAGAAGCAGACATTTCCAACATGTCAAAGTACTGTTAGAAGTTAGATCAGTTTTTGCCCGGCAATCTTGTCTACTTCCCCTATCCAGGCAGAAGACTATTCGATTTTCTTTGGGTTCACTTTCTTATTTAGCTTCTCTAGGATCACAAATTATATGCTCAATGTCCTTTATTTATGGCTAGAAACCAATTATGAGTGAGTACAACCCATGTTCCTCTTTTTAGGTCTGGGATATCTCATTCAGGATAGTGTTTTCTATTTCCATCCATTTGCATGCAAAATTCGAGAAGTCATTTTTTTTTTACCGCTGAGTAGTACTCTAATATGTATATATTCCACACTTTCTTCATCCATTCCTCCATTGAAGGGCATCTAGGTTGTTTCCAGGTTCTGGCTATTACAAACAATGCTGCTATGAACATAGTTGAACAAATACTTTTGTCATATGATAGGGCATCTCTTGGGTATATTCCCAAGAGTGGTACTACTGGATCTTGGGGTAGGTTGATCCCAAATTTCCTGAGAAATCACTACACTGATTTCCAAAGAGATTGCACAAGTTTGCATTCCCACCAGCAATGGATGAGTGTGCCCCTTCCTCCACAACCTCTCCAGCAAAGGCTATCATTTGTGGTTTTGATTTTAGCCATTCTGACAGCTGTAAGATGGTATCTCAAAGTTGTTTTAATTTGCATTTCCCTTATCGCTAAGGAGGTTGAGCATATGTCCTAAGTAAGGGAGCCATCTTAGGGTTGGCAAGAGACTTGAATCTAGAGGGGCTCACAGGTATCCAGGGAGATGTCCCCAGCTGGTACCTTGGGCAACTGAGGAGAGGGAACCTGAAATGACCCTATCCTATACTGATGAATATCTCACATATCACCTTAGAACCTTCATCTGGCGATGGATTGAGATAGATACAGAGACTCAATTTGGAGCAAAGTTCTGAGCTCTTAAGGTCCGAATGAGGAGCAGAAGGAGGGAGAACATGAGCAAAGAAGTCAGAACCACGAGGGGTGCACCCACCCACTTTGACAGTGGAACTGATTTATTGGGAGCCCACCAAGGCCAGCTGGTTTGTGACTGAATAAGCATGCGTTGAAACTGGACTCTCTGAACATGGCGGACAATGAAGGCTGATGAGAAGCCAAGGACAATGGCACTAGGTTTCGATCCTAATACATGAACTGGCTTTGTGGGTGCTTAGCCTGATTGGATGCTCACCTTCCTTGACCTAGATAGAAGAACCTTGGTCTTCCCGCAGGGCAGGGAATTTGGACTGCTCCTCAGTATCGAGAGGGAGGGGGAATGGTGTGGGGGGAGGAGAAGAGGAGTGGGAATAGGGGGAGGGGAATGCGGGGAGGGGGCAATATTTGGGAGTAATGCGAGGGAAATCGGAAATGGGGAGCAGGTGGAAATTTTAATTAAAAAAGAATAAAAAGAAAAAAAGAAAACTATTTTATAACTTGGTAAATTATTTTTCTGTGTTTTTATCATGTGGCAGAGAGCTCTTCTGACTTGCTTGTAAATTTTTAAACAGTAAACTGTCTTCATTTGTTTAACGTAAGGATGGAACAACAAAAAAAGAAGTTAGATCAATGTTCCTTTTCTCTGTTCAAACTTTATTTTGAAAGATAATCATGTTCTTTTGAAAGTGTATTTGTTTCATGAAAAGCTTTAGCAAGAAATGCACATGATTCCTTGTAAAGAGACGCAGTTGTTTGAGACATGTCAAAGTATTGTTAAAAGTGATGTGTTCCCTTTGTCTGTACAAGCTTTACTTTGAAAGAGAATCACGTTCTTTTGAAAGTGTATTCATTTCATGAAAGCAATAGTAAGAAACACACATTTTTTTTTGTAAAGAGACACAGTTCTTTGAGACATGTCAAAGTATTGTTAGAAGTGATCTGTGTTCCATTTGTTTGTACAAGCTTTTCTTTGAAAGATAATCATGTTCTTTGAACGTGTACTCATTTCATGAAAAACTTAATAAGAAACACACATGTGTTTCTTCGTAAATCGAAGCAGTTGTTTGCAACATGACAAGTACTGTTAAAAGTGAGATTAGTGTTCCTTTTCTCTGTATAAGCTTTAATTTGAAAGATAATCATGTTCTTTTGAAAGTGTATTCATTTCATGAAAAGCTTTAGGGAGAAACACCCATGTGTTTCTTATTAAAGAGAAGCAGTTATTTCCGACATGTCAAAATATTCTTAGAAGTGAGATCAGTGTTTCTTTTCTTTGTACAAGCTTTACTTTGAAAGATAATTATGTTCTTTTGAAAGTGTATTCATTTCAGGAAAATCTTTATTAAGAAACACATATGTGTTTCTTTGTAAAGAAAAGCAGTCATTTGTGACATGTCAAAATATTCTTAGACGTGAGATTAGTGTTCCTTTTCTCTGTACAAGCTTTTGTTTGAAAGATAATCACGTTCTTTTGAAAGTGTATTCATTTCATGAAAAGGTTTAGTATGAAACGCACATGTTTCTTTGTAAGGAAAAGCTATTATTTGCGACATGTCAAAATATTTTTAGAAGTGAGATCTGTGTTCCTATTCTCTGTACAAGCATACCTTTGAAAGATAATCACGTTCATTTTAACGTGTATTCATTTCATGAAAAGCTTTAGTTAGAAACGAACAGGTGTTTGTCTCTAAGAGATGCAGTTTTTGCAATATGACAAAGTATTGTTAGAAGGGAGATCATATACCTTTTCTCTGTACAAGCTTTACTTTGAAGGATAATTATGTTCTTTTGAAAGTATATTTATATCATGAAAAGCTTTAGTAAGAAACGCACATGTGTTTCTCTGTAAAGGGAAGCAGTTGTTTGCTATATGTCAAAGGATTGTTAGAAGTGGGATCAGTGTTTCTCTTGTCTGTACAAGCTTTACTTTGGAAGGAAACATGTTCTTTTGAAAGTGTATTTATTCAAGAAAAGCTTTAGTAAGAAAGGCACATTTGTTTCTTTCTAAAGAGAAGCAGTCATTTGCGACATGTCAAAGTACTGTTACAAGTGAGATCAGTGTTCCTTTTTACTGTATAAGTTTAAATTTGAAAGATAATCACTTTCTTTTGAAAGTATATTCATTTCGTGAGAGGTGTTAGTAAGAAACACACTTTTTTTTAAAAGAGACCCAGTTTTTTGCGACATGTCAAAGTATTTTTAGAAGTGATCAGTGTTCCATTTGTCTGTACAAGCTTTAATTTGAAAGATAATCATGTTCTTTTGAAAATGTATTTATTTCATAAAAAGCTTTAGTCAGAAATGCACATATGGTTTTTTGCAAAGAAAAGAAGGCCTTTGCGACATGTCTAAATATTCTTAGAAGTGAGATCAGTGTTCCTTTCCTCTCTACAAGCTTTTCTTTGAAAGATAATCACGTTCTCTTGAAAGTGTATTCATTTCATGAAAAGTTTAGTAATAAATGCACATTTGTTTCTTTGTAAAGAGAATTAGTTGTTTGCGACATTTCAATGTACTTTAGAAGTGAGATCAGTGTTCCTTTTCTCTTTCCAACTTTACTTTGAAAGATAATCACGTTCTTGAGAAAGTGTATTCATTTCATGAAAAGCTTTAGTAAGAAAAGCACATGTGTATCTTTGTAAAGTAAAGCAGTCGTTTGCGACATGTCAAAATAATCTTAGAAGTGAGATGAGTGTTCTGTTCCTCTGTACAATCTTTTCTTTGCAAGATAATCACTTTCTTTGAAAGTATATTCATTTCATGAAAAGCTTACTAAGAAAGGCACTTGTCTTCCTTTGTAAAGAGAATCAGTTGTTTGCTACATGTCAAAGGATTGTTAGAAGTGAGATCAGTGTTTCTCTTATCTGTACAAGCTTTAATTTGAAAGATAATCACGTTCTTTTGAAACTGGATTAATTTCATGAAAAGCTTTAGTAAGAAAGGCACATGTGTTCTTTGTAAAGAGAAGCAGTCTTTTGCGACATGTCAAAGTAATGTTTGAAGTTAGATCAGTGTTCCTTTTCTCTGTAAAAGCTTTACTTTGAAAGATAATCACGTTCTTTTGAAAGTGTATTCATTTCATGAAAAGCTTTAGTAAGAAATGCACATGTTTCCTTGTAAAGAGACCCAGTTGTTTGAGACATGTCAAATTATTGTAAGAAGTGATCAGTGTTCCATTCATCTGTACAAGCTTTACTTTAAAAGATAATCATGTTCTTTTGAAAATGTACTCATTTTATTAAAAGCTTTAGTAAGAAACGCACATGTGTTTCTTTGTAAAGAGTAGCAGTTGTTTGTGCCAAGACAAAATATTGGTAGAAGTGAGTTCAGTGTTCCTTTTTTCTGTACAAGCTTTATTTTGAAAGATTGTTATGTTCTTTTGAAAGTGTATTCATTTCATGAAAAGCTTTAGTAAGAAACACACATGTGTTTCTCAATAAAAAGAAGGAGTCGTTTGTGACATGTCAAAGCATTGTTAGATATGAGAGCAGTATTCCTTTTCACTGTACAAGCTTTAGTTGAAAGATAATCATGTTCTTTTAAAGTGTATTCATTTCTTGAAAAGCTTTCGTAAAAAAGGCACATTTGTTTCTTTGAAAAATCAAGCAGTCATTTGCGACTTGTCAATGTACTGTTAGAGTGAGATCAGTGTTCCTTTTCTCCATATAAGCTTTATTTGAAAGATAATCACGTTCTTTTGAAAGTGTATTCATTTCATGAAAAGCTTTAGTAAGAAACGCACATGATTTTTGTAAAGAGACACAGTTCTTTGATACATGTCCAAATATTGTTAGAGTGATCAGTGTTTCGTTTGTCTGTACAAGCTTTACTTTTAAAGATAATCACATTCTTTTGAAAGTGTATTCATTTCATGAAAAGCTTTAGTAAGAAATGCACATGTTTCCTTGTAAAGAGACACAGTTGTTTGAGACATGTCAAATTATTGTTAGAAGTGATCAGTGTTCCATTCGTCTGTACAAGATTTACTTTAAAAGATAATCATGTTCTTTTGAAAATGTACTCATTTCATTTAAAGCTTTAGTAAGAAACGCACATGTGTTTCTTTGTAAAGAGAAGCAGTTGTTTGTGCCAAGTCAAAATATTGGTAGAAGTGAGTTCAGTGTTCCTTTTTTCTGTACAAGCTTTATTTTGAAAGATTGTTATGTTCTTTTGAAAGTGTATTCATTTCATGAAAAGCTTTAGTAAGAAACACACATGTGTTTCTCGATAAAAAGAAGGAGTCGTTTGTGACATGTCAAAGCATTGTTAGATATGAGAGTGGTATTCCTTTTCACTGTACAAGCTTTAGTTGAAAGATGATCACGTTCTTTGAAAGTGTATTCATTTCAGGAAAAGATTTAGTAAGAAACGCACATGATTTTTGTAAAGAGACACAGTTCTTTGATACATGTCCAAGTATTGTTAGAGTGATCAGTGTTTCGTTTGTCTGTACAAGCTTTACTTTTAAAGATAATCACATTCTTTTGAAAGTGTATTCATTTCATGAAAAGCTTTAGTAAGAAATGCACATGTATTTCTTTATAAAGAGAAGTTGTTTTCGACATTTCAAAGTACTTTAGAAGTGAGATCAGTGTTTCTTTTCTCTGTACAAGCTTTACTTTGAAAGATAATCATGTTCTTTTGAAAGTGTATTAATTTCATGAAAAGCATTAGTAAGAAATGCACATGTGTTTTTTGTAAAGAGAAGCAGTTGTTTGCACCAAGTCAAAATATTGTTAGAAGTGAGTTCAGTGTTCCTTTTCTCTGTTCAGGCTTTACTTTGAAAGACAGTTATGTTCTTTGGAAAGTGTATACATTTCATGAAAAGCTTTAGTAAGAAACACATATGTGTTTCTTGGCATAGAGAAGCAGTCATTTGCGACATGTCAAAGCATTGTTAGATATGAGAGCATTGTTCCTTTCTTCTGTACAAGCTTTAGTTTAAAGATAATCACGTTCTTTTGAAAGTGTATTCATTTCATGAAAAGCTTTAGTAAGAAAGGCATAATGGTTTCTTTGTAAAGACAAGCAGTCTTTTGCGACTTGTCAAAGTACTGGTAGAAGTGAGATCATTGTTCCTTTTCTCTGTATAAGCTTTATTTGAAAGATAATCACATTCTTTTGAAAGTGTATTCATTTCATGAAAAGCTTTATTAAGAAATGCACATGTTTTATGTAAAGAGACGTGTTTCTTTGAGACATATTAAAGTATTGTTAGAAGTGATCAGTTTTCTGTTTTTATATACAAGCTTTACTTTGAAAGATAATCACGTTCTTTTGAAAGTTTATTCATCTCATGAAAAGCTTTAGTGAGAAACGCACATGTGTTTTTGTAAAGAGAAGCAGTTGTTTCCACCAAGTCAAAATATTGTTAGAAGTGAGTTCAGTGTTCCTTTTCTCTGTACAAGCTGTAATTTGAAAGATAATAATGTTCTTTTCAGAGTGTATTCATTTCATGAAAAGCTTTAGTAAGAATCACACATGTGTTTCATGGTATAGAGAAGCAGTCGTTTGGGACATGTCAAAGCATTGTTAGATATGAGAGCAGTGTTCCTTTTCTCTGTAAAAGCTTTAGTTGAAAGATAATTATGTTCTTTTTAAAGTGTATTCATTTCATGAAAGCTTTAGTAAGAAAGGCACATTTGTTTCCTTGTAAAGAAAGCAGTCATTTGCGACATGTCAAAGTATTGTTAGAAGTGAGATCAGTGATCCTTTTCTTTGTACATGCTTTATTTTGAAAGATAATTTTGTTCTTTTGAAAGTTTATTAATTTCACGAAAGCTTTAGTAAGAACCGCACATGTGTTTCTTTGTAAAGAGAAGCAGACATTTCTAACATGTCAACGTACTGTTAGAAGTTAGATCAGTTTTTGCCCGGCAATCTTGTCTACTTCCCCTATCCAGGCAGATGACTGTACGATTTTCTTTGGGTTCACTTTCTTATTTTGCTTCTCTAGGAACAGAAATTATATGATCAATGTCCTTTATTTATGGCTAGAAACCTCTTTTTGGTTCTGGGATACCTCACTCAGGATAGTGTTTTCTATTTCCATCCATTTGCATGCAAAATTCGAGAAGTTATTGTTTTTTACCACTGAGTAGTACTCTAATGTGTATATGTTCCATACTTTCTTCATTCATTCCTCCATTGAAGGGCATCTAGGTTGTTTCCAGGTTCTGGCTATTACAAACAATGCTGCTATGAACATAGTTGAACAGATACTTTTGTCATATGATATGGCATCTCTTGGATATATTCCCAAGAGTGGTATTACTGGGTCTTGGGGTAGGTTGATCCCAAATTTCCTGAGAAATCGCGACACTGATTTCCAAAGTGGTTGTACAAGTTTGCATTCCCACCAGCAATGGATGAGTGTGCCCCTTCCTCCACAACCTCTCCAGCAAAGGCTATCATTTGTGGTTTTGATTTTAGCCATTCTGACAGCTGTAAGATGGTATCTCAAAGTTGTTTTAATTTGCATTTCCCTTATCATTAAGGAGGTTGAGCATATATCCTAACTAAGGGAGCCATCTTAGGGTTGGCAAGAGACTTGACTCTAGAAGGGCTCGCAGGTGTCCAGGGAGATGTACCCAGCTGGTAACTTGGGCAACTGAGGAGAGGGAACCTGAAATGACCCTATCCTATACTTATGAATATCTTACATATCACCTTAGAACCTTCATGCGGCGATGGATCGAGATAGACACAGAGACTCAAATTGGAGCAACGGTCTGAGCTCTTAAGGTCCAAATGAGGAGCAGAAGGAGGGAGAACATGAGCAAGGAAGTCAGGACCACGAATGATGCACCCACCCACTTTGACAGTGGAACTGATTTATTGGGAGCCCACCAAGGCCAGCTGGTCTGGGACTGAATAAACATGGGTTGAAACTGGACTCTCTGAACATGGTGGACATTGAAGGCCGATGAGAAGCCAAGGAGAATGGCACAAGGTTTCAATCCTAATACATGAACTGGCTTTGTGGGAGCTTAGCCTGTTTGGATGCTCACCTTCCTGTACCAAGATAGAAGGACCTTGGTCTTCCTTCAGGGCAGGGAATTTGGACTGCTCCTCAGTATCGAGAGGGAGGGGGAATGGTGTGGGTGGAGGAGTAGAGGAGTGGGGTTAGAGGGAGAGGAGTGCGGGGAGTGGGCAATATTTGGGAGGAGGGGGAGGGAAATCAGAAATGGGGAGCAGGTGGAAATTTTAATTAAAAAAGAATAAAAAGAAAAAAAGAAAACTATTTTATAACTTGGTAAATTATTTTTCTGTGTTTTTATCATGTGGCAGGGAGCTCTTCTGTCTTGCTTGTAATTTTTTAAACAGTAAAGTAGAATGTCTTCATTTGTTTAACCTAAGGATTAAACAACAAAAAAAGAAGTTAGATCAATCTTCCTTTACTCTGTTTAAACTTTATTTTGAAAGATAATCATGTTCTTTTGAAAGTGTATTCGTTTTATGAAAAGCTTTAGTAAGAAATGCACATGTTTCCTGGTAGAGAGACACAGTTGTTTGAGACATGTCAAAGTATTGTTAAAAGTGATAAGTGTTCCCTTTGTCTGTACAAGCTTTGCTTTGAAAGATAATCACGTTCTTTTGAAAGTGTATTCATTTCATGAAAAGCTTTAGTAAGAAACGCACATGTGTTTCTTTGTAAAGAGAAGCAGTTGTTTGCTACATGTGAAAGCATTGTTAGAACTGAGATCAGTGTTCCTTTTCTCAGTACAAGCTTTACTTTGAAAGATAATCGCGTTCTTTTGAAAGTTTATTAATTTCACGAATGCTTTAGTAAGAAACACACGTGTTTCTTTGTAAAGACAAGCAGTTGTTTGCTACGTGTGAAAGCATTGTTCGAACTGAGATCAGTGTTCCTTTTCTCAGTACAAGCTTTACTTTGAAAGATAATCTTGTTCTTTTGAAAGTTTATTAATTTCACGAAAGCTTTAGTAAGATACGCACATGTGTTTCTGTGTAAAGTCAAGAAGTTGTTTGCTACATGTGAAAGCATTGTTAGAACTGCGATCAGTGTTCCTTTTCTCAGTACAAACTTTACTTTGAAAGGTAGCTATGTTCTTTTGAAAGTGTATTCACTCATGAAAAGCTTTAGTAAGAAACACACATCTGTTTCTCGGTAAAGGGAAACATGTCAAAGCATTGTTAGATATGAGAGCAGTGTTCCTTTTCTCTGTGCAAGCTTTAGTTTAAAGATATTCACGTTCTTTTGAAATTGTATTCATTTCTTGAAAAGCTTTAGTAAGAAAGGCACATGTGTTTCTTTGTAAAGAGAAGCAGTCATTTGCGACATGTCAAAGTACTGTTAGAAGTGAGATCAGTGTTCCATTTGTTTGTACAAGCTTTTCTTTGAAAGATAATCATGTTCTTTGAAAGTGTACTCATTTCATGAAAAGCTTTAGTAAGAAACGCACATGTGTTTTTTGTAAAGCGAAGTGGTTGTTTGCAACATGACAAAGTATTGTTTAAAGTGAGATTGGTGTTCCCATTCTCTGTATAAGCTTTAATTTGAAAGATAATCATGTTCTTTTGAAAGTGTATTCATTTCATGAAAAGCTTTAGGAAGAAATACCCATGTGTTTCTTATTAAAAAGAAGCATTTTTTTCCGACATGTCAAAGTACTGTTAGAAGTGAGATCAGTGTTTCTTTTCTTTGTACAAGCTTTACTCTGGAAGATAATTACGTTCTTTTGAAAGTGTATTCATTTCAGAAAAATACACATGCATTTCTTTGTAAAGAAAAGCAGTCGTTTGTGACATGTCAAAATATTCTTAGACTTGAGATTAGTGTTCCTTTTCTCTGTATAAGCTTTTCTTTGAAAGATAATCAAGTTCTTTTGAAAGTGTATTAATTTCATGAAAAGGTTTAGTAAGAAACGCACATGTTTCTTTGTAAAGAAAAGCAATTATTTCCGACATTTCAAAATATTCTTAGAAGTGAGATCTGTGTTCCTCTTCTCTGTACAAGCTTTTCTTTGAAAGATAATCACGTTCATTTTAAAGTGTATTCATTTCATGAAAAGCTTTGGTAAGAAACGCACATGCTTCTTTGTAAAGAGATGCAGTTGTTTGAGACATGTCATAGTATTGTTAGAAGTGAGATCAGTGTTCCTTTTCTCTTTACAAGCTTTTCTTTGAAAGATACTCATGTTCTTTAGAAAGTATATTAATTTCATGAAAAACGTTTGCAAGTAATGCACATGTGTTTCTTTGTAATGTGAAGCAGTAGTTGGGGACATGACAAAGTATTGTTAAAAGTGCGATCACTTTTCCTTTTCTCTGTACAAGCTTTAATTTGAAAGTTAATCACATCCTTTGAAAGGGTATTCATTTCATGAAAAGCTTTAGTAAGAAACACACATATGTTTTTGTAAAGAGAAGCAGTTGTTTTCAACATATCAGAGTATTGTTTGAAGTGAGATCAGTGTTCTGTTTGTCTGTATAAGCTTTATTTTAAACGATAATCACGTTCTTTTGAAATTGTATTAATTTCACGAAATGCTTTACTAAGAAACGCACATGTGTTTCTCTGTAAAGAGAAGCTGTTGTTTGCGCCAAGTCAAAGTAGTGTTAGAAGTGAATTCAGTGATCCTTTTTTCTGTACAAGTTTTACTTTGAAAGGTAGTTATGTTCTTTTGAAAGTGTATTCACTTCATGTGTGTAAGAAACACACATCTGTTTCTCGGTAAAGAGAAACAGTCATTTGCGACATGTCAAAGCATTGTTAGATGTGAGAGCAGTGCTCCTTTTCTTTGTGCAAGCGTTAGTTTAAAGGTAATCACGTTCTTTTGAAATTGTATTCATTTCTTGAAAAGCTTTAGTAAGAAAGGCACATTTGTTTCTTTGTAAAGAGAAGCAGTCATTTGCGACATGTCAAAGTACTGTTAAAAGTGAGATCAGTGTTCCCTTTCTCTTTACAAGCTTTACTTTGAAAGATAATCAAGTTCTTTTGAAAGTGTATTCATTTCATGAAAACCTTTTGTAAGAAACGCACATCTGTTTCTTTGTAAAGAGAAGCTGTTGTTTGCGACATGGCAAAATATTGTTAGAAGTGTGATCAATGTTCCTTTTCTCTGTACAAGGTTTACTTTGAAAGATAATCACGTTCTTTTGAAAGTGTATTAATTTCATGAAAAGCTTTAAAAAGAAACACACAGGTGTTTCTTTGTAAAGAGACGCACTTGTTTGTGATATGACAAATTATTTTTAGAAGTGGGATCAGTAACCTTTTCTCTGTACAAGCTTTACTTTGAAGGATAATCATGTTCTTTTGAAAGTGTATTTATTTCATGAAAAGCTTTAGTAAGAATCGCACATGTGTTCCTTTGTAAAGAGAAGCAGTTGTTTGTGACATGTCAAGGTATTTTAGAAGTGAGATCAATGTTCCTTTTCTCTGTACAGGCTTTATTTTGAAAGATAATCACGATTTTTTGAAAGTGTATTCATTTCATGAAAAGCTTTAAAAGAAACGAATGTGTTTCTTTCTAAGGAGATGAAGTTGTTTGCGACATGTCAAGGTATTTTTAGAATTGAGATCAGTGTTCCGTTTTTCTGTACAACCTTTACTTTGAAAGATAATCAAGTTCTTTTGAAAGTGTATACATTTCATGAAAAGCTTTAGTAAGAATTGCACATGTGTTTCTTTGTAAAGAAAAGCAGTCATTTGTGACATGTCAAATTATTCTTAAATTGAGATCGGTGTTCCTATTTTCTGTACAAGCTTTTCTTTGTAAAATAATCACGTTCATTTTAAAGTGTATTCATTTCATGAAAAGCTTTAGTAAGAAATGCACATGTTTCTTTGTTTGAGACATGTCAAAATATTGTTAGAAGTGAGATCAGTGTTCCTTTTCTCTTTAGAAGCTTTTCTTTTAAAGATACTCATGTTCTTTGGAAAGTTTACTAATTTCATGAAAAACTTTTGTAAGTAACGTACATGTGTTTTTTTGTAATGCGAAGCAGTTGTTGGCACCATGAAAAGAATTGTTAAAAGTGCTATCACTGTTCCTGTTCTCTATACAAGCTTTATTTCAAAAGATAATCACGTTCTTTTGAAAGTGTATTCATTTCATGAAAAGTTTTAGTAAGAAACGCACATGAGTTTCTTTAAAGAAAAGCAGGCCTATGTGCCATGTCAAAATATTCTTAGAAGTAGAATCAGTGTTCCTTTTCTCTGTCCAAACTTTTCCTTGAAAGATAATCACGTTCTTTTGAAAATGTATTCATTTCCTGAAAAGCTTTAGTAAAAAACGTACATGTTTCTTTGTAAAGAGATGCATTTGTATGAGACATGTCAAAGTGTTCTTAGAAGTGATCCATGTTCCGTTTGTCTGTACAAGCTTGACTTTAAAAGATAATCATGTTCTTTTTAAAGTGTATCAATTTTATGAAAAGTTAAATGAGAAACAGACATGTATTTTTTTGTAAAGATAAGCAGTTGTTTGTGACACCTCAAAGTATTTTTAGAAGTGAGATCATTGTTCCTTTTCTTTGTACAAGCTTTACTTTGTAAGATAATCTCGATTTTTTGAAAGTGTATTCATTTCATAAAAAGTTTCAGTAAGAAATGAACATTTGTTTCTTTGTAAAGAGAAGAAGTTGTTTGCGACATTTCAAAGTATTCTTAGAAATGAGATCAGTATTCCTTTTATCTTTACAATCTTTAATTTGAAAGGTAATCAGGTTGTTTTGAATGTCTATTAATTTCATGGAAAGTTTTAGTAAGAAACGCACATGTCTTCCTTTGTAAAGAGAAGCAGTTGTATTGGACATGGCAAAGTATTGTTAGAAGTGAGATCAGTGTTCCTTTCCGCTGTACAAGCTTTATTTTGAAAAAAATCATGTTCCTTTAAAAGTGTATTGATTTCATGAAATGCTTGTAAGAAACGCACATGTATTTATCTATAAAGGAAGAACTTGATTGCGATATGTCAAAGTATTGTTAGAAGTGAGATCCGTGTTCCTTTTCTTGCTGCAAGCTTTACTTTTAAAGATAATAACGTTCTTTTGAAAGTGTATTCATTTCATGAAAAGCTTTAGTAAGAAACGCACATGTGTTTATTTGTAAAGCGAAACAGTTGCTTGCAACATGTCAAATTATTGTTAGAAGTGAGATCAGTGTTCCTTTTCTCTATACAAGCTTTAATTTGAAAGATAATCACGTTCTTTTGAAAGTGTATCCATTGCCTGAAAAGCTTTAGTAAGAAACGGACATGTTTCTTTATAAAGAGATGCAGTTGTTTGAGACATGTCAAAGTATTTTTAGAAGTGATCCATGTCCCATTTGTCTGTACAAGCTTTAATTTGAAAGATAATCACATTCTTTTGAAATGTATTAATTTCCTGAAAATTTTAATGAGAAACACACATGCGTTTCTTTGTAAAGATAACCATGCCTCTGTGCCATGTAAATATTCTTAGAAGTGAGATCAGTGTTCCTTGTCAATGTACAAGCTTTACTTTGTAAGATAATCACGTTCTTTTGAAATTGTATTAATTTCAAGAAAAGCTGTAGTAAGAAATGCACATCCATTTCTTTGTAAAGAGAAGTTGTTTGTGACATTGCAAAGTATTGTTAGAATTGAGATCAGTGATCCTATTCTCTTTACAATTTTACTTTGAAAGGTAATCACGTTGTTTTGAAAGTTTATTATTTTCAAGAAAAGTTTTAATAAGAAACACACATGTGTTTCTTTGCAAAGAGAAGCAGTTGTATGGGATCTGTCAAGTATTGTTAGAAGTTAGATCAGTGTTCTCTTTCTCTGTGTAAGCTTTACTTTGAAAAATAATCACATTCTTTTGAAAGTGTATTCATTTCATGAAAAGATTTAGTAGGAAACGCACATGTGTTTCCTTGTAAAGAAAAGCAGTCACACAGGAACTCCCGTCAGCCTTCTTGCCCTGAGGATTCGACCCCAGTGCCCAGGCAGGCTGAGATGAGTTGTGTTATGTGCCCAAGGAGCATATGTGTTTCTCACTAAAGCTTTTCATGAAATTAATACAGTTTCAAAAGAACGTGATTATCTTTCAAAGTAAAGGTTGTACAGAGAAAAGGAACACTGATCTCAGTTCTAACAATGCTTTGACACGTACCACAAAACTGCGTCTCTTTTCAGAGAAACTCATGTGTGTTTCTCACTAAAGCTTTTCATGAAATTAATACAGTTTGAAAAGAACGTGATTATCTTTCAATGTAAAGCTTGTACAGAGAAAGGGAACATTGACCTCAGTACAAACAACACTTTGACAAGTCACAAACAAGTGCTTGTCTTTACAAAGAAACTCATGTGTGTTTCTTACTAAACTTTCCTTAAATTAATAAACTCTCAAAAGAACGTGATTATATTTCAAAGTAAAGATTGTACAGGAAAAGGAACACTGATCTCAGTTCTAACATTGCTTTGACCCGGACCATAGAACTGCGTCTCTTTTCAGAGAAACACATATGCATTTCTCACTATAGCTTTTCATGAAATATATACAGTTTCAATAGAATGTGATTATCTTTCAAAGTAAAGATTGTACAGAGAAAAGGAACACTGATCTCAGTTCTAACAATGCTTTGACATCTACCAAACAACTGCTTGTCTTTACAAAGAAACACACATGCGTTTCTTACTAAATCTTTCCTTAAATTAATAAACTTTCAAAAGAATGTGATTATATTTCAAAGTAAAGCTTGTACAGAGAAAAGGAACAGTGATCTCAAATCTAATAATTCTTTCTCACATACCCAAAAACTGCGTGTCTTTACAAAGAAACACATGTGCGTTTCTTACTAAAGCTTTCCCTGAAATTAATATACTATCAAAAGAACGTGATTATCTTTCAAAGTAAAGCTTGTACAGAGAAAAGGAGCTCTGATCTCACTTGAAACAATACTTTTACAAGTCACAAACAAGTGCTTGTCTTTACAAAGAAACACATGTGCATTTCATACTAAAGCTTTCCTTAAATTAATAATCTTTTAAAAGAACATGGTTATCTTTCAAAATAAAGATTGTACAGAGAAAAGGAACACTGATCTTAGATCTAACAATGCTTTGACACTTACTAACAACTGCTTATCTTTAAAAAGAAACACACATGCATTTTTGCTAAAGCTTTGCTTGAAATTAATAAACCTTTAAAAGAACGTAATTATCTTTCAATGTAAAGCATTTAAAGAGAAAAGGAACACTGATCTCAGTTCTGACAATGCTTTGACACGTACCAAACAACTGCTTGTTGTTACAAAGAAATACATATGCGTTTCTTACAAAAGATTTCGTTAAATTAAGAAACTTTCAAAAGAACGTATTATCCTTCAAAGTAAAGATTATACAGAGAAAAGGAACACTAATCTCAGTTCGTTCTTACAATGCTTTGACATCTACCGAAAAATTGTTTGTCTTTACAAAGAAACACATGTGCGTTTCCTACTAAACCCTTCTTTGAAATTAATCAACTTTCAAAAGAATGTGATTATCTTTCAAGGTAAAGCTTGTATAGAGAAAGAGTACTGATCTCAATTCTAACAATACTTTGGACAAGTCACAAACAAGTGCTTGCCTTTACAAAGAAACACATGTGCCTTTCTTACTAAAGCTTTCGTTAAATTAATAAACTTTCAAAAGAACGTGATGATGTTTCAAAGTAAAGCTTGTACAGAGAAAAGGAACACTGATCTCAGTTCTAACAATGCTTTGACACATACTGAAAAACTGCTTCTTTACAACATAACACAGGTGCGTTTCTTTCTAATGCTTTCCTTAAATTAATAAACTTTCAAAAGAACGTGATTTTCTTTCAAAGTAAAGCTTGTACAGAGAAAAGGAACACTGATCTCAGTTCTAACAATTCTTTGACACGTACTGAAAAACTGCTTCTTTACAATGTAACACATGTGTGTTTCTTTCTAATACTTTACTTAAATTAATAAACTTTCAAAAGAACGTGATTTTCTTTCAAAATAAAACTTGTACAGAGAAAAGGAACACTGATCTCAGTTCTAACAATGCTTTGACACGTACCACAGTACTGCGCTTCTTTTCATAGAAACACATGTACGTTTCTCACTAAAACTTTTCATGAAATTAATACAGTTTCAAAAGAACATGATTATCTTTCAAAGTAAATATTGTACAGAAAAAAGGAACACTGATCTCACTACAAGCAATACTTTGACAAGTCACAAACAAGTGCTTGTCTTTTCATAGAAACACACGTGCCTTTCTTACTAACGCTTTCCTTAAATTAATAAACTTTCAAAAGAATGTGATTTTCTATCAAAGTAAAGCTTGTACAGAGAAAAGGATCATTGATCTAGGTTCTAACAATGCTTTCACACTTTCCACAAACTGCGTCTCTTTTCAGAGAAACACATGTGCGTTTCTCACTAAAGCTTTTCATTAAATTAATACAGTTTCAAAAGAACGTGGTTATCTTTTAAAGAAAAGATTGTACAGAGAAAAGGAACACTGATGTCAGTTCTTACAATACTTTGATATGTTGCAAACAACTGCTTGTCTTTACAAAGAAACACATGTGCGTTTCTTACTATAGTTTTCCTTGAAATTAATAAACTTTCAAAAGAACGTGATTATCTTTCAATGTAAAGCTTGTAGAGAGAAAAGGAATACTGATCTCAGTACAAACAATACTTTGACAAGTCCCACACAAGTCCTTGTCTTTCCAAAGAAACACATGTGCGTTTCTTACTAAAGCTTTTCTTAAATTAATAATCGTTAAACAGAATGTGATTATCTTTCAAAGTATAGATTGTACAGAGAAAAGGAACACCAATTTCAGTACTAACAATGCTCTGACACCTACCGAAAAGCTGCTTGTCTTTCTAAAGAAACACATGTGCCTTTTTTACTAAAGCTTTCCTTAAATTAATAAACGTTCAAAGGAATGTGATTTTCTTTAAAAGTAAAGCTTGTAAAGAGAGAAGGATCATTGATCGCAATTCTAACAATGCTTTGACACGTACCACAGAACTGCTTGTCTTTACAAAGAAACACATGTGCATTTCTTACTAAAGCTTTTCTTAAATTAGTAAACTTTCAAGAGAACGTGATTATATTTCAAAGTAAAGATTGTACAGAATATCTGATCTCGTTATCAGGAGAGCCATCTTTGGGGTGAGTGTTTGTCCCGCGGCAGCAACCCGGTACAGGGAACTCAGAAGTTTCTCATCCCCCCCATCCTTCCTGGGGTCCCTGCTGGGACTCTACTCCCTGCAGACTGCCTCTCTCTTCCTATCCCATCCAGCTAGCATCCAGAACCCTTCCCCCTTCTGCCCCCTTCCCTCTTTGGGCACATAACACCACTTAGCTCAGCCTGTCTGGGCATTGTGGGCAAACCCCAGGGCAAACAGGTGGGTGGGGGTTCCTTTGTTTCACTGGCCTGCATGCACCAAGCAAGGTAGGCGCTTTGTTTACGAACTACCCAACCAGCACTGAGATCTGATCTCGGCACGAGGAGAGCCATCATTGGGGTGAGTTTGTGACCCGCGGCAGCAGCCCGGGACAGGGGACTCAGAAGTTCCCCATCCTCCCCCATCCTTCCTGGGTTCCCTGCAGGGACTCTACTCCCCGCATACTGCCTCTCTCTTCCTATCCCACCCAGCATGCATCCAGAACCCTCCTCCCTTCTGCCCCCTTCCCTTTTTGGGCACATAACACCACCCTGCTCAGCCTGTCTGGGTGCTGGGGGTGAATCCTCAGGGAAAGCAGGTGGGCAGGAGTTCCTTTGTTACTCTGGCCTGCCTGCACCAAGCAAGGTAGGTGCTTTGTTTATGAACTACCCAACCAGCACAGAGAGCTAATCTTGGCACCAGGAGAGCCATCATTGGGCTCGGAGATCTGATATTGGCACCAGGAGAGACATAACTGGAGCACCAGGAGAACCATCACTGGGGAGTACCATCACTGGGAAGGTATATCAGTAGGCAAGGAGACCTGAGCCTGTAAAAGAAGATCCATAGGAGAGCATTCGG
This sequence comes from Chionomys nivalis, assembly GCF_950005125.1. Classification (NCBI taxonomy): domain Eukaryota; kingdom Metazoa; phylum Chordata; class Mammalia; order Rodentia; family Cricetidae; genus Chionomys; species Chionomys nivalis. The sequence continues at coordinate 70,332,616 of NC_080100.1, forward strand.
AGGAAGAGATGGGAAGGTGCCAATGCAAGAATTCACCCAACAATCTGAAAAATAATATGAAACCACCAGAACCCAGCGACCTCACAACAGGAGGACATGAACAACTTGATCATGAAGAAGTAGAAAAAATTAACTATATGAAAGTGATTGACACCCTTAAACAGCATGTAAAAATGCCCTTTTACAAATGGATGAGAAGTATAACAGAAAGTTTGAAGAATTGAGTAAATCAGTGAATGATACCCCAGGAAACCAAGGAAAAACAATCAAACAGATGATGGAAACAGTTCTAGACTTGAAAACTGAAATGGAGGCAAAGAAGAAAACACAAACAGAAGGCTAGCTGGACATGGAAAATCTAGGTAAACAAATAGAGACTACAGAAACAAGCATAACCAACAGAATACTAGAGATAGAAGAAAGAATCTCAGATTCTGAAGATACCATAGAGAAAATAAACATGCTGATCAAAGAAAACAGCAAGGCCAACAAACTCTCATCACAAAACATTCAGGAAATCTGGGACACAATAAAAAGACCAAACCTAAGAATAATAGGAGTAGAAGAAGGAGAAGAAGCGCAGCTCAACGGTCCAGAAAATATATTTAATAAAATTATAGAAGAAAACTTTCCCAACCTAAAGAAAGATATACCTATGAAGGTTAAAGAAGCATACAGAACACCAAATAGGCTGGATCTAAAAAAATCCCCTCGCCATATAATAATCAAAACACAAAACACACAGAACAAAGAAAGAATATTAAGAGCTGCAAAGGAAAAAGGTCAAGTTACTTATAAAGGTAAACCTATCAGACTTACACCTGAATTCTATATGGAAACCATGAAAGCCAGAAGGTCCTGGATAGATGTACTGCAGAAACTAAGAGACCATGGATGCAAGCCCAGACTACTATACCCAGCCAAGCTTTTGTTCAATATAAATGAAGAAAACAAAATTTTCCAGGATAAAAACAAATTTAAACAATACATAGCCACAAATCCAGCCTTACAGAAAGTAATAGAAGGAAAATCACTAATCAAGGAGTCCAACAATGACCACAATATCTCAGATATTTAGAGACCCTTCACCAGCGCAACTCAAAGAAGGGAAACACACAAAATTTACTACTAAAAAAACGACCGGAGTTAACAACCACTGGTCATTAATATCACTTAATGTCAATGGACTCAACTCACCTATAAAATGGCACAGACTAAGAGATTGGATATGAAAACAGGATCCAACATTCTGCTGTTTACAAGAAACACACCTCAACCACAAACACAGGCACTTACTCAGAGTAAAGGGTTGGGATAAGGCTTATCAAGTAAATGGACCTAAGAAACAAGCAGGTGTGGCCATACTAATTTCTAACAAAGTTGACTTCAAACTTAAATCAATCAGAAGAGATGGAGAGGGACATTTTCTACTCATAACAGGAACAATTCGTCAGGATGAAGTCTCAATCCTGAATAGATATGCCCCTAATATAAAAGCACCCACGTACGTAAAAGAAACATTGCTAAAACTCAAGGCGGCCATCAAACCGCACACATTAATAGTAGGAGACTTTAATACTCCTCTCTCACCAATGGACAGGTCAATTAGACAGGAACCTAACAGAGAAATAAGAAAATTAATGGAGGTAATGAATCAAATGGACTTAACAGACATCTATAGAATATTCTACCCAAATAGGAAAGAATATACCTTTTTCTCTGCAGTTCATGGAACTTTCTCGAAAATTGACCACATATTCGGTAACAAAGCAAACATCCACAGTTACAAAAAATATCAGTAACCACTTGTATCTTATCAGATCACCATGAATTAAAGCTAGAATTCAACAACAATGCTACCTCCAGAAAGCCTACCAACTCATGGAAACTGAACAGTCAACTACTGAACCATACCTGGATTAAGGAAGAAATAAAAAAAAAAATTAAAGTCTTCCTTGAAGTCAATGAAAATAAAGAAACCACATACTCAAACCTATGGGACACTATGAAAGCAGTCCTGAGACGAAAGTTCATAGCACTAAATGCCCACTTAAAGAAAACAGAGAAAGCACACATTGGAGACTTAACAGCCCACCTGAAAGCTCTAGAAAAACAAGAAGCAGACTCACCTAGAAGGGGTAGAAGACTGGAAATAATCAAACTGAGGGCTGAAATCAACAAAATAGAAACACAGAAAACAATCAAGGAATCAATGAAACAAAAAGCTGGTTCCTGGAGAAAATCAACACAATTGATGAACCGTTATCCAAACTAATCAAACAGCAGAGATAGAATTTGCAAATTAATTAAATCAGAAATGAAAAGGGGGACATAACCACAGACACAGAGGAAATTCAGAGAATCACTAGATCTTACTACAAAAGCCTGTATGCCACAAAACTGGAAAATGTAAAAGAAATGGACACTTTTTTAGATAAATACCATATACCAAAGTTAAACCAGGACCAGGTGAGCAACCTAAATAGACCTGTTAGGCGTGAAGAATTAGAAGCTGTTATCAAAAACCTCCCTTCCAAAAAAAGTCCAGGACCAGATAGTTTCAATGCGGAATTCTACCAGAACTTCCAAGAAGACCTAATACCTATACTCCTTAGTGTATTTCACAATATAGAAATAGAGGAGTCATTGCCAATTCCTTTTATGAAGCTACAGTAACTCTGATACCAAAACCACACAAAGACTCAACCAAGAAAGAGAATTATAGGCCAATCTCACTCATGAACATCGACGCAAATATCCTCAACAAAATACTGGCAAACCAAATCCAAGAACACATTAGAAAAATTATTCATTATGATCAAGTAGGCTTCATCCCAGAGATGCAGGGCTGGTTTAACATATGCAAATCTATCAATGTAATCCATCATATAAATAAACTGAAAGAAAAAAACCATATGATCATTTCATTAGATGCTGAAAAAGCATTTGACAAAATTCAACATCCCTTTATGATAAAAGTCTTGGAGAGTTTAGGGATAAAGGGGTCATACCTAAATATATTTAAAGGTATTTACAGCAAGCCGACAGCTAACATCAAATTAAATGGAGAGAAACTTAAAGCCATCCCACTAAAATCAGGAACACGCCAAGGCTGTCCACTCTCTCCATACCTCTTCAATATAGTCCTTGAAGTTTTAGTAATAGCAATAAGACAACATAAGGGGATCAAGCAGATTTGAATTGGAAAGGAAGAAGTTAAACTTGCATTATTTGCAGATGATATGATAGTGTACATAAGTGACCCCAAAAACTCCACCAAAGAACTCCTACAGCTGATAAACACCTTTAGCAATGTGGCAGGATACAAGATTAATTCGAAAAAATCACTCGCCCTCTTATACACAAAGGATATGGAAGCAGAGAGGGAAATAAGAGAATCATCACCTTTCACGATAGCTACAAACAGCATAAAATGTCTTGGGGTAACCCTAACCAAGGAAGTGAAAGATCCATTTGACAAGAACTTTAAGGCATTGTAGAAAGAAATTGAAGAGGACACCAGAAAATAGAGGAATATCCCCTGATCTTGGATTGGGAGGATCAACATAGTAAAAATGGCAATTCTACCAAAGGCAATCTATAGATTCAATGCAATCCCCATCAAGGTCCCATCAAAATTCTTCACAAATCTTGAGAGGACAATAATCAACTTTATATGGAAAAACAAAAAACCCAGGATAGCCAAAACAATCTTATACAATAAAGGAACTTCTGGAGGCACTACCATCCCTGACTTCAAACTCTATTTCAGAGCTACAGTAATGAAAACAGCGTGCTACTGGCATAAAAACAGAGAAGTCGACCAATGGAATTGTATAGAAGACCCGGATTTTAACCCACAAACCTATGAACACCTCATTTTCAATAAAGGAGCTAAAAGAACACAATGGACGAAAGAAAGCGTCTTCAACAAATGGTGCTGGCACAACTGGATGTCAACCTGTAGAAGAATGAAAATAGACCCATATCTATCACCATGCACAAAACTCAAGTCCAAATGGATCAAAGACCTCAATATCAATCTGAACACACTGAACCTGATAGAAGAGAAAATGGGAAGTACCCTACAACACATGGGCACAGGAGATTGCTTCCTATGTATAACCCCAACAGCACAGACATTAAAGGCAACATTGAATAAATGGGACCTCCTGAAACTGAGAAGCTTCTGTAAAGCAAGATCACTCTCACTAAGACAAAAAGGCAGCCTACTGACTGGGAGAAAATCTTCACCAACCCTGCAACAGACAAAGGTCTGATCTCCAAAATATATAAAGAACTCAAGAAACTAGACGTTAAAATGCTAAATAATCCAATTAAAAAATAGGCACTGATTTGAACAGAGAATTCTCAACGGAAGAAGTTCAAATGGCCAAAAGACACTTAAGGTCATGCTCAACCTCCTTAGCGATCAGAGAAATGCAAATCAAAACAACTTCGAGATATCATCTTACACCTATCAGAATAGCTAAAATCAAAAACACCAAGGATAGCCTTTGCTGGAAAGGTTGTGGAGAAAGGGGTACCCTCATCCATTGCTGGTGGGAATGCAAACTTGTGCAACCACTTTGGAAATCAGTGTGGTGGTTTCTCAGGAAATTTGGAATCAACCTACCCCTGGACCCAGCAATACCACTCTTGGGAATATACCCAAGAGATGCCCTATCATATGACAAAAGCATTTGTTCAACTATGTCCATAGCAGCATTGTTTGTAATAGCCAGAAACTGGAAACAACCTAGATGTCCTTCAATGGAAGAATGGATGAAGAAAGTGTGGAATATATATACATTAGAGTACTACTCTGCGGTAAAAAACAATGACTTCTCGAATTTTGCATGCAAATGGATGGAAATAGAAAATACGATCCTGAGTGAGGTAACCCAGACCCAAAAAGAAGATCATGGGATACACTCACTCATAATTGTTTTCTAGCTGTGTATAGCGGCCACTGAGTCTATAATTTGTGATCCTTAAGAAGCTAAATAAGAGGAACTTTCATCAGCGATGGATGGAGATAGAGACAGAGGCCCACACTGGAGTACCGGACTGAGTTCCCAAGGTCCTAACGAGGAACAGAAGGAGGGAGAACATGAGCAAGGAAGGCAGGACAACGAGGGGTGCACCCACCCACTGAGACAGTGGGTCTGATCTATTGGGAGCTCACCAAGGCCAGCTGGACTGTGACTGAAAAAGCATGGGATAAAACCGGACTCTCTGAACATGGTGGAGAATGAGAGCTGTTGAGAGGCCAAGGACAATGGCACGGGGTTTTGATCCTACTTCATATTCTAGCTTTGTGGGAGCCTAGACAGTTTGGATGTTCACCTTTCTAGACTTTGATGGAGTGGGGAGGACATTGGACTTTCCACAGGGCAGGGAACCCTGACTGCTCTTGGGGCTGGAGAGGGAGGAGAAGAGGAGTGGGGGGAGGGGGAGAGGGGCGGGAGGAGGGGGAGGAAAATGGGAGGCAGGGAGGAGGCAGAAAATTTTTTTTCAATAAAAAAATAAAAAAAAGAAAAGCAGTCATTTGGGACATGACAAAATACTTTAGAAGTGAGTTTAGTCTTCCTTCTATCTGTACAAGCTTTACATTGAAAGATAATCACGTTCATTTGAAAGTGTATTAATTTCATGAAATGCTTTAGGAAGAAATGGACATGTATTTCTTTGTAAAGAGAAGCATTCGTTTGCAACCTGTCAAAGTATTGTTAGAAGTGAGATCAGTGATCCTTTTCTCTGTACAGGCTTTATTTTAAAAGATAATCACATTCTTTTGAAAGTGTACTCATTTCATGAAAAGCTATAAGAAACGCATATGTTTCCTTTTAAAGAGACGCAGTTGACAGCGACATGTCAATGTATTGTTAGAAGTGATCAGTGTTCCATTTGTCTGTACAATCTATACTTTGAAAGATAATCACATTCCTTTGCAAGTGTATTAATTTCATGAAAAGCTTTAGTATGAAATGCGCATGTATTTCTCTGTAAAGAGCAGCACTTGTTTGCGACATGTCAAATTATTATTAGAAGTGAGATGAGCGTTCCTTTTCTCTGTGCAAGCTTTAGTTTGAAAGATAATCATGTTCTTTTGAAAGTGTATTCATTTCAGGAAAAGTAAAGTTAGAAACGCACATGTTTCTTTGTAACGAGATGCAACTGTTTGATACGTTTCAAAGTATTGTTAGAAATGATCCTTGGGGGTCCAAATGAGGAGCAGAAGGAGGGAGAACATGAGCAAGGAAATCAGGACCACGAGGGATGCACCCACCCACTGTGACAGTGGAACTGATTTATTGGGAGCCCACCAAGGCCAGCTGGTCTGGGACTGAATAAGCATGGGTTGAAACTGGACTCTTTGAGCATGGCGGACAATGAAGGCTTATGAGAAGCCTAGGACAATGGCACTAGGTTTCCATCCTAATACATGAACTGGCTTTGTGGGAGCTTAGCCTGTTTAGAAGCTCACCTTCCTGGACATAGATAGAAGACCTTCTTCTTCCCGCAGGGAAGGGAATATCGACTGCTCTTCAGTATCGAGAGGGAGGGGGAATGGTGTGGGGGGAGGAGAAGAGGAGTGGGAATAGGGGGAGGGCAGTGGGGGGAGGAAGCAATATTTGGGAGGAGGGGAGAGAAATGGGAAACGAGGAGCAGGTAGAAATTTTAATTAAAAAAGAATAAAAATAAAAATTAAAAAAAAATCAAAAAAAAAAAAGAAATGATCCTTGTTCAGTTTGTCTGTACAAGCTTTACTTTGAAAGATAATCATGTTCTTTTGAAAGTATATTTCATGAAATGTTTATGAGAAACTCATATGTGTTTCTTTGTAAAGATAAGCAGTCGTTTGCAACATGAAAATTATTTCTAGAATTGAGATCAGTGTTCCTTTTATCTGGACAAGCTTTATTTTGAAAGATAATCACTTTCTTTGAAAGTGTATTAATTTCATGAAAAGCTTTAGTGAGAAATCTCATGTGTTTCTCTGAGGAGAGACACAGTTCTATGATACCTGTCAAACCATTGTTAGAACTGCGATCAGTGTTCGTTTTGTCTGTACAAGCTTTTCTTTGAAAGATAATCACGTTTTTTTTTAAAGTGCATAAATTGCATGAAATGCTTTAGAGAGAAATGCTCATTTGTTTCTTTGCCAAGAAAACTAGTTGTTTGGGACATGTCTAATAATTGTTAGAAGTGAGATCAGTATTCCTTTCCTCTGTACAAGCTTTACTTTGAAAGATAATCATGTTCTTTTGAAAGTGTATTATTATCATGAAAAGCTTCAGAAAGAAACGCACATGTGTTTCTTTGAAAGACAAGCAGTTGTTAGAGACATGTCAAAGTATTGTTAGAAGTAAGATCAGTGTTCTTTTTCTCTGTGCAAGCTTTACTTTGAAAGATAATTGTGTTATTTGAAAGTGTATTAATTTCATGAAAGTCTTCAGTAAGAATCTCACATGTGTTTATTTGTAAATGCAAGCATTTTTGGGGAACATGTCAAAGTATTGTTAGATGTGAGATCACTGTTCCTTTTCTCTGAACAAGTATTAATTTGAAAGATAATCATGTTCTTTTGAAAGTGTAGTAATATCATGAAACGCTTAAGTAAGAAACGCACATGAGTTTCTCTGAAAAGAACACTGTTCTGTCGTATGTGTCAAAGGATTGTTAGAACTGAGATCAGTGTTTCTTTTGTCTGTACAAGCATTACTTTGAAAGATCATTATGTTCTTTTGAAAGTGTATTAATATCATAAAAAGCTTTAGTGAGGAAAACATATGTGTTTCTCTGAAAAGAGACATAGTTCTGTGGTTCATGTCAAAGCACTGTCAGAAGTGTGATCAGTGTTCCTTTATTCTGTACAAGCTTTAATTAGAAATATAATCACATTCTTATGAAAGTATATTAATTTCATGAAACTTTTAGTGGGAAAGACACATTTGTTTCTTTGCCAAGTCAAGAAGAAGTTTGGGACATGTCAAAGTATTGTTAGAAATAAGATCCGTGTCCCTTTTCTCTGTAGAAGCTTAATTTGAAAGATAATCACGTTTCTTATTAAGTGTATATATTGCATTAAAAGTTTTAGTGAGAAATGCACATTTGTATCTTTGGAAAGAGAAGCAGTTGTTTGGGACATGTCAAAGTTTTGTTAGAAGTGAGTTCAGTGTTCCTTTTCTCAGAACAAGCATTACTTTGAAAGAAAATCATGTTCTTTTGAAAGATTATTAATTTCAAGTAAATCGTTAGTAAGAAACACATATGTGTTTCTTTGTAAAGACAAGCAGTTGTTTCGGAATGTCAAAGTGTTGTTAGAACTGAGATCAGTGTTCCTTTTCTTTGTACAAGCATTAATTTGAAAGATAATCATGTTCTTTTGAAAGTGTATTAATTTCATTGAAAGCTTTATTGAGAAATGCACATGTACATCTCTGTAAAGAAACCCAGAACTGTGGTACGTGTCAAAGTATTTTTAGAAGTGAGATCTGTGTTCCTTTTCTCTGTTAAATCTATACTTTGAAAGATAATCACGTTCTTTGAAAGTGTATTAATTTCACGGAAAACTTTAGTGATAAATGCACATGTGTTTCTTTGTAAAGACAAGCAGTTGTTTGCAACATCAAAGTATTGTTAGAAGTGAGATCAGTGTTCCTTTTCTCTGTACAAGCTTTAGTTTGAAAGACAATCACGTTCAATGCTTTAGTGAAGAATGCACATGTGTTTCTCTAAAAAGAGACGCAGTTCAGTGGTACGTGTCAAAGCATTGGTAGAACTGAGACCAATGTTCCTTTTCTCTGTATAAGCTTTACTTTGAAAGATAATCACGTTTTTTATAAAGTGTATAAATTGCATTAAAAGTTTTAGTGAGAAACGCACATTTGTATCTTTGCCAAGAGAAACAGTTGTTTGGGACATGTCAAAGTATTTTTTAGAGTGAGATCAGTGTTAGTGACAGTGTCCTTTGCTTTACAGAAGCTACTCAGTTTCAGGAGGTCCCATTTATTCAATGTTGTCCTTAATGTCTGTGCTGCTAGGGATAAACATAGGAAGTGATCTCCTGTACCCATATGTTGTAGAGTACTTCCCACATTTTCTTCTATCAGGTTCAGTGTGTTCAGACTAATATTGAGGTCTTTAATCCATTTGGACTTGAGTTTTGTGCATGGTGATAGATAAGACAAAAAGGCAACCCACTGACTGGAAGAAGATCTTCACCAACCCTGCAACAGACAAAGGTCTGATCTCCAAAATATATAAAGAATAAAGAAACTAGACTTTAAAATGCTAATGAACCCAATAAAAATGGGGCACTGATCTGAACAGAGAATTATCAACAGAAGAAATTCAAATGGTTAAAAGAGACTTAAGGTCATGCTCAACCTTCTTAGCGATAAGAGAAATGCAAATTAAAACAACTTTGAGATACCATCTTACAGCTGTCAGAATGGCTAAAATCAAAAACACCAATGACAGCCTTTGCTGGAGAGGTTGTGGAGAAAGGGGCACACTCATTCATTGCTGGTGGGAATGCAAACTTGTGCAACCACTTTGGAAATCAGTGTGGCGATTTCTCAGGAAATTTGGGATCAACCTACCCCAAGATCCAGTAATACCACTATTGGGAATATACCCAAGAGATGCCACATCAAATGACAAAAGTATCTGTTCAACTATGTTCATAGCAGCATTGTTTGTAATAGCCAAAACCTAGAAACAACCTAGATGCCCTTCAATGGAGGAATGGATGAAGAAAGTGTGGAATATATACATATTAGAGTACTACTCAGCGGTAAAAAAAAATGACTTCTCGAATTTTGCGTGCAAATGGATGGAAATAGAAAACACTATCCTGAGTGAGGTATCCCAGACCCAAAAAGAGGAACATGGGATGTACTCACTCATAATCGGTTTCTAGCCATAAATAAGGGACATTGAGCATATAATTTGTGATCCTAGAAAAGCTAAATAAGAAAGTGAACCCAAAGAAAATCATATAGTCATCCGCCTGGAGAGGGGAAGTAGACAAGATTGCAGGGCAAAAACTGGGAACTTGCGGGTGAGATGGCAGGGGGCAAAGGGGAAATGGGATGAGAAACATGAGAAGGGGAGGATGGGAGGAGCTCGGGGGATTGGGATGGTTGGGATATAGGAAGGGAGGATACGGGAGCAGCGAAGTATATATCCTAACTAAGAGAGCCATCCTAGGGTTGGCAAGAAACTTGACTCTAGAGGGGTTAGCAGGTGTCCAGGGAGATGTCCCCAGCTGGTACCTTGGGCAACTAAGGAGAGGGAACCTGAAATGACCCTATCCTATACTGATGAATATCTTGCATATCACCTTAGAACCTTCATCTGGCGATGGATTGAGGTAGAGACAGAGTCTCAATTTGGAGCAACGGTCTGAGCTCTTTTTTTTTTTTTTTTACTTATTTATTTATTTTTATTCTTTTTTAATTAAAATTTCCACCTGCTCCCCATATCCCATTTCCCTCCCCTCCTCCCAAATATTGCCCTCCCCCCACTTCCCTCCCCCTATCCCCACTCCTCTTCTCCTCCCCCCACTCCATTCCCCCTCCCTCTCGATACTGAAGAGCAGTCCAAATTCCCTGCCCTGCGGGAAGACCAAGGTCCTTCTATCTACGTCCAGAAAGGTGAGCGTCCAAACAGGCTAAGCTCCCACAAAGCCAGTTCATGTATTAGGATCGAAACCTAGTGCCATTGTCCTTGGCTTCTCATCAGTCTTCATTGACCGCCATGCTCAGAGAGTCCGGAATCAACCCATGCTTATTCAGTCCCAGACCAGCTGGCCTTGGTGGGCTCCCAATAAATCAGTTCCACTGTCACAGTGGGTGGGTGCATCCCTCGTGGTCCTGATTTTTTGCTCATGTTCTCCCTCCTTCTGCTCCTCATTTGGACCTTAAGAGCTCAGACCGTTGCTCCAAATTGAGACTCTGTCTCTACCTCGATCCATCGCCAGATGAAGGTTCTAAGGTGATATGCAAGATATTCATCAGTATAGGATAGGGTCATTTCAGGTTCCCTCTCCTTAGTTGCCCAAGGTACCAGCTGGGGACATATTCCTGGACACCTGCGAACCCCTCAAGAGTCAAGTCTCTTGCCAACCCTAAGATGGCTCCCTTAGATAGGATATATACTTCGCTGCTCCCGTATCCATCCTTCCTATATCCCAACCATCCCAATCCTCCGAGCTCCTCCCATCCTCCCCTTCTCATATTTCTCATCCCATTTCCCCTTTGCCCCATGCCACCTCACCCGCAAGTTCCCAGTTTTTGCCCTGGAATCTTGTCTACTTCCCCCTCTTCATGCGGATGACTATATGATTTTCTTTGGGTTCACTTTCTTATTTAGCTTCTATAGGATCACACATTATATGCTTAATGTCTTTTATTTTATGGCTAGAAACCGATTATGAGTGAGTACATCCCACGTTCCTCTTTTTGAGTCTGGGATACCTCACTCAGGATAGTGTTTTCTATTTCCATCCATTTGCACGCAAAATTCGAGAAGTCATTGTTTTTTACTGCTGAGTAGTACTCTAATATGTATATATTCCACACTTTCTTCATCCATTCCTCCATTGAAGGGCATCTAGGTTGTTTCCAGGTTTTGGCTATTACAAACAATGCTGCTATGAACATAGTTGAACAGATACTTTTGTCATTTGATGTGGCATCTCTTGGGTATATTCCCAATAGTGGTATTACTGGATCTTGGGGTAGGTTGATCCCAAATTTCCTGAGAAATCGCCACACTGATTTCCAAAGTGGTTGCACAAGTTTGCATTCCCACCAGCAATGAATGAGTGTGCCTCTTTCTCCACAACTTCTCCAGCAAAGGCTATCATTGGTGTTCTTGATTTTAGCCATTCTGACAGGTGTAAGATGGTATCTCAAAGTTGTTTTAATTTGCATTTCCCTTATCGCTAAGGAGGTTGAGCATGACCTTAGGTGTCTTTTGGCCATTTGAATTTCTTCTGTTGAGAATTCTCTGTTCAGATCAGTGCCCCATTTTTTTATTGGGTTCATTAGCATTTTAAAGTTTAGTTTCTTGAGTTCTTTATATATTTTGGTGATCAGACCTTTGTCTGTTGCAGGGTTGGTGAAGATCTTCTCCCAGTCAGTGGGTTGCCTTTTTGTCTTAGTGACAGTGTCCTTTGCTTTACAGAAGCTACTCAGTTTCAGGAGGTCCCATTTATTCAATGTTGCCCTTAATGTCTGTGCTGCTGGGGATAAACGTAGGAAGTGATCTCCTGTACCCATATGTTGTAGAGTACTTCCAACTTTTTCTTCTATCAGGTTCAGTGTGTTCAGACTAATATTGAGGTCTTTAATCCATTTGGACTTGAGTTTTGTGCATGGTGATAGATATGGATCTATTTTCATTCTTCTACACGTTGACAACCAGTTCTGCCAGCACCATTTGTTGAAGATGCTCTCTTTTTTCCATTGAATACCTTTAGCTCCTTTATCAAAAATTAGGTGTTCATAAGTTTGTGGGTTAAAATCAGGGTCTTCTACTCGGTTCCATTGGTCGACTTCTCTGTTTTTATGCCAATACCAAACTGTTTTCAATACTGAGGCTCTGTAATAGAGTTTGAGGTCAGGGATGGTAATGCCTCCAGATGATCCTTTATTATATAAGATTGTTTTGGCTATCCTGGGTTTTTTGTTTCTCCATATAAAGTTGATTATTGTCCTCTCAAGATCTGTGAAGAATTTTGATGGGATTTTGATGGGGATTGCATTGAATCTATAAATTGCCCTTGGTAGAATTGCCATTTTTACTATGTTGATCCTCCCTATCCAAGAGCAAGGGAGATCCTTCCATTTTCTGGTATCCTCCTCAATTTCTTTCTTCATTGACTTAAAGTTCTTGTCAAATAGATCCTTTACTTCCTTGGTTAGGGTTACCCCAAGATATTTTATGCTATTTGTGGCTATCGTGAAGGGTGATGCTTCTCTGATTTCCATCTCTGCCTCCTTATCCTTTGTGTACAGGAGGGCAACTGATTTTTTGGAATTGATCTTGTATCCTGCAACGCTACTAAAGGTGTTTATCAGCTGAAGGAGTTCTTTGCTGGAGTTTTTGGGGTCGCTTATGTACACTATCATATCGTCTGCAAATAATGAAAGTTTAACTTCTTCCTTTCCGATTTGAATCCCTTTGATCCCCTTATGTTGTCTTATTGCTATTGCTAGAATTTCAAGCACTATATTAAAGAGGTATGGAGAGAGTGGACAACCTTGTCGTGTTCCTGATTTTAGTGGAATAGCTTTGAGTTTCTCTCCATTTAATTTGATGTTAGCTGACGGCTTGCTATAAATAGCTTTTATTATAGTTAGGAACGACCCTTGTATTCCTAATCTCTCTAAGACCTTTATCATAAAGGGATGTTGAATTTTGTCAAATGCTTTTTCAGCATCTAATGAAATGATCATATGGTTTTTTTCTTTCAGTTTATTTATATGATGGATTACATTGATAGATTTTCGTATGTTGAACCAGCCCTGCATCTCTGGGATGAAGCCTACTTGATCATAATGGATAATTTTTCTGATGTGTTCTTGGATTCGATTTGCCAGTATTTTATTGAGTATTTTTGCGTCGATGTTCATGAGTGAGATTGGCCTGTAGTTCTCTTTCTTGGTTGTGTCTTTGTGTGGTTTTGGTATCAGAGTAACTTCAGCTTCATAAAAGGAATTTGGCAATGACTTCTCTGTTTCAATATTGTGAAATACATTAAGGAGTATAGGTATTAGGTCTTCTTGGAAGTTCTGGTAGAATTCTGCATTGAAGCCATCTGGACCTGGGCTTTTTTTGGTGGGGAGGTTTTTTATAACAACTTCTAATTCTTCGCGACTAACAGGTCTATTTAGATTGTTCACCTGGTCCTGGTTTAACTTTGGTATATGGTACTTATCTAAAAAAGTGTCCATTTCTATAACATTTTCCAATTTTGTGGCATACAGATTTTTGTAGTAAGATCTAATGATTCTCTGAATTTCCTCTGAGTCTGTGGTTATGTCTCCCTTTTCGTTTCTGATTTTGTTAATTTGCGTATTCTCTCTCTGCCGTTTGATTAGTTTGGATAGGGGTTTATCAATCTTATTGATTTTCTCCATGAACCAGCTTTTTGTTTCATTGATTCTTTGGATTGTTTTCTGTGTTTCTATTTTGTTGATTTCAGCCCTCAATTTGATTATTTCCAGTCTTCTACTTCTCCTAGGTGAGTCTGCTTCTTTTTTTTCTAAAGCTTTCAGGTGGGCTATTAAGTCTCCAATGTGTGCTTTCTCCGTTTTCTTTAAGTGGGCACTTAATGCTTTGAACTTTCCTCTTAGCACTGCTTTCATAGTGTCCCATAGGTTTGAGTATGTTGAGTCTTCGTTTTCATTGAATTCAAGAAAGACTTTAATTTCTTTCTTTATTTCTTCCTTGATCCAGGTGAGGTTCAGTAGTTGACTGTCCAGTTTCCATGAGTTCATAGGCTTTCTGGGGATAGCATTGTTGTTGAATTCTAACTTTAATCCATGGTGATCTGATAAGACACAGGTGGTTACCGATATTTTTTTGTAACTGTGTAAGTTTGCTTTGTTACCGAGTATGTGGTCTATTTTCGAGAAGGTTCCATGAGCTGCAGAGAAGAAGGTATATTCTTTCCTATTTGGGTGGAATGTTCTATAGATGTCTGTTAAGTCCATTTGATTCATTACCTCCCTTAATCCTCTTATTTCTCTGTTAGGTTTCTGTTTGATTGACCTGTCCATTGGTGAGAGAGGAGTGTTGAAATCTCCTACTATTAGTGTGTGTGGTTTGATGACTGCCTTGAGTTTTAGTAACGTTTCTTTTACATAAGTGGGTGCTTTTATATTAGGGGCATATATATTCAGGATTGAGATTTCATCCTGGTGAATTGTTCCTGTTATGAGTAAAAAATGTCCATCTCCATCTCTTTTGATTGATTTTAGTTTGAAGTCAACTTTCTTAGAAATTAGTATGGCCACACCTGCTTGTTTCTTAGGTCCGTTTGCTTGATAAACCTTTTCCCAGCCCTTTACTCTGAGTAGATGTCTGTCTTTGTGGTTGAGGTGTGTTTCTTGTAAGCAGCAGAATGTTGGATCCTGTTTTCGTATCCAATCTCTTAGCCTGTGCCTCTTTATAGGTGAGTTGAGTCCATTGATATTTAGTGATATTAATGACCAGTGGTTGTTAACTCCGGTCATTTTTCCTTTCTTTCTTTCTTTCCTTTGGTAGTAGAGTTTGTGTGTTTCCCTTCTTCATGTTGTGCTGGTGAAGGGTCTTTAGATGTCTGAGTTATTGTGGGCATTGTTGGACTCCTTGGTTTGTGATTTTCCTTCAATTACTTTCTGAAGGGCTGGATTTGTGGCTACATATTGTTTAAATTTGTTTTTATCCTGGAAAACTTTGTTTTCTCCATTTATAGTGAACGAAAGCTTGGCTGGGTATAGTAGTCTGGGCTTGCATCCATGGTCTCGTAGTTTCTGCAGTATATCTATCCAGGACCTTCTGGCTTTCATGGTTTCCATAGAGAAATCAGGTGTAAGTCTGATAGGTTTACCTTTATAGGTAACTTGACCTTTTTCCTTTGCAGCTCTTAATATTCTTTCTTTATTCTGTATGTTTTGTGTTTTGATTATTATATGACGAGGAGATGTTTTTTTTTGATCCAGTCGATTTGGTGTTCTGTATGCTTCTTGGACCTTCAAAGGAATATCTTTCTTAAGGTTGGGAAAGTTTTCTTCTATAATTTTATTAAATATATTTTCTGGACCATTGAGCTGTACTTCTTCTCCTTCTTCTATCCCTATTATTCTTAGGTTTGGTCTTTTTATTGTGTCCCAGATTTCCTGAATGTTTTGTGATGAGAATTTGTTGGTTATGCTGTTTTCTTTGATGAGAGTGTTTATTTTCTCTATGGTATCTTCAGTGTCTGAGATTCTTTCTTCTATCTCTTGTAATCTGTTGGTGGTACTTGTCTCTGTAGTTCCTGTTCCTTTATTCAAATTTTCCATCTCCATCCTTCCCTCGGTTTGTGTTTTCTTTATTACTTCCACTTCGTTCTTCAAGTCTTGAACCGTTTCCCTTACCTGTTTGATTACTTTTTCTTGTTTCTCTTGGTTTTCTTGGGTATCTTTGAGATATTTATTCATTTCCTCTACCTTTTTGTTTGTAATCTCTAATTGGTTGTGGCAGTTTTTCACCTCCTGTTTAAGGTCCTCTATTATTTTCATAAAATTCACTTTTGAGTCGAATTCTTCTAATTCTTCTGTATTAGGGTTTAGACTTCTCATTTCGGGATTCCTGGATCCTGGTGATGTCACGTTGCCTTTCAAGTTGTTGGGGGAATTCTTGCATTGGCGCCTGCCCATCTTTTCCTTCAAATGGAGCCAGGAGAGGCCTGATGTCTTGGACCAGTCTTTGCTTGACTAACTCTCTAGGTGTATCTCCTCAGTGTAGGGGCAGGAACCGTTCCCTTCCAGGTGAACTCCTCAACACCAAAACATGGATGCGTGGTATTCCAATGACCCGCGTAAAGAAGGCCGAATGCAAGGGGTCGGGCGGGGTCCAGTAGAACACAGGCGACACTGCAGTACAAGCTGGAGGTGCCTGCGCTCCCTTTCGGGGGTTGCTGAGGCCTGCCCACTGCTCTGGTTGGGTAGCCTTAGTGTAGGGGCGTTTGTGCTCTCTACCGGGACCGTCCGCCCCAGGATAGCACACACTCACCCGTCCCGATGAAACTTCTTGGCACCTACACAGGAACTCCTGGATGCCCCAATGAGCCAGGGACTAATGGAAGTAGGGCGCAGGCAGAGCAGGTCCAGCAGATCACAGCAGAGACTGCAGCCCCAGCAGCAGGGGCCCGCTTTCCCTGGCGGGGACCTTGAGGCCTGCCCTCTGGTCAGGGACTCACTGCTCTGGGTTGGTAGCCTTAGTGAAATGGCAGGAAACTGTTCCACAGCTAAGGACCTTGCAGACAAGGCAGGTTTGGGGGTGGGGGTGGGGGCGGGTGTGTAGGAGAGCAAGCCCTGCAGCAGGAGCTGGGGGAGGGGTGTTTGTGCTCTCTACCGGGACAGTCCGCCCCAGGATAGCACACACTCACCCGTCCCGATGAAACTTCTTGGCACCTACACAGGAACTCCTGGATGCCCCAATGAGCCAGGGACTAAGGGAAGTAGGGCGCAGGCAGAGCAGGTCCAGCAGATTACAGCAGAGACTGCAGCCCCAGCAGCAGGGGCCCGCTTTCCCTGGCGGGGACCTTGAGGCCTGCCCTCTAGTCAAGAACTCACTGCTCTGGGTTGGTAGCCTTAGTGAAATGGCAGGAAACTGTTCCACAGCTAAGGACCTTGCAGACAAGGCAGGTTTGGGGGTGGGGGTGGGGGCGGGTGTGTAGGAGAGCAAGCCCTGCAGCAGGAGCTGGGGGAGGGGTGTTTGTGCTCTCTACCGGGACAGTCCGCCCCAGGATAGCACACACTCACCCGTCCCGATGAAACTTCTCGGCACCTACACAGGAACTCCTGGATGCCCCAATGAGCCAGGGACTAAGGGAAGTAGGGCGCAGGCAGAGCAGGTCCAGCAGATCACAGCAGAGACTGCAGCCCCAGCAGCAGGGGCCCGCTTTCCCTGGCGGGGACCTTGAGGCCTGCCCTCTGGTCAGGGACTCACTGCTCTGGGTTGGTAGCCTTAGTGAAATGGCAGGAAACTGTTCCACAGCTGACGGTCTGAGCTCTTAAGGTCCAAATGAGGAGCAGAAGGAGGGAGAACATGAGCAAAAAATCAGGACCACGAGGGATGCACCCACCCACTGTGACAGTGGAACTGATTTATTGGGAGCCCACCAAGGCCAGCTGGTCTGGGACTGAATAAGCATGGGTTGAAACTGGACTCTCTGAGCATGGCAGACAATGAAGGCTGATGAGAAGCCAAGGACAATGGTACTAGGTTTCAATCCTAATACATGAACTGGCTTTGTGGGTGCTTAGCCTGTTTAGACACTCACCTTCCTGGACATAGATAGAAGACCTTCGTCTTCCTGCAGGGCAGAGAATTTGGACTGCTCTTCAATATCGAGAGGGAGGGGGAATGGTGTGGGTTGAGGAGAAGAGGAGTGGGGATAGGGGGAGGGGACTAGGGGGAGGGGGCAATATTTGGGAGGAGGGGAGGGAAATGGGAAATGGGGAGCAGGTGGAAATTTTAATTAAAAAAGAATAAAAATAATAATAATAAAAAAGAAGTGAGATCAGTGTTACTTTTCTTGGTACAAGCTTTACTTTGAAAGATAATCATGTTATTTTGAAAGTATAGTAATTTCATGAAATTCCTTAGTGAGAAACACACATATACTTCTGTAAAAAGAGACACAGCTCCTCAGTGGTACGTGTCAAAGCATTGTTAGCACTGAGATCAATGTTCTTTTTCCCTGTCAAAGGTTGACTTTGAAATATAATCACGTTCTTTTGAAAGTGTATTAATTTCATGAAAAGCTTTAGTAGGAAATGCACACGTGTTTCTCTGAAAAGAGAAGCAATTGTTTGGGACATGTCAAAGTATTGTTAGAAGTGAGATCAATGTTCCTTTTCTCTATACAAGCTTTAATTTGAAAGGTAATCACGTTCTTTTGAAAGTGTATTAATTTCATGAAAAGCTTTGGTGAGAAACTCATATGTGCTTCTGTGAAAAGAGACGCAGTCCTGTTGTACATGTCAAAGCATTCTTAGAACTGAGATCAATGTTCCTTTTCTCTGAGTAAGCTGTAATTTGAAAGGTAATCACGTTCTTTTCAAAGTGTATTAATTTCATGAAAAGCTTTAGTGAGAAATGCACATGTGTTCCTTATCTCTGTACAAGCTTTGATTTGAAAGATAATCACGGTCTTTTGAAAGTTTATTAATTTCATGAAATGCTTTACTGAGAAATGCACATGTGTTTTTTTGTACAGAGAAGCAGTTGTTTGCAACATTTCAAAGTATTGTTAGAAGTGAAATCAGTGTTCCTTTTTTTCTGTACACGGTTTACTTTGAAAGATATTCACGTTCTTTTGAAAGTGTATTAATTTCAAGGAAATCTTTAGTAAGAAATGCACATTTATTTCTTTGTTAAAACAAGAAGTTGTCTGGGATGTGTCAAAATATTGTTAGAAATGAGATCATGGTATTTTCTCTGTAAAAGCTTTACATTTAGAGATAATACTGTTCTTTTGAAAGTTTATTAATTACAAGGAAAGCTTTAGTAAGAAACGCACATGCGTTTCTTTGTAAAGAGAAGCAGTTGTTTGTGACATGTCAAAGTATTGTTAGAATTGAGATCAGTGTTCCTTTTCTCTGTACTAGCTTTACTTTGAAAGATAATCAAGTTCTTTTGAAAGTTCATAAATTGCATGAAAACTTTAGTGAGAAATGCACATTTGTTTTTTTGCCAAGACAAGAAATTGTTTGGGACATGTCAAAGTATTGTTAGAAGTGAGATAAGTGTTCGTTTTCTCTGTACAAGCTTTATATTGAAAGATTATCACGTTCTTTTAAAAGTGTATTAATTTCATAAAAAGCTTCAGTAAGACACGTACATGTGTTTCTTTGTAAAGACAAGCAGTTGTTTGAGACATGTCAAAGTACTGTTAGAAGTGGGATCATTGTTCCTTTTTTCTTACAAGCATTACTTTGAAAGATAATCACGTTCTTTTGAAAGTGTAATTAATTCATGTAATGCTTTAGTGAGAAATGCCCACATGTTTCTGTGAAAATAGACGTTGTTCTGTGGTACATGTCCAAACTTTGTTAGAAGTGAGATCATGTGTTCTTTTTCAATCGACAAGTATTATTTTGAAAAATAATCACATTCTTTTTTTTTTTTTTTTTTTTTTTTTGGTTTTTCGAGACAGGGTTTCTCTGTGGTTTTGGAGCCTGTCCTGGAACTAGCTCTTGTAGACCAGGCTGGTCTCAAACTCACAGAGATCCGCCTGCCTCTGCCTCCCAAGTGCTGGGATTAAAGGCATGCGCCACCACCGCCCGGCAATCACATTCTTTTGAAAGTGTATTTCTTTTTTTTTTTTTTTTATTCTTTTTTAATTAAAATTTCCCCCTGCTCCCCATTTCCCATTTCCCTCCCTTCCTCCCAAATATTGCCCCCTCCCCCCAGTCCCCTCCCCCTATCCCCACTCCTCTTCTCCTCACCCCACAACATTCCCCCTCCCTCTCGATACTGGAGAGCAGTCCAAATTCTCTGCCCTGCGGGAAGACGAAGGTCTTCTATCTATGTCCAGGAAGGTGAGTGTCTAAACAGGCTAAGCACCCACAAAGCCAGTTCATGTATTAGGATTGAAACCTAGTACCATTGTCCTTGGCTTCTCATCAGCCTTCACTGTCCGCCATGCTCAGAGAGTCCAGTTTCAACCCATGCTTATTCAGTCCCAGACCAGCTGGCCTTGGTGGGCTCACAATAAATCAGTTCCACTGTCACAGTGGGTGGGTGCATCCCTCGTGGTCCTGATTTCCTTGCTCATGTTCTCCCTCCTTCTGCTCCTCATTTGGACCTTAAGAGCTCAGACCGTTGCTCCAGTGTATTTCTTTCATAAAAAACGTTAGTAGGAAACGAACATGTGTTTCTCTGTAAATACAAGCAGTTGTTTTGAACATTTCAAAGTATTGTTAGAAGTGAGATAATTGTTTCTTTCCCCTGTACAAGCTTTACTTTGAAGGATAATCACATTCTTTTGAAAGTCTATTTATTTCATGAAAACTTTAGTAAAAAACGCACATGTGTTTCTTTGAAAAGACAAGCAGATGTTTGGGACATGTCAAAGTACTGTTAGAAGTGAGATCAGTATTGCTTTTCTCTGTACAAGCTTTAATTTGAAAGATAATCACATTTTTTTGAAAGTGTATTAATTTCATGAAGCTTTAGTAAGAATCGCACATGTGTTTCTTTGTAGACAAGCATTATTTTGGGACCTGTCAAAGTATTGTTAAAAGTGAGATCAATGTTACTTTTCTCTGTACAATCATTACTTTGAAAGATAATCATGTCCTTTTGAAATTGTAGTAATTTCATGAAATTCTTTACTGAGAAACGTCCATGTGTTTCTCTGAACATAAATGCTGTTCTGTGGTACGTGTCAAAGATTGTTAGAAGTCAGATCATGTGTTCCTTTTCAATGTACAAGCTTTATTTTGAAAGACAATCGCATTCTTTTGAAAGGGTATTACTTTCATAAAAAGCTTTAGTAAGAAACGCACATGTGTTTCTCTCTAAATACAAGCAGTTGTTTTGAACATTTCAAAGTAATGTTAGAAGTGAGATCATAGTTTCTTTTCTCTGTACAAGCTTTACTTTGAAGGATAATCATGTTCTCTTGAAAGTGTATTCATTTCATGAAAAGCTTTAGTAAAAAACCACATATGTTTCTTTGTAAAGACAAGCCGTTGTTTGGTACATGTCAAAGTATTGTTAGAAGTGAGATCTGTGTTCCTTTTTTCTGTACAAGCTTTACTTAGAAAGATAATCACATTCATTTGAAACTGTTTTCATTTCATGAAAAACTTTAGGGAGAAACTCACGTGCGTTTCTATGAAAAGAGACAAAGTTCTGTGGTACATGTCAAAGCATTTTTAGAATTGAGATCAGTGTTCCTTTTCTCTGTACAAGCTTTACTTTGAAAGATAATCACGATCTTATGAAAGTTTATTATTTCAAGGAAACTTTAGTAAGAAACGCACATGTGTTTCCTTGTAGAGACAAGCAGTTGTTTGTGACATGACAAACTATTCTTAGAACTGAGATCAGTGTTCCTTTTCTCTGTAAAAGCTTAACATTGAGAGATAATCACGTTCTTTTGAAAGGTAATTAATTTCAAGGATGCTTTGGTAAGATAAGCACATGTGTTTCTCTGGAAAGACAAGCTGTTGTTTGGGACATGTCAAAGCATTGTTAGAACTTAGATCTGTGTTCCTTTTCTTTGTACAAGCTTTACTTTGAAAGATAATCACCTTCTTTTGAAAGTTTATTAATTTCAAGGTTGCTTTAGTAAGAAATGCACATGTGATTCTTTGTAAAGAAAAGCAGTTGTTTGGCACTTGTCAAAGCATTGTAGGAACTGAGATCAGTGTTCCTTTCCTCTGTACAAGCTTTACTTTGAATGATAATCACGTTCTTCTGCAACTGTATTAATTGCATGAAAATTTTGTGAGAAGCACACGTGTGTTTCTCTGAAAAGAGTCGAAGTTCTGTGGTTCATGTCAAAGTATGGTTGGAACAGAGATCAGTGTTCCTTTTCTCTGGACAAGCTTTACTTTGAAAGATAATCACGTTCTTTTGAAAGTTTAATATTTCAAGAAAAGCTTTAGTAAGAAACGCACATGTGTTTCTTTGTAAAGACAAGCAGAAGTTTGATACGTGTCAAAGCATTGTTAGAACTGAGATAAGTGTTCCTTTTCTATGTACAAACTTTACATTGAAAGATAATCACATTCTTTTGAAAGTTTATTAATTTAAGGAAAGCTTTAGTAAGAAACACACATGTGTTTCTTTGTAAAGACAAGCAGTTATGACTTGTCAAAGCATTGCTAGAACTGAGATCAGTGTTCCATTTCTCTACACAAGCTTTACATTGAAAGATAATCACATTCTTTTGAAAGTTTATTAATTTAAGGAAACCTTTAGTAAGAAATGCACATGTGGGCCGGGTGGTGGTGGCACATGCTTTTAATCCCAGCATTCGGGAGGCAGAGGCTGGCTGATCTCTGTGATTTCGAGACCAGCCTGGTCTACAAGAGCTATTTCCAGGACAGGTTCCAAAAACCACAGAGAAACCCTGTCTCAAAAACGAAAAAAAAAAAAAAAAAAAAAAGAAATGTGCATGCGTTTCTTTGTAAAGACAAGCAGTTATTTGGGACATGTCAAAATATTGTTAGAAGTGAAATCAGTGTTCCTTTACCCTTTTAATCTACTTTGAAAGATAGTCAATTGTTATGAAAGTGTATTATTTCAAGGGAAGCTTTAGTAACAAACCCACAGGTGTTTCTCTGAAAAAAGACGCAGTTCTATGGTAAGTGTCAAAGAAATGTTAGAACTGAGATCAATGTTCCATTTTTGATACAAGCTTTACTTTGAAAAACAATCACGTTCTAAGGAAAGTGTATTAATTTCATGAAAAGCTTTAGTGAGAAATGCACGTTTCTCTGAAAAGAGATGCTGTTCAGTGGTAGGGGTCAAAGCATTGTTAGAACTGAGTTCAATGTTCCTTTTCTCTGTACAAACTTTAATTTGAAAGATAATCATGTTCTTTTGAAAGTTTTTTAATTTCAAGTAAAGCTTTAGTAATAAATGCACATGTGTTTCTTTGTAAACACAAACAGTTGTTTGTGACTTTTCAAAGTATTGTTAGAACTGAGATCAGTGTTCCTTTTCCCTGAACATGCTTACTTTGAAAGATAATCACGTTCTTTTGAAAGTTTATTTATTTCAAGGAAAGCTTTAGTAAGAAACGCACATAAGTTTCTTTATAATGATAAGCAGTTGTTTGGTACATGTCAAAGCATGTTTAGAACTGAGATCAGTGTTCCTTTTCTCTGTACAAGCTTTACTTTGAAAGATAATTACATTCTTTTGAAAGTTTATTAATTTAAGGAAAGCTTTAGTAAGAAACGCACATGTGTTTCTTTGTAAAGACAAGCAGTTGTATAGGATATGTCAAAGTATTGTAAGAAGTGAGATTAGTGTTCCTTTTCTGTGTACAAGCTTTACTTTGAAAGATATTCAATTGTTATGAAAGTGTATTAATTTCATGGAAAGCTTTAATGAACAAAGCACATGCATTTCTCCGAAAAAAAGACAAAGTACTATGATACGTGTCAAAGCATTGTTAGAAATGAGATCTATGTTCCATTTTCGGTACAAGCTTTACT